>NC_140944.1:98123183-98328183 GCF_014529385.1 Adiantum capillus-veneris | reverse complement strand
TTTTATTATATTCCGCATATTGCATCTGTGAATATCACCAAATAGCCTTTTTAAGCATTACCATTTAATTAATTATTTATTTATTTTTAAAAAGAAAAAAATAGAAAAAAATTTTAAAAAAAAGAAAAAAGAAAAAGAAAAGCACGCAATCATGGCACATCTTCCTCATGCACCCACGATTGCAGAGCAACTTCAAAATTTGCAGCAGTCACTCACATATGAACGCATGCGAAGGCAAGAACTTGAAGATAAATTATTACATTCTGCACGCACCGAATCTGCACCGGCACCCAAGAAAAACAAAATTAGCAGAAAAGCCTTCACTTTCAAAGATTTTGATGGCACTAAAGATGCTAGCACGGTTCTAGCATGGGTTAGTCAGTTAGATGACTACTTTCATGATGAAGACTTTCCCGAGCGTGAAATGGTAAAGTGTGCATCCAATCATCTCACTAGCAGCGCTGCATTGTGGTGGAACGCAACCAAACAACACGGTAGAAGACCACGCACCTGGCATGCATTCAAAAAAGTGTTTTTACCCCAATTTTTGCCCACACAGTACAAAGCTAAAGCACGACGTCAATGGGATTTAATTCGACAAGGTAGAAATGAAGATGTACAGGGTTACACTGACCGGTTTTGGAATTGTCTAATTCAATTGCAAGCTATTGAACATGTTAGTCGCAGGAAATTGAAGCGAAAGTACATATCAGGCTTGGCACTACAAATTAGTGTTGAAGTAGATATGTTCGAACCTGATTCTCTGTCAAAGGCCACTAATTTGGCTCTCAACGTAGAAAAGAAGAAAGGTGGACATTCCTCTCACACTGATCAACCTGCTAACACTAACCGCAACAAGAGACCTCCTTTCTCTTCTAACTCTGACAGAAGCAAACACCAAAGCCGTACCTTTTTCAAAAGACGAAGATTTGACAATCCTCCTGCCACTGCTCAACCTCATACGAGCAACAACCACAACAACACTCAGCAACGAGGCGACCAACAGCCTTTCAACCAGCGTTTTCCTCCAAATTCTAATGGTAACAAAAAGGTGAAGTGTTTTAAATGCTTTCAGTATGGTCACTATGCAGATAAGTGCCCAAATGGTCATGCTAAGGGCAATGGTCAATCCAATGGCCATTCAAATGGAGTCAACAGGAATTCAAGTCAAAAACCCTTCAACAACAACCGCCCCAACGGAGCTACTCTTAACCTCATTGAAGATGCTACACCCGACGACAATGAAGTGGAAGTTAACTACGGTGAGGGATATGATCCTGATTATGATAACGATGACAACCCATCCTCAAGTACTCCTATATCTCCTCACACTTTGTTTAAAGTGCAAGGCACTGTTAAGGGTGAAAATGTCACCATTCTGCTAGATGATGGTAGTAGCCATTTCCACACGATTGGCACAACAACTATCACTCTCTGAAATTTCATCACCCCACAAGGTCAAAACTGTTTTTAATAATCAACGTTTTAATTGTAAAACTCAAGTCACTGTTGAAGTTTGCATTGGTGAATTCACACAAGCACGTACATTTTTGGTAGCACCACTGCATGGACTCGATATGTTTTTGGGAATGCCATTTCGTCATGAATTTGACCCATTGATTAATTATAAAACACGTACAATGTCTCTTACTCATGATAATAAAAAATTCTCCATCCAAGCAACACTGGCACATCAAAAATTTCCACTCCTCTCTCACACTCAAGCCAAATGAGCAATTCGAAAACAGGGGAAAACATATCTAGTATTGGTAAATCAAATTTCTGTTGAAACTGAAACTTCACGTAACTCCACACACGATGAATTTCTCTCACAATTTAAAGATTGTTTCATGCATGATCTCCCACCTGGAATTCCACCATCACGCCCAGAAGACCACCAAATTGACATCATACCGGGTAGTGAACCTCCTTGTAGAGCACCTTATCGTGTAAATCCTACCGCACACAGGGAAATACAAACTCAAATCACTGATTTACTTGACCGAGGCCTAATCCGACCTAGTAGTTCACCATACGGAGCTCCAGTACTTCTTGTCAAGAAGAAAAATGGAACATTTCGTATGTGTATTGACTACAGGGCTTTAAACAAGATCACCATTAAGAATAGGTTTCCTATTCCTAGAGTGGATGATCTACTAGACAAACTGAAAGGGGCAAACATCTTTAGCAAAATTGACCTTAAATCAGGATATCACCAAGTCAAAATGTTTGAACATGATGTCTACAAAACTGCTTTCAGAACACAAACTGGGCACTATGAATTTCTTGTCATGCCATTTGGTTTGACAAATGCACCAGCTACATTCACACGCATGATGAATCGCATTTTCATTGACCATCAAGATTTTGTGATTGTATTTTTTGATGACATTTTGGTATTCAGTAAATCTGAAGAAGACCATAAGCAACATTTAACACGTGTATTTGATCTGCTTGCACAAAATCACTTGTATTTGAATCCTGAAAAGAGTTCATTTTTTCAATCTGAAATTGAATATTTGGGACATATTGTATCGGGTAAGGGAATACATGTCGATCCAAAGAAAATTGAAGCCATTCAATCCTGGCCTAGACCCAAAAACTTGCATTAGCTACGATCTTTTATTGGTCTTTGTAGCTATTACAGGAAATTTGTTCATAATTTTGCTTACAAAGCACATTATTTGACTCTCTTGTTGAAGAAAAACACGCCTTATGAATGGACTGATTTGCAAGAAAGCTCATTTAATGCACTTAAACATGCTTTGACTAATGCACCTGTATTGCAATTGCCTGATTTGAACGACCATTCTTTGTGGTAGTCACTGATGCTAGTGGTAAAGGTATCGGTGCAGTCCTTATGCAAGATAACCATCCCATTGCTTTCGAAAGTCGTAAATTCAAACCGTCTGAAATAAAGTTCAGTACTTATGATAAAGAATTGACTGCTGTGGTACATGCATTGAAAATCTGGAAACACTATGTAATGGGTACTGACTTGATCATTAAAACTGATCAACAAAGTATCAAATATTTACTTTCTCAGCCTTTAATAAATGATAGACATATTAAGTGGGCCGCTTTTATTCAAAGTTTTCAGCCCAACATTCAATACCAACCTGGTAAAGAAAACGTTGTAGCCGATGCTTTGAGTAGACGACCCTCACTTAATCATCTATCAACCATTACCGGAACTTCATTTGACACTATGCCTGACACTTATGCACATGATGATGACTTCAAAACGACATGGTTGCACATGCTTGATAATTCTGTACACACATTTCTCGAATACACTATTCAAGAAAACTTCCTTTATTTCAAACAAAAATTGTGTGTGACTAAATCTTTTCGTACATTAATTATTGAAGAATTGCACAAACCACCTTATGCTGGACATAGAGGATTTGCTGCAACTTTTCAAAATTTATGTCGTGATTTCTATTGGCCTACTATGAGAATGGATGTTAAACAGTATGTGTCCACTTGTTTGATTTGTCAAAAAATCAAAGCAGCTACAGGTAAGAAATTGGGACTTTTACACCCTCTCCCCATTCTTGAAAGACCTTGGGAACATATTTCCATGGATTTTGTTACTGGTTTCCCACTCACAATGCACAAACATGACATGATATGGACTATTATTGATCGTTTCTCTAAACAAGCGTATTTTGTTCCGTGTAAGAAAACACTCACCGCACATCAAGCTGCACTTTTGTTTCTGAAGACTGTTTTTCCACATCATGGTTTGCCTAAAGTGATTATTTCCGATCGAGACTCAAAATTTTGTAGTGCTTTTTGGACTACTGTATTTGAAAATCTTGGCACTACACTTGACTTTACTTCTGCATTTCATCCTGAATCTAATGGTCAAACCGAAGTCACCAACCGCACTATTATTGACTTGTTGAAGGCTTATGTTTCCTCTCAACCTAAGAAATGGGATGACTACCTACATATTTTGCAATTTGCATACAACAACACCACTCACACTGCCACGGGTAAATCTCCCTTTGAAATTGTATACGGTCACTCACTTCCTACTCCTGCTTCACGTCTTTCTAATGTTGTGCCTGCCGCTGATGATTTCACTACTGACTTTCATGATATTTATGCAAGTGTGCATTCTGCCATTAAACACTCACAAGAACTTTACACCAAGCATGCTAACAAGCATCGCAAGGCACACCAATTCAAAGAAGGCGATCATGTTTTACTTCGCCTCGAAAAACGAAGGATCAAAAGTGTTGATACTAATGTCTTTGTTAAGCTTGCTCCTCGTTTTTATGGACCTTTCAAAATTTCAGCTGTCATTAATGATGTTTCTTTTCGTTTAGAATTACCTGCACATTGGCACATTCAAGATGCATTTCACATTAGTCTTTTACGACCATTCAGAGGACCCCTACCTACACACCACATTTACGAAGACCCACCTTCACTTGTAGACCAAGAAGAGCAACTCATCCCTGACAAAATAGTTGACCATGAGACCACCACTACACGCACTGGAATGGTTTATAACCGTTACCTTTTGACTTTCAAGGGCCACCCTAGAGAGGATGCCAAATGGATGCCTGAAAAGTTTTTTCGCAACTTTCCCAACCTTCTCCACACTTTCCATCACTCACGGTCTAGTTGATTTCTCTATTGAGCAACTGAGGACAGTTGCTATCCCTGGTGGGAGGGATGTTACGAGACTGGGCACCCTCCTGTTGTAGTGGTTAACTGCAATTGGGATAGCTGGGCATAATGGTTAATTATGTGCTGTCTATTTATTTTACTAATTGAGTTGATGATGATTTTGTAGAGTGGAATGCGGGGAGTTGATGAAGAGGCAACTGCAATTATTCTTGGCCATTTTATAGTTGCACAGTATCTTAGAATCTCATTTCAATAAGCCACTATGGCTCTGTAAATATTTGTAGTGGGAACTCCCCTTATGGGTCATGCAAGAACTAATGAGCTTCACTCATTTACAAAAGTGAAGTGGTTGTAAAAGAGGGGCCTCATTTTTTGGCACCTCAAACTCAAAAATAATATATTAAATACCAACTCCACAAGAGAGAGGTGCAGTGGAGTTTGGGGCTAGATTTAGGCCTTTCTCTTGCAGATTCTCTTCTCTACTCTCTTAAGCTATGGTTATTTTGCTGTGTACTCTCTAATCTAGTCTCCATCTCTTACACATCTCTTACACCTCCTTACAAGCTTGTCTATATCAATTCTCTGTTTACTGTGTGTGTGTGTGTTATAGTCTAGGTGAGTGTGTGTGCTTGGAAATTGGAAGAAGAGGTGGACAGTTTGATGGTGATGGCTTGAAAGCTTATGTTGAATATTCTAAGCGGTCGATCTCCCCCTCTTCTCCCAACACCGATGGCCAAGATTTGCCCCATCCTAGGCATTCCATCTGCTGACAACAAGGCACAAGTAGTCCTAGACCAATCCTCTGAGTGCTGCTTGCGCCCGAGTGCCCATATTAGCACTTTGCTTTCTTGTATAATTTCTGCGAAGCTTGCCACCTCAAATCTTCCTTCAATACAATAACCTTACTCGTTGAGGGTAGATTGTGACCACCTATCATTGCACCAAGGCCATGCTTTCTACCACAAAATCTAAGCTCTTAAAGCTTTACTACTTGCAATAGAGTTAATTTTGGCCTTCATCAAAAGTGTTGTATCAACATGTTGTCCGTTATATAATATTAGACAACATTTGTATGTGGTGATTGCCATGCTTCCACATTTTCATTGCAAAAATAGGCCAACAAAAAATTGCACTTCTTCTTAACGTCACAATGGAGAATTCTTTTTCAAGGGCTACTCACAGAAAAAAATCAATAGCTTGAAATGATAACATATTAAAATGATATATTGGTTATCTTTTTTTTCAATTTGGAGCTTCAGAGGCCGGCCTCATGATTTTATCACTTGTTTTTTCCTTGCCTTCATCCTATGATTGGTTCTCCTTTTGTGACGGCTTCCCTACCATAGATCCATCATCCCACCACAATGGGGCTTTGCATTTAACACCATCTCCTAGTCCTATGTAGTCCTCATCACTAAAGGACGCCTCCCATTTGGAGGGCATCTGTAGTTGACAATAGGTGTCGTACAGGGGCGACAATCTCCACCTAGCTAAGGTGCATGTCACACACCCCTGAGACAACATGTGTGCAAGTGAAGTGGCAAAAACACATTGGCTCTTATGGTTGTTGGCGGCTTTGCAAAATAGGGTAACATGAACCCCTCGCCCAACAACTATCCATGTCTGACAGCCTATGCCCAAGTGTTTCCCATTGGTATCACTTCAGAACCTCTTGCTCCCTTCAGAGACAACACATGGCTGGAGTTTGCTGTCTCTCAGCTATATCTAACATGGACATGGGGAGATGAGATTTAAGGCCCCATTCAATTCAGTGCTTCAACAGCCATAGATTTTGTTGCAAAAGTAAACTCGAGAAAAATGTAAACTCGGGTATCGAGTATCTGAGTTTACTTTCCCTTGACTCGGTACATTTGCTCGTAAAAAATCGAGGAAAACGTGTGCATTTCACAAGCGGCTTGCACGGGCGATGATGTTGAGGCACATGGCTCTCATCGCATAGGTTGTGGGTTCAATCCTCGGGGGGGGTCGAGTTTACATTTTGCCCAAGTTTACTTTGCCTAAGATCTAGGGTGCTCAATCGTCCCACCCCACCATAGATCCCATCTCCTCCATACCTGTGTGAGATATAGCCTCAGGGCTCACATAGGTGAGTTTTGCCGGCTCACTGAAATTTGTCGCACAATTCTTTTGACCGCCCGTGACTTTGAAAATTCTCGTCCACCTTGCATCTTTGGATATTGGACTTGGAATGTGACAAAAGGATGCGCCGTTTGCAAATTGTATAGTGATCTCCATGAATGAATGTCGGACTGCTGAGGTACGCCACGCCATCGCCCCCGTCTGCACACTGCCGCTGACCAGAGTTAATTTTACAATCTTGCTTCTTGCCCTTTTCACAAGGTTTTCTTTCTTCTGTATACATCCAATTAGGTTGCGACGTCTTTTCCTCTCTTATGGCCCCTCCTGCACAGGCTCAATTAGGGTTTGAGCCAGCAGAGGGGCCCTTGGACTCCAAGATCTGTGATGATGGCCGTGATGATTGGGTCTCTCTCATTTTGAGTGATGTGGGGACTGATGCAGAAGCAGATAATCCCGTTTCTATTGCATCTCTCAGCAGTTTACCTTTGCCAGATCTAGAGGATCTGGACTTCAGTAACCTTAATGGGTCGTTCAGCAGCATTGGATTCTCTGCTTCTTTTGAGCGAGGGCCTCCGTCACATTCAGATGTGCTCTTTGATCCCTCGGAGATACTGCAGGATATGGAGTATCACTCTCATGACAAGGATTCTTCATCTTCAGGGGTGCACCCATGTGTCCTCTCTCATTTGGATCAGTCTGAACTGTTGGCGTGCCCAAGTTTTTTGCATTTCCCCACTTTAGCAGATCAGAATGCTGATTCTCAATCTCCAGAAAGTGGACTCTCTCACGTAAGTCCTGAGCATCCAGATGTGGACACCAACATACCTGTGATGGACTCATGCTCTGATGAAGATAGCTTTTATTTTCTTGTCTCTGATGTCTGCTCAGAGGACACGTCATTGAGCACAGAAGCAAACCATTGTAGTTCTGAAAGTGCCATGAATGCAGTAGCTAAAGGTGGTTCTGTGGAATTCTCTGGAGGCAATAGAATATGTGATACACATGGAAACATCGATACTTTGCAAGTTCCAAGCAATCAGCAGATCCTTTCTACTGTTTTTGACAAGAATGATGTGTCTTCAAGCAAAAGAGACACAAGTCGGAAAAGGAAATATCTGGATCGATCAAGTAGAAGCACCACCCCTGAAGGAGCGAAGGTTGATAGCTTACCGAAGTCTCTTGAAGAAGTTGAAGTTAAGGATGAGGAGGATGAACGAAGAAGGGCAAGGCTGATGAGGAACAGGGAAAGTGCCCAGCTTTCACGTCAAAGGAAGAAGATCTATGTTGATGAGCTAGAGGAGAAGATAAAGACAATGGCTTCCACTATTGCAGAATTGAACAACACTATCAGCCTCATAAGTGCGGAAAATATAAATTTGCGTAGGCAACTGGGGATGTTTGGTGGTCAAGCTGGAGGAATATCTCCGTGGATGGGTGCTTACCCACCGGGCCCGATGGTGGGAAATAGGGTCATGGTACCAGGAGCTCACGTTCCTCTTGTGCCGATTCCAAGATGGAAATCACAACAAGCCACCACTGTGAAGAAAACAAGGAAGCCCAAAGCAGAATCAAAAGAGAAGGGAGATTCAGAAGTAGCAGCAAAGAAGACCAAAAAAGTGGCTGGAGTTGCAGCTGCAGGGCTCTTCTTTTTCGTGTTTATTCTACTACCTTTCAATTTTCAATTTCTAGGTTTGAGACCCATGAGGCAAAGAGATTCAAAAGTTTGGCCCACTACCCCTTGGCACATGGAGACCAGCAATGGGGTGGTCAGAGCTGGAGGAAGGGTGCTCATGGGGCTGAATGAAGAGGGCAACTTTAGTGTAGACGAGCAAGGGTCAGTCATCAGAGGTGGAGAAAAAGTCTTGCAACCTGGAGGAGATTCTCAAGAGCGGGAGATGTGCGATACAACCACCACAGATAGAGGAGAACAGACACCTGGTTATCAAAGAAATGCCAGCATTCCTCTTGCAGCAACACTTTTTGTTCCGAGGAACGATCAGCTCGTTAGAATCGAGGGCAACCTTATCATCAATTCAGTTTTGGCAGGCAATAAAGCAGCAGAATCTGTAAATCAACCAAACAAGCGGAGTGTTAAAAGTCCAGCTTTATACAACAGAAACTTCGCCCTCAATGCAAACCTCAAAGCTGTAGCTTTGAAGGCTGCCCCTGAGGAGCAAGGGGCCCTTGTGGAGCTACAAAGAGCTTTGGCAGGGAGATTGAAGTTTGATTTGGATGGAGTGGACCTGAAGCCTCTAAAGGAAGATGGCTCCTTGCAACGGTGGTTTGTGGAGGACTTTACAGGTGATTCAGATTTTCATTCTTAAGTAGACCTGTCCAGCATGATCATTCGCAAATTTATATTGCGGGGAGGTGGGTTCAAGTCCCCTCTGGCCTCTTTTTAGATCGATATTGTGCCACTGAGGCTGTTTACTGCGGGTGTACCATAGGGGATACTTGCCTTCTTGCAGTTCTGTCTTGTTGCCATGTATGGCTCAGATGGAATTGGGATTTATGTTACTTGCCACGTGTGTGCACATGGGCACATTTAAGTATGTTTTGGGAAGAAGGGGGGGGGGGGGGGGGGAGGGCGTTGTTGTTAAGAGTGTAGGAACCCAGGGCCTCAATATATATAACACAGGCATCACATAGTCTGAAAAATCAATAGAAAGCCTACAGCCCTTCTGAAGCAATAGAAATTTACCTGACTGGTGTTTGAATTGTTTTGGGGTGATCTACCAATCTTTAGATCTAAAGATTGTCAAACAAAAGGATCTTTCGATCAAAAGACAAGGGTTTTTGAGAGTTACCTTATTACTTCCATGTAGTACTCTATCCGCCACCCTTCAGGCCAATGTTGTGGTGGCCGTTGCTAAAATTATTTGGTTATATTCATGTGGCTTCTACTTATATTGATCTAGTGCCTCTAGTAGTATCACATGAAAACCCCTCGAAACGAAACGAAACGTGAAAAGCTTCCAAACAAACCCGAAGTAAGGGGACGAAATGTGTTTCTCAGGTTCAGAAAAAAAATTTAGTCAAAATTTCAAAATTCAAAATTAACTATTTAGTGTGTAATGTGCAACATAAGTTACCACTTGTGTGACCATGTGTATGAGATGTATCCACCTACTAGAGTCTTGACTCCTAAATTTCTATAACCTCTAGAAATATATGTGTTTCATTTTGGTATTTTTGAAAGGAACGCCTCGAAGCAACGAAACACACGAACATTTCTTGTTACACTGGCCGGGCCCTCTAGTTAGCCATTACTGGAACTTGGTGAGATATGGTCGGGGGTATGAAAATGACATATTCAGGCCATATATGGAGCCCAATCTGTATCACCATGAGTGTCGTTCTAGGATAGTCGTGTTGTTTATTCTTAAGTTCCATTTTGATACGTAACCCATTTTGGAATTGCATCAGGTCCCATTTTCAGTTCGGGAATGTGCACGGAGGTTTTTCAGTTTGAAACTTCTCCTGCATCGTCACCACCTACGCCTGGATCAGGTTCTCGAGTTCAAGATGCAAATGACTTGGTGAAAAACAAAACAGCTTGGCTTCAGGAAAATGTTCCTCGCAAAGCGGGGCGTTCTGTTCCATATTCAGGGAAGAGTCCATCATATGCTGTTCCTTTGCCACCAGTTGGACATAAAGTTATGTTCAACGCTACCTCAACAAATAGCAGCTTTTCTGGTGCAAAAGCTGGTTATGCAGCAGATGATGATTTTGCGAAACGGAAACATGCCAGTTCGTCTGTGGTGGTGTCTGTACTTACTGGACCAGAGCTTGGAGAACATTCCAAGCTGACTGGAGGACATAAGTTGTCGCGAATTTTTGTGGTGGTGCTGATTGACAGCATCAAGTATGTCACATACTCTTGCATGCTTCCGTCGACTGCAGCAAAGCCACATTATGAGGTATGGTCGCATAAGATGGTGACAAGCAGTTTTGCTAGAGCTCCACGTTTCTTTTTTGAAGTAATTCAGTAATGTTGCATATCAGTTCATGCATTGTGTTTGTCGCCTTATGCTTTGTTGCCTGATTTCTGCAGGTTGTTGTGGCATGACTCGGCAAGAACGTCAGTTTGCTTAAGCATTGGTGATTGAGCATTGTAAAAGCTCCATCGTCTTCATTACCCCGTTGGGGGATCCTTTGCTACTGTAAGAGGTGCGCTTGTAAATTATCTTGAAGGCATAGAGCGAAGGAGATGCCAATGCCCTCTCATATGGTTTATCAGTTTACACACAAAATTTATTGCAAGTTACCCCCCCCCCCCCCCCCCCCCCCCCCCCGCCCCGGGCCTTTTTTTTTTGAGGGGGGAGAGGGGCACACCCAACCAAAGCTGGATTTGGGCCATTGAAACCTTGCAGCTGTGACTTGCGCTGTGCTTGTGTTGGACTGTTGGCTGGTCATCCATCTACTAAAACTTTTGAAGTCCTGCTTGTGGTCTTGATTATCCTGCTGTGCACAAATGCGATGGCGATACTTGCATTTCCTCAATTGATGACATTCAAGAAAAACTGTCAGTCAATTTAAATGCTTTTTATTCGCATGTTCCATCTGGCTGTGCTTCAATCTGTTGAGAGTTTTGAAATGTATCAGATAATTGTATTATATGGCCATGAATGTAGGTGCTCATTTTGGTTGATGAACTGCATGTTGAGAGAGACAGGAGCTGCCCTAAATGCCAAGCTGCTGCATGGCCACGTGTGCCTGTCTCCCCCGTTTATGCTCCCTGCTGCGCCGCTCTCGCCTGCTGGTGGTCGCCCTGCATGTATTTTCTGAAGAGAAGAAAACATAGAAGAACACAAATGTACCGATGTGCACTCGACCACCTCTTTATACGGACACGAGAAGTCTTGACTTTCCACATTCATGGGTCTTTACATTTTCTAAACTCACCCTTTACTTATGCATTTAAGATGTTTTGAAAGGCTTTTTATTTTTCCGAGATCGGGGAGACCTAATCACTTCTACTACCAGGCAGGCTGTTAATTCAATTCAGCCGAATCTCCACAGATACCTTCACCGAAGGCTTCATATGAGAGATCTCTCACCCTCTAAAAGGCGTATGTAGGATTTGAACACGCAGCAGCGACTTGTTCTAACTACATTGAAACTTGCCTAGCCGACCCAGCAGGAGAAAGGGTTGCCGTGAGAGCTGAGCCAGCTATCACATAAGGGCGTTATCGCCAGTTGCAAAGAAGATAGGAGGCTGCCAAGAGGCACCAAGCACTGCAAGGAGGCTAGCTTGGAGAATTGTAACTCTCAGGGCATGGCCGCAGGCTGCCATAACTGGAGGGCGTTTTGCATCAGCCCCCCTGGCTCCCCCACCCCCTTGTTTGTAGGATGTCGCTTAGACGTCCTCTCTCTGCCCCCAAAAAATAGAGAGAATCTAGATTCTACTTGCCTATTGTTTGATTTTATGAATTTGTCGCAGCTGGTACCCCCTACTCACTTGAGATGCTATAAACTTAACACCCTCTATGCAGCAATAGGGAGACCAAGTCAATGAAGAAGCTACCATGGACACTAGCAACAGTCATGTTGAATACACCTTGGATTTGCTATTATCAACGTGCCACCTAAGAAGAATGCCATCTTGAGCATGAGTTGCCTCATGGAAAATGGAAATGTAAACCATACTACGTCCAAGAATCTTTATTTGTGAACTATGAACACGTCACGTCCAAACTCTCCTAGACAATGTACTTAGAAACACATCTTGTCCATAATCTAGCCAATAACAATGGATTGGTGCACTCTGTTGGGGTAGAAAGCCCAATGTGGTCGCACAGATAAGTGGGCGGGCCGCAAGGTATGTACACATATTCTTTTGTTAAAACCTAATAAGAACTCACTATGCTCTACACATTACAGTAGAGCGAGTTCACCATATCGTCGTGTTCTTCTTCTCGCACTCTCTCGCGTCGCACTTCCGCTCGTACTCCTTCAACTGGTATCAGAGCTCAGATCGAGGCTCGGGGCAGCATTTGCAGGTAGCCAGAGTCACTTGCTCAGATTGGAGTGAGATTCGACAGGCGAAGACACGGCCCCAATCCTGTGGGAAAGCCTGAAGGGCTTGGTGTTCTCAAAATTTCATTATGAGATCATCTCGGCCACCGTTTGGTTTCGACAAAGCTCTGCGCAGGCCATTTTTGACTACGTGGTCTTGGCGGGTGCAGATCCGACTCTGCAAATTTGGGGTTTCGGCCTACGACTGCAGGTGCTGAGGATATCGGCACTCCCAGAGTGCTGATTTGTGGGTGTCTACACATCGAAGGACGGCTCACAGTTCCTGGAGGCGTCACATACGACACGTGCGCATATACACACAGACTGTAGGCGACATCCGCTAGTTCATCAGGTAGCTTGAGTTTTCTGCTTGATATTCCAGATTTTATCCTGACATTGCAGGTACTTCCACATGGGATGTATTGTCAGAGATGATGTATGTCTGTTGAGGGTTTGTTGGCTGTGAGTCACGCAGCAAACAACCGCCGCAGCGGTTACAGCGTATAGTGGGAAATTTGTGGATGTATGACTTTGTGGGAAGTCTATGTATTGTCAGATTTAGTGCAGCCTTTGTTGAAGGTCGAGTGAGGTTTTATTGAGCTGGGGGATTCTCGAATGTTGAGATCCTTTCGGTGATACAGGTCTTGGAGCGATCCCTCGAGCACCCTTACATAGGCAGCTAGGATGTATTGACTGAGTTAGACAGTTGGGATTGCATCTTTGCTTTACTGCCGTTGAGGCATTGTCGTAGTTTATGCTTACAGGACAGTGACAGACAGTACAGGTGCATGACAGGTTTACCCACAGCTTACAGTGTTAGAGAGACAGTGGTTTTTTGAGCTGTTTTTGGTATGTTAAAAGTACACAAGAGCCATTTTACAAAGGGGACTCTGTCAAAATTTTTGCAGAATCTGAAGCTTTCTTGGTTCATTTGACAGGTTGATATTGGTTCAGAGGTCAGTTTACAGGGGAAACTCTGCCGAATTTTTCCCGGGAAAGTAAACTACTGTGAAGCGTAGCTATGGTTGGATCACAGGACACTGCTCTTTACAATATCAAGAAGCTGGATGGAACCAATTTCCCATTGTGAAAGAAGCAGATTTGGCATGTGTTGGTACAAAAGAAGCATATAAAACCTATAAAGCTCAAGGGGATAAAACCAGAAGATATGGACGAAGATGAATGGAGCGAAATGGATGAATTGACACTTTCTACCATTATGCTGACTTTGGCAAAAAGCGTTTACTTCAATGTAGCAGACGAGATGTCGGCTTATGAAGCACGGACAAAGCTGAGTGATATTTATGAGAAGCAGAGTGCAACTTCACAGGTATACTAGCTTAAGAAGCTTGTTGACTTGAAGATGAGAGAAGGGACACCTATGTCCAATCATCTGAATGAATTCAACACCATCTACAGTCAGTTGTCAGCTCAAGGTGTCAAGTTTGATGAACCTGTTAGAGCTATGTTCCTGTTGATCACATTGCTGGAAAGTTGGGACACTTTTCGCACAGCTTTGAGTAATTCTACACCTCCAGATGGTTTGACCATAGCAGGTGTATAAGGCAGTCTGCTGTCACAAACGGGAGCGCATAATAATATAAAATACATTCGGATAAATAGGATTTATCACTTATTACTGAAGCCAGAGGATATAGAGAGAAATAAATAGAGAGAGATAGAGAGAGAAGATCGACACAGTACTGGGGACCAGAAGATGGGCTGGTCCCCCCCCGTAATAGTATCTTTATTACTGAGGAGAAGTCTATACAAGCACTTGAACCGAACGTATTACCACGTTCGTTCTAGAATAAGACTTGATGGTTCCTGGAAGCCTCAGCTTCCGATTCCTAGGGCAAAACCCTATTCCAAGGAACTTCCGTTCCTTATTCCAATTCCTCGAGAATCAAGGTTCTCGCCTCTAGATCTCACCTTCCAGACTCAGGGCATGGCATCCCTGCAGCTCTTTTCCAATTCTCTTTCCAGAGTCCTCTTCCCGCAGAACAACTCTGCTTTCCCGGACACGAAGTCCTTACTTGGGAATCCCAACTTCCGGATCACAACTTGAGAGACTACCTCTCTCCGATCCGTGGATCTACTTCCCAAACTCGGGTACGAAACCCTTGGGCTGATTTGGCTCTAGTTCCTCAGAGTGCTTTTCTCCTGCAGAGGCTCATGCCTTCCTTTGCTCCTACTCCCTCACGAAGAGGAAGTACACCTGCAATCAAATAGAGAACTTGAAAATCGTTACCTTCAAAGTCTCGACGCTCGAAACGCAACTCGATTCTCGAAAAGCAATTCCTCGGAAGAGATCTCTCCATAGAAAATCCTCTCTTCCAATCCTACACACAAAAGAGGTGTGTTCTCGGGTTCCTTCTCGTAAATCAGCCCCGTCTACGACGTTTATGGGCTGAAAACAGAGAAAAACAGCAACTTGTCGCGATGGAAACACACTTCGTAGGCACTTCTTCGCGAGGGAACTCGCGCATTGGGTCTTGGCGACATCTGGTACACTTGGGGCAGCCATGGGCATCACCGGCAACGTCTTCTTTACGGCTGAAATTTGCAGCAGCATCTCCTCCTTGCAAAGATTGGTCCTCCCCTTTGAGTGAGGGCATGTGATGCTTTTATAGCTCCTAGCCACGGGCACGAATAGCTGCTCGCGTAGAGATCGCGATCGTTTTTTTTTTAAAAAAAAAATAATTTTTTTTAATTTTTTTTTTCTGTTCTGCCAAAAAAAGAGAGAGAGAAAACGCTGGCTGATCTGTTGCCTTATTTATCAGATGGTTGCCCACTTATTAAATGGGCGGCCGGCGTATTTTAAAAAATAGTCTGAACCTACCCAAAAACTCAATAAAACCTTATAAGTTAAAAACAATGCTTTCACAGCACTTCCCAGGCGTCCCTGGATGCAATAACACGCACAATTGCAATGCAAACATAAACTTCATCGCGGGAAAGCAGAAAGCATCTGCTTTCCCGAAAAGCAATCCCGCTTTCTCAGAAAGCATCTGTTTTTCCTCAAAGTTTCCTCTGAACCCATCTTCATTCAAGTGCTTGCTTTTCCTTGTGCACAATTCTAACACAGTTCGGAATTTCCTTCCGACTATGGATATTCCCTTTCCGATGCACCCGTCACCCACCTTGTGACGCATCAGGAATACCCATCACCTAGTCCTTTCCTACCGAACTTACGGTACAATCTCCTTCACGATGCTCTATGTCACCCATCCTATGACGCATCAGAGATGTCCGTTCCCGGATGGTCGGATACTTCTTTCCGATGCTCCCTGTCACCCATCCGATGTGACGCATCAGAAGTACTCGTTCCTGGTGGCCTTACAGATATTCCCGTTCTCAGTGCTTCTGTCATTACTTTGAACGACGCACTAGGAATACTCTGTACTCGGATGTCTCCAGTGAGAAAAACCCTCTCACTTAAAATTCCAATAATTCATTTAGAATTATTTTTCCTGTTGCTCCAAGCGAGAAAACCCTCTCACTTATAAATCCAATAATTCATTTAGAATTATTTTCTTGTCAAATAAAGCCAGTTTAGCAACATCTGCTTATTGAAGAAACCAACAGAAAGACAATGGACAAAGGCAAAGGAACAGCCTTAGTTGTCAGGGGAAGGACCAAAGAAAAGTACAAAGGTGGAAAGAGGAATCAGTCTCGTAGCAAGTCCCGCAGTGCTAAAGGCAAGAGTGACATAGAATGCTACCATTGTGGCAAGAAGGGTCACATGAAAAGAGACTGCAGAGAATGGAAAGCAGAAAAAGGCAAAGAGAAAGCTGAAGACCACGGTGAGAAGAACAAGTCCTCAGTGAAGATTCAAGAAATAAATGTGACAAACACTGTTGCAGAGGATGACAGTCTAGTGTCACGAGACATCTACTTCTTGAAGAATACAATGGACTCAGCTCTTCTTACAGCATCTGATGGAAATGCACTGAGTGACTGGATTATAGACTCAGGGGAATCACTTCATGTGTCTCCAAACAAGGAGTGGTTTACCTCTTATGTGACCACTAAAGATCATGTTCGGCTAGGCAATGGGCAGACATGTGAGATCTTAGGTGTTGGAGATGTTCAATTGAAGTTTCAGAATGGCTCTTCTTTCACGCTGAAGAATGTGAGACATGTTCCCGCAATTACAAAGAGCTTGATCAACACAGGTTTACTTGATGATGCTGGCTACGTCACCACTTTTGGACAGAACATGTGGAAGATATCCAAGGGTTCTATGACAGTAGCACATGGAGTAAAGTTTGGAGGACTTTACATGATTTATGTATCAAATGTCTCTAAAAATGTAATCAATGTAACCGAGCAGCCGAACGTTTCTTTGTGGCATAGCCGGTTAGGACATATGTCCAAGAAGGGAATGGAAATCTTGTCTCGTTCTGGTTATTTGCCTGGCTTTTCATTTAATGATTTTGAATTCTGTGAACATTGTCTGTATGGTAAGCAAACACAGCAGCCACATAAGCATAGAAGCAGCAGAAGAGATACACAGTTGGCTCTTGTTCATAGTGATTTGTGTGGACCTATGCCTAACCTATCTCTAGAGGGAGCTTCTTACTTTATGACATTGATAGATGATTACTCGAGGAAAGTATGGGTTTACTTTCTCAAGCACAAGGATGAAGCGTTTAGTGTTTTCAAAACGTTTGTGACACTTGTGGAGAATCAGAGTGGCCAGAAGCTTAAATGCTTACGCATTGACAATGGTGGAGAGTATGTTTCAAAGGCCTTTCAGGACTTTTGTGAGTCAGAAGGTATATAACGTGAACTTATTGCTCCTTACAATCCTCCTCAAAATGGTGTTGCTGAGAGGATGAATAGGACCATACAAGAGAAGGTCAGAAGTATGTTGTCTAATGCACAACTGCCAAATGGGTTTTGGGCTGAAGCTGTATCAATAGCTGTTCATCTTATAAATAGATCTCCTAGCAAGGTTTTGCAGAAGAATTCAGTGGCAGAGATGGTATGGTCAGGCCAAAAGCCCTCATACAAGCATCTCAGAGTCTTTGGCTGTGAGGCATATACTCATGTTCCAAAGGAATTTAGGAACAAACTTGAGCCAAAGAGTAGAAAGTGCATCTTTCTAGACTATGGTAATTCTGGTGAGATGGGGTACAGACTTTGGGATCCCGAATCCAGAAAGGTTATCCGCAGCAATGATGTTCACTTTAATGAAGCCAAATATCATTCTAAACCAGAGAGGGTTGAGGAGATTAGAAGAGTTGTCTTCCAAGAAGATGGACCTGTACGTGAAGACAAAATGTCAAGGCTCAAGAGGAGCAAGGACAGGATAGAGTGGAACCACAGGTTGTGGCTGAGCCTTAGCCACCTATTTTGCGTAAATCGGGACGGATCTCACGATTTCCTGATCGGTTTGTTCCATCTATGAACTATGTCATGTTGACTGATTGCAATGAGCCTTCATGTTACAAGGAAGCAATGCAAATGAAGGACTCCGGGAATTGGCAATTGGCCATGCAGTTAGAGATGACAGCTCTGCATAAAAACCAGACATGGAAGCTAGTTAAATTACCACAGGGCAAAAAGGCTCTACCTTGTAAATGGGTTTACAGGTATAAGATCACCGCTCATGATAGTCAGCCAAAGTACAAAGCAAGGCTTGTTGCCAAGGGATTTAAGCAAGAACAAGGCATTGACTTTGATGAAGTCTTCTCTCCGGTGGTCAAGATGACTACATTGAGATGCTTTCTTGCATTGGTTGCCATATTAGATTTGGTGTTGCACCAAATGGATGTCAGACAGCGTTCTTGCATGGTGATTTAGATGTGGAAATTTACATGCATCAGCTAGAAGGGTTTGTTGAGAAAGGCAAGGAAGATTTGGTATGCCAATTGTTAAAGAGTCTTTATGGCTTAAAACAATCACCGAGGGCATGGTACCATAAGTTCCACAAGTTTATGCTTTCTCAAGGCTACAAACGTAGTGAGTTCGATCACTGTCTATATACAAAGAAGGCTAAGGATGGCAGTTGGCTGAACCTTATTTTGTATGTGGATGACATGTTGATTGCTGGCAAGCACTTGGAAGAAATTTCAGCTTTGAAGTCAAAGATGGCAAAATCGTTTGACATGAAAGACATGGGTGAGGCAAGTCATATACTTGGTAGGCGCATTGAGAGGGACAGATCAAAGAAGTTGATTTGGTTATCTCAAACAGAGTATATTGACAAGGTTTTGCAACGTTTCAATATGGAGAAGGGAAAGGCATTGAGTGTTCCATTGCCACCATATGTGAAACTTAGCAAACAAGATTGTCCTATGTCTGAGGAAGAACAGGCTGAAATGGATAAGATTCCATATGTGTCTGCAGTGGGTAGTTTGATGTATGCAATGATTGCTACTCGTCCAGACATTGCATTTGCAGTGGGAGTAGTAAGTCGATACATGTCAAACCCAAGCAAGAAACATTGGGAGGCAGTGAAAGGAATATTGAGATACCTGAAAGCTACAAAGAGTATGTGTATATGCTATGGGAGTCGGGAGCTAAGTGTAAAGGGTTTTACAGACTCAGATTATGCAGGTGACTTAGACAACCGAAGGTCTACGTCAGGGTATGTCTTTACATTGGTTGGTGGAGCAGTATCATGGCGTTCTAGATTACAAGATTGTGTTACTCAGTCTACTACAGAGGCTGAATATGTTGCAGCATCAGAGGCATGCAAAGAATCAATTTGGCTTAATCGACTAGTAACAGATTTGGGAATCAAAGAAGAGATGCCTGTGTTATATTGTGATAGTCAAAGTGCTATACAATTGGCTCACAATCCAGTTTATCACTCAAAGACAAAGCATGTGGATGTGAAGTATCATTTCATCAGGGAAATGCTCGAGGATAAGCAACTTCAGCTTGTCAAAGTTCACACCACAGAAAATCTTGTTGATCTACTTACAAAAGGACTTCCCTCAGAGAGCTTTGCGCATTTTCGCAAGCAGTTAGGTGTAGGGTAGTACATCACTTCTCTACATCTCTTGTATATTAGCTTGTATAGTAGCTTCTCTCACACTTAAAGTATCACATTGGACTTTAAGTGGGAGGTTGTTGGGGTATAAAGCCCAATGTGGTCGCCCAGGTAAGTGGGCGGGCTGCCAAGTATGTACACATATTCTTTTGTTAAAACCTAATAAGAACTCACTATGCTCTACACATTACAGTAGAGCGAGTTCACCATATCGTCGTGCTCTTCTTCTCGCACTCTCTCTCGCGTCGCACTTCCGCTCGTACTCCTTCACAGTCATTCTTAGTGTTTTAGATACGTTGCATTGGTTCGTTGCTAGATGCATGTCAACTCCAACACATGGGTCTAAATTATTTGTAGTGAGCACTGTTTGCCCCTCTTGCCACCCACAAGCCTCTTCCTAGCTGAAGCTAGAGGTGACAACATCCATTTTGTTAGAAACCTGGCGTCGTGGCCACTATGGTTGCCACCATGTGTGCCATGCCAATCTGCTTTGTTAAATCTTTCTCTGTCTAGCTTGCCTTTACCTTTGCCCTTTTGCGAGTTGTTGCTTTTGCCTTTGGCTTTGCATTCTTAAGCCAAACAAAGTGTCTTATCGAATTTATAAGAACAGATCTCGTACCTCGTGGTGCCGAGGCAGTTAATTGAGCACTAGTTTTGTCATCCTTGTCAAGCTTGCCTTTGCCTTTGTCCTCTAGCGAACTCATCCATTTGCTTTTGGTGTCACAATTCCGAGCCAAAAAAATTGATCGCTTCCTTGAGAACTTTGTTCGTGCTTAGGTTGCTAAATGGGTATTGGTCGATCTAATTTTCATAACCAATAGTTGGTGTTGGTCATTGTTGGTACTTGAGCAAGGGGAGGCCATGTTGCAGCTACGAGATCTGGAGAAGAAGCTGTCTTTCTTCTCACACTTCAAAAAGGTCGCAAAATTCTTAAGCCACTTCAGAACTCTGCCGCTTTCTTACTTCCCAAAGCCTATAAAAAAATTCCATTGACGTCCCTACTTGAACTTTAACTCCCAAGGCAAGCCACTCTACAACGTTTTGAAACGCTCGAAGCAAGCAATGGAGGAACCTGCAAGGAGAAAAAAGGAAGGTGTTTTAAGATGCCACCGCTGTGAGGGGGACAGAAACGTTGCTTGTAGGGGGGAAAAGAACACCGTTGTTGCCAAGGAGCTCAATGGGGAGCGTATCAAAACGCTAGCGAGGGGGGAGCGGATTGTCGTCGTGCTGCTTGTCAGGCACTTGCGGACACGACGGCTCATCGGGCACTTGCGGAGTATGCGTTTTAAAATGCTAGGCACAGATGAGGTGCAACGTCAGTGTCCACCGGCAAGGGGGAGGCAACGATGGAGTAGAAGCAAAAACACCACAAGCCCCAACATTTTAAAACGCGTTATGCAGCTAGTGAGAGAGTGAAAATGCAAAGGGATGAGGGGAGCAGGAAAGGGGGCCGGCTCTTCTCAATGCGTGCTGGACTTCCTCCAAGGCTCTGATATCATGTCAAAGTTGACGATGCGGAAGCGATGAACCAAGCACGAGAGAGAGAGAGAGAGAGAGAGAGAGAGAGAGAGAGAGAGAGAGAGAGAGAGAGAGAGAGAGAGAGTGTTCAAAACCAACCAACCTTGGCAATGAATTATATAATACAATTGAGGTCTTGGGTGCTTATATACTAGCCTTGGGGGCCTTAAGTACCCCCCCTAAGAAAATTGCACAATCCAAGGTTTGAAAAATAAGTAAAAATAAATACCTAAAGCCAAAATAGAGATTGGGATCACATTGGACTATTCACATGAGGTGCTATAAACTTTAACACCTTGGCCATTAAAAGGCCGCCCATAGTGTAAAAGAGGGTGTAGATTTGTGAAGCGAGAAAAGGTGTAAGCATTGAGTGCAGAAAGAGGGGAGGGGGGGGGGGGTGTGCGACTCGCGTCGGCTTGTTTGGGTGCGACTCGCGTCGGCTTGTTTGAGGCCGGATGAGCTCGGCCAAGAAAAATTTTGTGGTTTTTCATGCTATTGGCTAGCCCGACTGTCACAAAGTGATGACGTGGCGGACAGCAGAAACCCTAATTTCTGCCAGAAACCCTAAAATTCCTGCAAACCCTAATTTTTGCCAAAAACCCTAAATTCCGGAAATCGCGGAGGCGGATTATTATTATTATTATTATTATTATTTTTTTTGGAAAATGATGAGCGACGCGAATTTTGCTTTTGCTTTTTTTTTATAAAAAAAAAAAGAGAAAAGACTCTCTAAGAGAGAGAGAGAACTGATGCTTTTGATTTTAAAAGCTTTTGGGGCTCTGCTTTTGGGCATCCCTTGTAACCTTTAAATTAGTGGTGAGGGCCTCACTTCTCAGAGCATCTGGACGCAGAGTCTGAGAGTGAAACCCTAACCGCTCTCTTGTACTTTGATGATTGATTAATACAAAAAGAAATACCGAAAGGGGCGCCAATCTTTGGGGCCAATATCTCTAGGCACGGAACTCCGCCGGGCCAGTGCAAATCTATTGTGATCTGTGAATTGTTTTGAAGTGGTTATTTGGTGCTGTCGCGGTTGATTCTTGACTTGGAGTGTCCAAGTTTGTTACAGTGGTATCAGAGCACGGCCGATTTCTCTTCTACGGGAAATCCGATCCCCGAATTTTTTTTTTCCGCGGCACCTATGGCTTCAGGCAATGATCAGTCGACTCCCTCTGCATCTGGAGATGCGGGCTGGGATCACAACGAAGATTCAGACAGAGAGTATGGCCCGCCTCGGCCTACTCAGGCGGAGCAAAGAGAGATGGAGCGTCGTCAATTGATTGGTGATGCAACAAAGATGATGCTCAATTTTGCCAAGGACCCGAAGATGGTAAAATATATGAACCAGACCTCTTTGAAAGAGGTACAGATGGAGTGGCAGAGAACCACAACACCACTCCCGAAACCCGCTCTCAAGAAACCTTCTACCTCCAAGAAATATACGGAGAAGGAACTGGAGAACGTGGTTGATGCACGGATTGCTCAGCTTTTCGACGTGCAAAAGAAAGGCAAAAAGCACGGCAAAAAGCAGAACAAAGGTACTGACTTCCCGGGATATTTGGGTTGTCAGTCGACATTCGACAAAGCAAAGAAACGGAAGAAGCGTGTTCGATTTGAAGGAGTACCCAGTTCTTCTTCTTCTTCTTCTGACAGTTCTTCTAGCTCCTCGGATTAGAGCGAAGAAGACAGGAAAAAAGCAAAAAGCGAAGCAAGACACAAAGCTTCGGAACGGGCAAGAAAAAGGCAAAGAAGGCTACATCTCGCCCAGAGACTGACAGTTCTACTGAGGACTCGTCTACAGACAGCTCAGATTCCGATGACGGAAAGTTTTATGCGAACAAGAAGAATTTTTACAAAGCCAACCAGTATGACTTTCTCGAAGATAACAGCAAGAAAGTCCGAGAGTTTAAGGAAGGTGGCCACTCGATCAAGTTTGATACTTTTCAGGATACTCAGATGCTTCGAAGGCTTTGTCTCTTATACAGCAGTTTGACATCGCTTTCGCGGGAAAACGCTATTCAGAGCACTCCAAGATTCGAAGAGCTGCCTCTTATTTTAAGGGGAATGCTCGCACTTGGTGGTCCACGCTTCTATTAAGCAAGACTGTGCCAGTTACATGGCTGAAATTCAAGAGGCTTTTTATTTCTTCTTGGTTGACTCAAGAGTTTGAGCGAGATATACGAGCTGCTTGGAACCATCTCCGGATGACCAAGAGCGATACAGTGAATTCTTATTGTGAAAGATTCTGGAGCTCTTTTCTACCCGCCTCTTCATTCAAGAAGATCTCGTTCAGAGAACAAATTGAGTGGTTTACCTTGGGTCTACCTACAGAGATCCGAGATCACTGCTTGGAACAGAAGTCAGCTTCTATTCAGGAGTTGATGAGTCATGCGAAGCGGGGCTTTGCCATTCACTCTGGCAGTCTGACTTACCCCACAGATGAGGCCATGACACAACGAGCCAAACAGACTTCTGGGAATGAAAGTAGAATGAAAAAGAGCAACCCAGAGAAAAAAAAAGGATGCACGACCCAAGCTTACTCCTGAGGAGAGAGCTCGCTTCATCAGAGAGGGGAAGTGCTTTGAATGCGGGAAACATGGACATATTTCCGCAAAGTGCCCTGATAAGGCACAGAAAGAACAGAATGATAAAGACGACGACAGGTCTGAGAGTTCGAGAGCAGCTGAGGAATGTGGCAGAAAAGGCAGATAGAAAAGCAGAACTGGTACCACATGGCGTGGGACTTGCACCGAATCAAATGAATGAAAGTACAAACTTTGCCGTTTTTTTTTGGGGCAAAGTGAAGGATCAGGAAGCTCTTTTGAAGGAGCCAAGGCCAACTTCTTTTCACTTGGAATTGGCGGCTCGATTTGGAACTGCGCCCGACAGACTGACGCCACTGGCGGAGGTAGTTCGACTGGCACCCGGATGGGATGTTGCCATTACACCGAGCATTGGCAAACTTCGTTTGCAATGACAGGGGTGTTCAGGGCACGTGAGTGACGTTCTACTCGGGATCCCTTGGTACCACAAGAACTACGTCGTGGTTGACTACCGGGCCGAGAAAGCGACTTTGATAAATGAAGGGCTTAGAGATTGTACTTGATGAACTTCAGTTTTCTTACTCATTCTTTTGGGAGAACTGAACCATGGATAAAAGTTGAATATGTTTTGACCTGAAGAAAAGAACGCCAAGATTTTTTTTCTCCACGCTCATGCCGATTGCTTTTGAGAGGGCCTGAAGATCATACCATTGATCTGATATCTGGAAGCACACCACCGAATCGGCCACCTTATCGTGTGAGCCGAGTACACAATGAAAAGATTATGAACTCAGTGAAAGACCTCTTGGAAAAGGGTCTTGTCCAGCTTAGTACTTCACCGTATTGCTCTCCAGTGTTGTTGGTTTTGAAGAAAGACAGATCTTGGAGAATGTGCATCGATTATAGCACTCTCAACGAAATCACCATCAAGAACAGATTTCCGATTCCTAGGATCGATGATATACTCGACAGGTTACAGGGATCCTCGTGCTTTAGCAGGATTGACTTGAAGAGTGGATATCATCAGATCAGGATAGCGCCAGGAGATGTCTACAAGACAGCTTTTCGGACGACTTTTGGGTTATTTGAGTTTTTGGTGATGCCTTTTGGCTTAACCAATGCTCCTGCGACATTTAACCGGATGATGGACAGGATTTTTCGAGAGTACAGGCTATTTGTTGGCACTTTCTTTGACGACATCATTGTTTTCTCGAAGAATGAGGCAGAACACAGAGATCATCTGCTTCAAGTCTTTTAGGCATTACGAGATCACACGCTAGTGATTAATGCAAAGAAAAGTGAATTTTTTCCTACCATGGATACACTTTTTGGGACACATTGTGTCAGCAACACAACAGGAGTGCAAATGGACCCGGCCAAGATAGAGACTATCCGTGATTGGCCCGATTTGAGGAATGTCCATGAAGTTAGAAGCTTCTTGGGACTATGTTCATACTACAGGCGGTTCATACGAAAGTTTGCAGAGGTTGCTTCCCCTTTGCATACCTTGACACAGAAAGGAGTACCTTTTTCGTGGGGACCCACAGAGGTGACTGCCTTTCGGACATTGAAAGAGAAATTGACTACGGGACTAGATTTGACTTTGTCGGACTTGCAGAAGTCATTTGAAGTATTTTGTGATGTTTGTGGTCGTAGTCTGGGTGCTGTCTTGATGCAAGAAGGCCATGTCATAGCTTACGAGAGCCGTTTGTTCTCTAGGCCGGAGATGACAGCACAGATTTATGAGAAAGAGCTTTTGGCGGTTATCCATGCTCTTACTCAGTGGCGGCATTACCTACTCGGAGCGGATTTTATTGTCTTTACAGACCATCAGAGTTTGCGCTACTTCTTGTCACAGAAGCAGCTTTCGGAAAAGCAGATGCGGTGGGCGAACATCTTGTCACAGTTTCACTTCCAGATTGTCCATGTGCAGGGACAGAAGAATGTGGTGGCAGATGCTTTGTCTCGGAAACCGTTGGTTCTGGCTATTTCCGCGATACATCATAGGAGCTTCGAGGATATGGTCGATCAGTGTGCCACAGATACAGATTTTGCAGATATTTTCACACGGATACGGGATGGGGAGACAGTAGCTGGATACTCCCTTCGAGAAGGCTACTTGATGAAAAAGACTATGTTGTGCGTTACACAGCCGTTGAGGGAAAAGGTTATGACTGATTGCCATTGTCCACCTTTTACGGGTCACCGCAGCATTGCTACCACCATGAAAGGGGTAGAGAGAGATTTCTTTTGGCGGAGACTGAAGAAGGATGTGGAAGAGTTTGTGCGCAGTTGCTTGGTATGCTAGAAGGTCAAGTTTGACAGGCATAAGGCACAGGGATTGTTACAGCCTTTACCCATACCCACCCAATCGCCCCTGGGAAAATATTGAAATGGATTTCATTTTTTTTGATCTCCCGAGAATACAGAATGATCACGATGATTTTCCGATTACATGGCACGTCTGAGACGATTGTCTTCGACAGAGACCCCAGATTTATGAGTTTGTTTTGGAAGGCAATTTGGGAGAACATTGGGACGCGGTTGCAGTTCTCGTCATCGTTCCACTTGCAGACTGACGGGCAATTTGAGATTGCCAATTCAGTGATTTTAGATTTATTGAAGTCTTGTATCTCGCATCAGAAGACTCAATGGGAAAAGAACTTACCTTTGGTGGAATTTGCCTACAATAACACATACACTCTTCGACGGGGAAGACGCCATGAGAGATTGTTGAAACTGCTGCGAAGGTTCCATCCTTCCTGAGCACGAAAGATTAGAAATTTGAAGCGGATGAATATTCGCGAGATTTGGATACGGCTTTTGCCAAGGTTCACGAGACTTTACAGAAGTCTCAAGAACGACAGAACAAGGCAGCGGATCGCCATCGTCGCGACTGGAAACTGAAGGAGGATGATTGGGTGCTCTTACTTTTGAGAAGGCACGCCTAAGAAAAAAAAAAAGGGGAAAGGAGAGGCTTTTTCCAAAGCTTAGTATGTGATACTACGGACCTTTCCAGATTACTGACAAGATAAATGATGTCTCCTTCCGATTGGACCTGCCAGATACTTGGAGGATTCATAATGCATTGCATGTGAGTCTCTTGAACCCTGTTAAGGGTGATGTGCCTGATGATGGGGAGCCTGATGAGCAACCCGAAGTGGAAGAAAACGAGGAGATCCTTGTTCCTGAACAGATTTTGGCACATAATGATACGAAGAAAGGTAAAGTCCGAAGGCGGTTCTTGGTTAAGTTCAAGAACTTTCCTGCATTTGATGCGAAGTGGATGGAGGAGGAGGACCTAGCAGATACTCCTCGGATTGTGAAACTTTACCTCGATGTTTTGGTTTAGCATAGTCTACTCCAAACGGAACCCAGAAACTCAGCTTGGTCGAAGATCTGGTGCAGTGGGATGCACAAGAGGGGAGTCGCTCCACTCCTTTGTCAACAGATGCCTCGATTTTGATACTAAAGTCACTGATGTCTCTTTGAGCTTCAGGGATACTGAGAGCTGACAGTATTCTGCTGGATGACTTATGAAATGGAATTCCTGATTATGATACTGATTTGTTCTTGACTTCTTGTGAGTGCAGGAACTGATAGCCGAAATGACTGCAGCATTTTGGTCTGATTGATCTCGAATAGACATGGTTGCAATAGGGGTTAGTCAATCGGACATCGATGAGGTCCCGATTGGACCTAGATGTGATTGCTAGCTACATTGCCGATAAATCATGGTCTAAGATCCGAATGAATGTTGAATGTCATGTGATGTCCTGTGATGTCTGGTGATGTCCTGTGATGTCGTGTGATGTGAATGTCAATTTTGTACATGTGCTAGATGTGTGTTCCTAGTACGTAGGTACTAACAGTCAGTGTCTGCTAAGACGGTTTATGGCTTTTGTCGGTTTTGCAGGCGTAATCGCGGTCGATTACAATGCTTTCAAGAGGGGGGTATGTCACAAAGTGATGACGTGGCGGACAGCAGAAACCCTAATTTCTGCCAGAAACCCTAAAATTTCTGCAAACCCTTATTTTTGCCAAAAACCCTAAATTCCGGAAATCGCGGAGGCGGATTATTAATTTTTTTTTTTTTTTTTTTGGAAAATGATGAGCGACGCGAATTTTGCTTTTGCTTTTTTTTTATAAAAAAAAAAAGAGAAAAGACTCTCTAAGAGAGAGAGAACTGATGCTTTTGATTTTAAAAGCTTTTGGGGCTCTGCTTTTGGGCATCCCTTGTAACCTTTAAATTAGTGGTGAGGGCCTCACTTCTCAGAGCATCTGGACGCAGAGTCTGAGAGTGAAACCCTAACCGCTCTCTTGTACTTTGATGATTGATTAATACAAAAAGAAATACCGAAAGGGGCGCCAGTCTTTGGGGCCAATATCTCTAGGCACGGAACTCCGCCGGGCCAGTGCAAATCTATTGTGATCTGTGAATTGTTTTGAAGTGGTTATTTGGTGCTGTCGCGGTTGATTCTTGACTTGGAGTGTCCAAGTTTGTTACACCGACTGCCACATCATCAAGTGCCTTCCCACGCGGCATGGTTGCGTGGGGGGAGGCTACATGGGAAAAAGGAAAAAGGGAGAAATAATGGGAGAAGGGGGAAGAAGGCAGTACGATCAGGAAGAAGAGGAAAAAAGGGGAAGATGGAAAGAGTCGCAAGCAAAATGGAAACAAGGGAAGAGAATTCAAGATGCAATCATGGTGAATTGGGGAAAACCATCTCTCTCTCTCTTGCTCTCTCTCGTCGAAGTAGGATGAGTTCTTGACAAGAGTTTGGTGAATGTTTTGGAGGAGGAGCTTGCAGTAGAAAGGGAATCAACGGGGAAGGGATCAAGAGAATATTAAAGGGAATTGAGGTTGTGAAGGGGTAGGGAATGGTCATTTACTGACCATTCCCCATAATATTGACGACCCCATGGCGATTAAAGGAGGCCGGGAGCCATGGTTGGAGTCAATATTATGGGCATATTTCCATTGATAGAGTGGTTTATTATGGGTGCTGATATTGCGTGCAATCATTGGCAATGATTGCAAGGAGGTTGACGGATTCATTACAAGTGCTGATGGGGTTCATTGGCAATGATTGGAAAACATTCCGTGCGCTGACTTGTTAAGCAGCCTGTATGTTTCCCTAAGCTGAGTTGGCATAACTTACATTGAATGCATGGCAAGGACTTACTGTGTGCTGACCTGGCAGCAATCGGGCAGCTGCTGGAGTCGATTCCACTCAAGAAACGCCAGGGGATGGAGGGCCAGGATCTGCTCCCTCGTGACCGGCGACCTTGACGGGCTAGGGGCAACAACAGGAAGGCAAGCACGGGGAAGGGATCAAGAGCAGATTAAAGGGAATTGAGGTTGTGTAGATGGGGATTTTGGGTTTGATGTGTGCGCGGCGCTTGAGATTCTCTTTCAGGAAGGGTATATCTAGGGCATGCCTTAAGGGAGGGTTTGGGCGATCACATGTACAAGGGTGTGAATTTCAATGCTTGGTACAGGGTCATCGTGTGATCATTGCGGACTTGAGTGTATGCTGCCAACGTGGGCTTCAACATACATTGAGCAAATAGAGAATTTATGATCGTTTGGAGGGTCAAGCAACGGCTATTCAAAGTGTTTTGGTGCTAGTGCTTTTGATGTTATCATTACACATGGTTTCTTATATTTTCTAGTGATTATTGAGTGTCAATTTTGAGTGCATATTGTATATAACTAGTGTTATTCAATAAAATCAGTTCTGGTTTCTGACACGTTTGCATTCTCTCTCTCTCTCTCTCTCTCTCTCTCTCTCTCTCTCTCTCAACGAGACTCCCGGTGATTTCCCAGCTACCCCTGGAGAACAGATCATTTCGACATTTTTGGTGGGCTTGATGTGACATTTCGGGTTGAAAGTGTGCAGATGGAGCTGCATTAGGGGGTGCAACAAGTTTTACAAAACAAGCCTGAAGTACAAAATACACTGGATTTTTCAAAGTCGATGCAGATGATTGAAGTGTTGTCAATCAATGTAGGGAGCAAAAGAAATTGGAAGATGTGGAAGTGGCATTAGCTATTGTGCACGCTGAGTGCAATATGTTTGAGTGCTACAATTCGATGGGATACCTTTCCTGTTATGAGATGAAGATACGGGGACATGAGAAGTTCTAGAGAATCTTATGGTAGTGTCATTTGTGTGGTTGGTAATTTCAAGTTTGACTGCACAACCAGGGAATATGTAGATTGCTAGGAGTATTTTAAGGAAGCGGTCTTGCATGCTGGTAAAACAAATATATGGCCCAAAGGAAATGGGATACTAGGATGGGCATGCACCAAACTATAAAGAATTCTTGAAGCAGGTTTGTGCAAAACAAGTAGTAAGGAAAGATTCTTTGGGAGATGTTGTACAGGTTGAAGGGCCAAAAAATGAAGTCAATGTAGATTTTCCAAAAATACCAAGAGCAAGATGATGGTGTGTAAGATTCTATAATTGCAAAAAATGTTGTGCTTCCATGTGTCCATGTTGAAGGTGTGGGAATGGGATACCAACGAGCACATGAAGATTCCACATCTAGAGGGGTTGAAGAAGGTAAGACAGATCGTCTAGCAATGTGGCAAGGAAAACAAATTTTTCAGCAGATGCTTTTGCTAGTCTCCTCATAGGATGTGCAAGATATGGCTTTTTAATGGCCTTATTGTTGATCGTGTCAGGGTATCTCTCTTATTGCTAATCGTGTCAAGGATTTTATGGTTGCCGACAAAAGGGAGTGATTTCTCTTGTGTGCATGTCGATAGAAAGATTTTTTTGGCAATGATCAATGGGGTTTGGATTCTTCCTTTCGATTCAGGACATGTTTTTGTGCATTGTGTATGGATTATAGGTGCTATGTGCTCAATGTAAAATTTGAATTGGGTGGGTCCAATTTTTTTTGGAAGCATATTGAACATGGTTGTATGGTGTTGGGGCCAGGCTATGGTGTTATGTTCTGTGAAGTCTGCAGAATAAACATACATTATGTTTTTTTGCAGCAGCGTCTGCCAGAAGGGTTTCATGAAGCCTCAGTGTTTGGAAAATTTCTACTTATACCATTTAATCCAGGTGGGTATGAGAATACATGAAAGGGTATGTGTATGAGTCATTATATAGGGCATTCATTGGGTGAAGGGTCGGTTGACTGCAAATCGATGAGCTTTTCATACGATCTAGAGGAATCATGAAGCGGAAGATTGGGTGTTTACTAACAACATGTATGTAGTTGGACCATGATAGGGTGCTTATGCTCTAATGGCTACAAAAGTTTTTTCCTCATGATCTTGGAGGAGGGTATGCTCACATGAAGCCGCATATTTGGAAATTTTTTATAGGATGCTCATAGTGGCACAATGATTATGTACTTTTTCAGATTTTATGTTTGCAATTTTTAATGAAGTTGGCACATGCCGGAGGATGTGTAGGCTCAAAGGGGATGGATGTCATGACCCTTTGTGTCCACAAGGGGAAAAAGCAAAGAATAACGAGGTTTACTAGTTTTTGGGGAAGTGTGTCACGTCTTATGTATGTTCAGGATGAGAGTTTTCCTCAAGTCAAAACATGGACAAGAAAAGCATCATGAGGATTCAAAAGCAACAAGCTTCTCCTTTCGGACCGGACTAAAAGCTTGTGCTTAGAAGAAGGATTTGTACCAAGTTAGTGGGATACACACTGAGCTCTACAATAATGAGGTGCTTCGCAATGCTTTGGTTGGTGTGTGCCACATGTGGTGCACTTTAGAAAGCACAAAAAGTGGTTGAGGAGCTTGCTATTGGAATGTTGTCACTTGGAGTACATTGATTGCAAGCTATGCTAAGGATGTTGAGTTTCACAATGCCTTGGTTGACAAACGAGGGCCTCGGCTATGCATGTGTAATAAAAGGTCAAGGGTGGTCATCCAAAGGGGCACCCTTGGCCATTAAAAGGCTGCCCAAAGGACCATAAATGGCTGCCCATTAGTGAAAAGAGGCTTGATGGACTTGCACCCCTTGTCCGGTGCTCGAATGAGCTCGGCCAATAGATGAAAATTGATGGCAGGCCCCTTGCGCAGGTGTTTGGAACCACTTGCATGGTTTTTCATGCTACTCGTCTCAACTACCATGTCATCAAGGGCCTTCCCTCGCCACATCACACGATGGAGCGACTATGTGGGGGGACGCTTTATTTGCATGACAAAGGGAGATAACGAAGGGGAGTATGGCATGGGAAAAAGAAGAAAGAGAGGAATGACGGGAGAAGGGGAAAGAAAGAAGTACAAGCATGAAGAAGGGAAAAGAGGGGGAAGAGCATTGTCCCCTTGTCCCTCCCCCCCCCCCCCGCCCCCCCCCTCCCTCTGTGTGTGTGTGTGTGAAGCAAGAGGAAGAAGGAAGCTTAAGAAGGCTTGAAGGGAGCTTGAAGAAGGAAAGGAAGAGACTCTCTTTGTCTCCCTCCACATCCTTTGGATACAAGAGGGAGAGCTTAAATAAGAAAAGTAGCACAAAAGAAGTGAAGAGGGGAGAAAATATTCTCTCTCTCTCTCTCTCTCTCTCTCTCTCTCTCTCTCTCTCTCTCTCTCTCTCTCTCAATAGAAGAGAAAGGTTATGACAAGAAGATTGAGGAGATTAAGAGGCAAAAGCAAAAAGGGAAGAGTATTCAATGTGCAATCACAGTGAATCATGGAAAACCATCTCTTTCTCGATGATGTAGGAGTTCTTGACAAGATTTTGGTGAATGTTTTGGAGGAGGAGCTCGAAGCAAGTGTGAAGGGCTACAAGAAGCAACAGAAAGGGAGAGTCGATTAAAGGCAACTAAGGTTGTGCAGATGGGGATTTTGGGTTTGCTTTGCGTAGGGCTCCAGAATCTCTTTCAGGGAGGTTTTATATAGGGCACATCATAGGGGAAGGTTTTGGGTGAGCATAGGTACAGGGGTGTGAATTCCAATGCTTGGTACAAGGCTAGCCTGTGATCATTGCAGACTTGAGTGTATGCCACCAATGTGGGCTTGATGCAAATACATCGAAGAAAGACCGCGAATTTATGATCGGTTAGAGGGCAAGAAATGACTATTCACACAGTGATCATTACAGGCTTGAGTGTAGGGCTTGATGCGTATATATCGAAGAAAGACCGTAAATTTATGATCTGTTAGAGGGCCAAGCAATGGCTATTCAGAGTGTTTTGGTGCCAGTGCTCAAATGTTGCCATTATGTATGGTTTCTCATATTTTCCAGTGATTATCGAGGGGCAATTTCAATTGCATATTGTATATAACATATGATATTCAATAAAATCAGTGCTGGTCATGTTTGCATTGTCTTTGTGTATCTCTCTCTCTCTCTCTCTCAACTCTTGCATAGCTAGACTTGCAATGCTTTGCCAGTCAACCCTGGAGAACCGCGCACTTCGACACCACTTTTTCTTTCTTTCAATGTTTGCTTGTCATCATCAGGGCTTTTTGTGTTTTTATTTTTGTTGCTTTTTTTGTTTTCCATGTAAATGTTTTATTTTTCCCTTTCTTTACTCACACTTTTTTTGATTCTGGTTTTTCTTCATTCTTCCCCTCCTTCTTTGGGCACTTAAGCCAAGATGTGCCTTGCCTCTCCACACCCAAAGCATTTGACTTGCTTGTAGCACTCTTCAGCTGACATCGACATCTGTGGGATGAAAGATTTCCTCTTTTGAGTCTTCTTGGATATGTTTTTATTCATTGAGGCCTCTTTCTCTGCAGCCTTTTTCATTGGCTTATCTGTCGCATAAGTCAATGTCCCTGTCCATAATCAGAAACTATCCATCACATGTTGTGTGAGTCTTTGAATGCTTGAAGAACAATGATTTAGACAATATCTCTATATCCCTTTAGGTAATCCACAACAATAACATTCCATCTTCTCTTTCAAAGAGACCTTTCTGAAAGAAGTTGCCAGTAAAACGTGTCCCAATATCTCGGATTGTAAGTTGAGACAGTGTCTTCTTCTTTCATTCATAGGCGGATCCAAGTAGTCAACACATCTGCTTCAAACTAAATTGTCAGCCAGATAGAGGAGAATAGCTTCTTGAACTTTACGTAGGTTCTTGGTGCTCTACCATGCAATAAAAGTGTGGATCACCAAGTCCGAGCATTCCCCTTGGGATGGTAAGCTAGTATGTGGACCTTCAAGGCTTTAGTGAAATTACCTATGCAAAAGGCGCCGTCAAATCATTGAAAGAAAGAGCTTGATGGGTATCCTTATGTCCATAAAAAGCGTCTAACTGGATGTTTTGATCCCCATCCTTGTATTCCTTCTTTCCCCTTCTCCATTCAAATTGTCATACTTAGGTTTCTGAGTCATGTGATTCTGCATCTTGTCAAGGACATTTCCTATAGATAGGAATCTAAGTCGTCAAAAGAGGTAGTATCAAAATCTAAGCATCGGTAGACTCTTTTAACATTGTATGGCATCAAAGTTGTCAGAGAAATAAATGTCAAACTCTAAGCGTTTGTAGCTCTTTTGACCTCTTCTAGAGCTGCTCTTTTGATATTTTTGGTTCTTTGACTCCAATCAATCTTCCTCGCTTGAAGAAGAAGAAGAAGAAGAAGAAGGGCTAGTGTCATCCTCCAAGTGATTACGTCGATGGTGTTGCTTCCTAGATCCCCTCTTTGCCAATTCTTTGAATGTAGACTGTTAGCCCATGTAGTCAAGAAAAAACTTTCATCCTTTTTGCGAGTTTTTCAATTGCTTCATGAACTCATTGATTTTATGTTCCATAGCACATTCAGTGTCCTCTTTTGTTAGAAGAGACCGCTTCTTTTTTGACTTCATCTTTGATTTGATTTTCATGCGGACCTTGGAGGTTGTTTGGTAGATTTTTGCCATATATCATAAAAATTAGAATAGGATGGTTCTTCATATACTAAGCATAGCCCATATCTCGTGCAAACTTGATCAACCTTTTTGTACAAGTGCTCACTTGCAATTATGGGTGATCTTTAGACTTTTGATCTTCTTCAAGAGAGTCATGAAGTAAGTCATATGACTCTTCATCAATTGATTTGTTGTTGGAGTCATCATTTCCGTTGGAATCTTCCTCCAACAAGACTTTCCTGGTGGTGACATGTTCCCATTCTTGCTCTGAGTGCTTCTTAGACTCCATAATTTGTGCTGCAAAGATCAGATTGGATCCTTTGTAGAAGAAGAATTGATTGAAGCTCTGATACCTCTATAATTGGCTTGGCATTGTTACAAAATGGTGAAGTGTATGTGGGATAATTCCACCTTTCCTCTCCTTGACTCATAATCTAGGACTCTAGGACAAAGTTCACACCTTACACAAGCTCTACCGAGTACTTTTAAGAAAAAAAAAAATACATATGTAGAAATAAGGTGAGGGATTGGCTACAATGTGAATGCCTTGTGAATGGAGGAATAATCTTTTTGTTTGTACTAGTTTGGTAACCTAACAAGACATAAAAGTGTTCTTCAAGGTTTTGGAAAAAAATCAAATACTCTTATCATATGTATGTGTAGAAGTCCTTACTTCAACTCAGAGCTTACACCACACTTTGAGGGGAAAAAAAAGAAACAACTCTTTTTTTTCCTTCCAAAACTCACAATTGTGAGTGATTGTATCATAAATCACTAATAGATTACAAATTAGCCTTAAGCTCATGCCTAGCCTTGGGGCACAGAGGGTTACATCTGAGATTTGTTACCAGTACCTACTATTGCGAACATCCTTTACAACAAAGGGCTCGATCGGATGGTGAGGGTCACCCTAAGCCAATCAACCTAGTTATGCCTTTTACTTACTACATATATTTTTGCCTTGATTTCTTGTACAATCTATGAGAAGCTAGCCACCAATAGGTCGCTATTAAAGACTGGGCAATTCTTGGCCTTCCAAATATTACTGAAAAATCAGTATCTAACAATTTGAGTACAAATTAAAAGCGTAGAGCTTCGAAACTTTTTTTTCGCCAAGGAAAAAATCCCTCTTGACAAACCCAATCTTCCACGAACTTTGTATCCATTTGTGCAACTTTCTTGCAAGGCCTCTAATAGCTGAAAATTCCATGAAAAGGTGGCCAAGGTCTTCACTAGCCACCTTGCACCCTGAACATCTATCGGGCCCAATACCACACGCTTGAATCTTGACGCCCATCAGCAAGGCTCTCCAAAGCACCTTCCACAGAAATATCTTCATAAGCTGAGGCCATTGTGGATTCCAAAATGTTCTTTGTGACCTCTACCCAACGAGCCTTCGTCCATTGCATCTTCCACTGCTTGTTTAAAGTGGTGAATCAATCAACCTCATGAATTATATTTGGTAAATGCCCTTGGTATAGGGTTTAGAGAATCGGCTATACACTCACAACTCTTGACTATCATGAGAAGAGCTCTCAAAACCAAGGGAGTGCTAAATTTCACCAAAAACAACATATTTGCTAGGTGAATTCCATTTTTACACAAGGTACAAAAATCTCCACGCAACGAGTCTGATATTTTTCTTGTAGAGAGCGAGTTCTTGAACAACATCTATGGTTTTTGTAGACCCAAAAGTTCTCTTAAACATAGAATTAAGTACACTAACTGCATTTTTTACATTTTGCTAACCTATAATCAAAGTTTCTATGGTACATCTATCATCACTTTTACAAATGCTTCCACTTTACACACTTCTCTTGTTTACTGTCATGTTCAAGCATAGAAAGTATCAAAAAATGTCTCTTTAAGATAATCTGGAACACACATATGAAGTACAAAAACTACACGAATAAAAAACTAGCTTCCACAATGTGGCCCCGTTGTATGGTATATAAACCTATAAAGTTGGTGCCAATTTGAAATTATATGCTTATATTTGGACCTAAGCTTTCCATAAATGAGCCATAGCTTGCAATACATAGGCTTTTCAATTTTTAGAAGCATAAGAAAACACCTTTATAACTAATGCTAGCTACCTTAGAGATTATTCAGGTGATCTAATACCAAGTTCATGAAAATTGGCCAAAAATAGCACACACTTTTGGGATCAAATTAGGCTTAAAAATATTATCAAACCCAACTTTGGAGGTGGAGTGAGTAGCCCAAAAAAATTTCAAGGTTTCTTTAGGCCTAAGCTAGCTTTGTTGATATAGAGCACTTTAGAACCTGCTTGACATCTCAAGCAATAATTCTAGAGGAGACAAAAGTGTCCAAAGACATAAACGTATTCTTGTGTTAATTAAGTTTTGATGGCTTGCATGACACAAGGTATAGGTTTGCGATGTATTGATTATGGGCTTCCATGTAAAAAGAATGATCCTATGGACTTGAGTGTGTTGTACGGTCTTCTATGGTCTCAAATGAACTCTTTAAGTTCTGTTTGATCTCCATAGCTTGGTTCGGGCATGGAGCGGTTGTTTTTTTTTTGGTTTATTTAATACATCCACTCACCCTCTTTGGGTGTGTTTAGCTAAAAAAAAAAAGTTTTGATGACCATCCTGCATAGGTTAGCAATTTTGGCCATCACTTGCAAGGCAAATCAATAAAACAAGGTGAAGACTCATGAGAACCATCCAAAATAGGGGAATCCTTTAATGTTTCATATAAGTCCATTAAATATTAGAAAAGTATTTGGGGGCATTGATTTGATAGAAAAGCAAAAATATAAGAGCTATATGTCTATATCTATGCTCCTCTAATGTTTGCATTAGCAGGCAAGTCGGCAAAATTGCATAGCTGTATTCTTTGAGTTCTCTAGGCCGCTGTGGTGATTGCTGAAAATTTCTCAAAGGAAGGAGGAGGAGCTGAAACCTAGATGGGAGGGTGCCGTGGCAATGACATGGGGGAGGTCAAAGAAAGTGACCTTGATGGAGAGGTAGAAAGAGGTAATGTGTGCAGTTGCAGTGCCAATGTACCACCGACATCTACGAGGGTGTCGATGAGGGTAAAGTCAGGGTAATGGGAGAGGAGGTCTGAGAGGGACAATATGGTATTCAAGGACATGCAATCATGGAAGAGGGAGGCAAAGGCGGGGTTGGAGTGGGCATAGTCCCAAAAGGGGAGCGAGTGGGCATGGGGGAAGGGTTTGTAGGCCAAGGAAGAGGAAGGGAGCGAGGTGGAGCTAGGGGAGGAGCACATGGGGGTTGGTGAAGAGCATGAGGAGGGGCCGAAGGGAGGGATCTTGGGGGAGGAGCCATTTGGAGAGGGGGGTGTGGAGGTGGAGGGTGAGGGTGGTTTCACAGTGGGATGCCTGGAAGACGCTGTGGGTGGCCAAACAACACAAAATGCGGTCAAGGTGGTGGACGGATAGGGGGTAGCACATGCTAGTGGCATTCTGGTTTGCAACCTTTTTGCTATTTTCTCTACTGAGAGGCTACTTGGTTCCACATGCAAAAGCTCTCAAATGCCTAGCTTCAATATTTACCAAAAGTGTCTAAAGGAACCATTGAAAAAGGAGAACATTGAAAATCTATTGGTTTTTAGAGAATTTTTAGGGGTTTTTACATTAAAATCCTCCAAATTTAGTTGGTTTCCTTAAAAGAAATCCTCAAAACTAACTGAAAATTTTTAAAATTTGTCCTTAAAGAAATAACTAAAGGCCGATTTTTGGTGAATGCTGCCTGGCTTGCACGCTGCCCTGAGCAACATGGGCAACCTCGATGCATAGATCAACTCCCACGCTTTGACACATGTCTCCTCCTCGTCCTCGTCCTTATATTAAATTCAATCCCATCTCCATTTTTTGCAGCACTGTGAATTGCAAACCATGCAACTCTTGTAATGGAAATGGCCTATGAACTTTGAGAATAACAGAATTAAGAGAATTAGAGTGAGCATTTTTGTGAGATTACTTTGAGAACTTGGAGGGTGAACTTAATTGATGGTAGCAACATAAACATAGTACTTAATAAACTTGGCATAAAATTCTTTTGCAAGAGAGAGAGAGTATTAGAGAACATGACAATAGATGAGGACTGGATTTAGTTGGAGCCGGTCCCCCCTCCAAAAGGCGTTTGTATTATAGATTCTCCCATCAAAAGAGACTTTGTTACAATACAATATTTGTGTTCCTTGTGACCTTGGTGATGCTATGAAGATGGAAAGCTTCATGCATCACGAGATTAACATAAAATTTGCAAAAACATTAACTATCTCAAGCCTCAGTCCCAAGGCCTCAAACACCTTCGAAGGTGGAGAGAGCTAGCGGGGAATGAGGGTAGGGAAGAGGAAGAAGAAACATTCCATAGGAGAAAGAAATAGTTCCTCACTTATCATCACTCTTATTGCTTAGCATAGCATAAGAGCATAATAATGAAGATGAAGAAGATGAAAAGCTTAAGCATTGAAGCATGGCTCTTGGTTGGATTTGCATTCCATAGCCAAGAGTGTTGGTGTAGGCTCTCCACTTCTCAACAAACTTGGAGAAGGAGATGGAGAACTTGCATTTTGGACTCCACACAATGAGAGAATGTGTGTGTGTATAGGAGAGTATATCCCCACTCTCATGCTTGGTCTACACCTCTCTCTCTCTCTTGTATTATTTTAATATTTTAATATTTTATTATTTTATTTGGACATGTGTTCTCTTTTTCCTCTTTGAGAGAAATAACTTAATTATTTATTTTTATGTATCTAAATTCTCATTGGACTCCTTTAAAACCTAACCAATAGCATTCAAGCACATCATGAGGACCACATGTGGAGGATCATTTGAACATATGTCTTTTATGCTTATTAAGTCATTTGGTTGAATTGAATACTTCAAGGAGTCAATCAAGCACGCATGTGTCTTTTATGATTCTTAAGTCATTTGTTTTGAATTGAATACTTCAAAACTTAGTCAATCAAGCATGGACTTCCACGCCTCTTGAGAACTTATCTTTGAATTTAACATTTCAAAAACCTTAGTCATTTAATCATAAAAATCACCTCAAGCTTTGGGCAAGGTTTCCACAACCACTTTAAGCGTCTTAGCACCTCATGCTTGGGTAGGTTCCCACCTCGAGGTTAGCCCTAGCTTGCATATGGTCAAATGACTTTTTAACACTAACTTTTGGAGGTCTTTAATGAAGCTAACCCTAAGGTCTTTTAAGCTCCATTAGGTAGCATTACTCTTTGACATACCATCTCTCATTTGGACCGTTACCATTGGCCCCATGTTGAGATAGATCCATAAGAACATGTCTATATTCTAACCCTTGTTCCCGTCTATTATCCCACATTAAATAATCAGTTTAATATGAGAAAATCATTTAGGTTGGTTAGATATAGATTTTATGACAACACTCCTCTTTCTCCACTATCTATATGATCTTGATTTTGGGTGTGTGTTTGATTTAGCTCAAATGCTCTAGATCAAAGAGTGTAAGTGCGTTTCTGCCACCAATGGTCTAATCTCTCTCTCTCTCTCTCTCTCTCTCTCTCTCTCTCTCATGCTTCCCTTCCCTCTTATACACAAAAAGACACCTCCTCTCCTCCATCCAAATTGCATTCAAATTGTTCTCCTTTGTCCTCGATTCATCAATATACCACCTCTAAGAGAGTTCCCCCATAGGCCCCTTAAAAGTGCTATTGGAGGGCTCTTCAAGTAGGTATCTATTGCCCCATACTCTCTGTATTTCACAAAGGGTCCATTATCACACCATAGCTAGTACTGATTGCTACTTTTTTGATGGGGGTATCCCAACCACCCCACAGTATAGTTGCACCATCCAAATCAGGTATAGCAAGAGATCAGCTGGCTTCGAGTGAGACCTCATTGCACAAAATTCTCGAGCACAGAAAAATTGGATGTAAATTAAAACTAAAGGTTGTAGGAGTTGGTTGAAAATACGTAGCTATAGAGCCAAATTGTGTGTGTGTGTGTGTGTGTGTGTGAGAGAGAGAGAGAGAGAGAGAGAGAGAGAGAGAGAGAGAGAGAGAGAGAGATGAAAGGAAAAGAACAGAGATGATCATTGCAAGCGGTTGAAGAATAAAGAAATGCATGCCTTTGTGTGTGTGTGTGTGTGTGTGTGTGAGAGAGAGAGAGAGAGAGAGAGAGAGAGAGAGAGAGAGAGAGAGAGAGAGAGAGAGACGTGGGATGAAAGGAAAAGAACAGAGATGATCATTGCAGGCGGTTGAAGAATAAAGAAATGCATGCCTTTAGTAATCGGCTCGGGTGGGAGATATGGGGCGCACATAGTTTACTTCTTGGGCCCTCCAATTGATAAAGGGCCCCCTATTGCAAGTCCGTTTAAAGGGTCTTTGGGGGAGCCCTCTAACCTTATCTCCCCACTTCCCACCTTTGACCCAAATGCAAGATTCTTCTTTGGCTTCTATGGAAAACACATTCACATTGCTCAAACAACAAGGTGTGACAAGTCACAATGGCCTACATAAAAGAGGATGAGAAAGAGAGTATGTGACCCACTACTCCATGTCCCTCTTGAGAGAGAGAGAGAGAGAGAGAGAGAGAGTTAGTTTTTGGTATGTTCAAAAAGGCTGTAGAGAATAGGAGATTAAAGAGCCCATTCATAAGAGTTTGATCCCATGATTTAAAGCATTGACTCATTGCTATTTTCTTTAATATTTTAGTTTTTGAAAGAGTTTTCATTTAAAGCCCCCATAAAGATATATTTCAATAAATTGTTTTATTATTTCTTGTGCTTATTAAATCTACATTTTCATGAAAGCGTTAAAATATTCTTTTCTTGTAGTTTGTTGATGGATCTTAATTTTTTGTTTTTATTTTAAGTCCTTTTCATTTTATTGTTTTAAAATGTCCCGGTGTGAACTTTCACTTTCTTGTTTAGGTGAGGCCCTTTGTAACATATAAGTCATTTGTAATTGTGTGTGGATAATGAACAGATACCACGTGCCTAGATCTTGACACCTATCGAAAGCACCCCCCACATCACCTTCCATAGAGAAACTTCATGAACTGAGGCCACTTTGGATTCCAAATGTTCTTCGTGACCTCAATCCATCGAGCTTCCGACCATTGTAGCTTCCACTGTTTGTTCAAGGGGCCGAACCAATCGGGCTCGTGCAATAACACTTGGTAAATGTCCTTGGTTTGTGGTTTAAAAAAAGGGCAATTCTTAGGCCGTTTCCAAGCTTTCCACTCAAAAGTAGAATCCCAAATTGGCATCAAAATATTGCCTAGGCATTCTACAACTCTGCTGACAAGTAGCTTCTCAATTCCATTGAGTTGAAACTGGGTAGTCAGCTGGTCAGAGGATTTCCAAAATTTGTTGTTTCCATCCCACAAGTTGACTACGGAGTCCGTTAATGTTCATCCTTCTTGCAATTTCTCTCCAATAAGAGTTCAAGATTACAGCAACAACATTACAAAGCCAAGAGGACCAATGTGAGATGGAGTTTTGGAAGTATCTCATTAATTCACCCCATTCTAGTAAAATGCAGCATTGTGGATTCCAAATGTTCTTCGTGACCTCAATCCATCGAGCCTTCGACCATTGTTTCTTCCATTGCTTGTTCAAAGGGGCAAACCTTGGGGGGATTCACTCTATGTACAAAATGGGATGCCACCTGCGAGCAAACAACTTTGATAAAAACCCTATATACGACTCATATTAAAGAATATGACCCCCCTTTCTATGCTTAGACAATAATCAATGCAAAAAACTATCATACCCCTATCTTACATATAATATATAGGTCTCACATGATCTAACTGAGTAAAACTATTCAAAGAGTGTGTAGCATAGTGATCGGAAATGTATGGTTATAAAGTTGTGTTAGGTTTTTTGTCTAAATTTGCATCGATACAAGCTCTTTATAGCTTTCATCCCTCAACAAATGAACTATAATCACAAAAAAAGCAATTGATACAAAGCAGTGTTAGTTCTTGCTTTTGGGAAGCCATGACTTTGAAACACAAAAACTTCCTTTCATTTTCCCCTCCCCCCCCCATAAATATGATACCCCCTCCCTTATTTTTAAGCTTGGAAGATAAATTATTGGGGGCCTGCCCCTAACTTATACGCTTATGTAACTTGTAGAAAAACCCCCCTCCCCTGCACTTACGTGGTGCGGTAAGTTTTCCATGGTGAATCCCCCGGGGGGCAAACCAATCAGCCTCATGAATTAACTCTTCGTAAATACTCTTGGTATGAAGTTTAAAAATTTTCTACTCATAGGCTATTTCCAGGCTTTCCACTCAAAAGTAGATTCACAGATCGACATCAGAATATTGTCCAGGCCTTCTACAACTCTATTGATGATTATCTTCTCAATGCCATTGAGTTGAAACTAGGACACCTAGTCAGAGGATATCCAACACTTGTTATTTCCATCCTAGAAGTGGATCAACCTCTGGAGTTCTTTATTGTTCATCCTTCTTGTAGTTTTTGTCTGATAAGGGTTTAAGATAACACCAATAGCTTTAGACAGCCAAGGGGACCAATGTGATGCATGGTTTTTAGGACCCCTTCTGAAGATGCAATAAGGCACAGTCAGTTGTTGGGGAGATGAGGATACTCTAGTCCAAGGGATCTCGAAAGAGAAGAAAAATCTACTTCACAAGCACCAAAGAGTAAAAAGTGCCATGGACAGAAGATACGTGGGAACGAGCTCTTATGCATGCCTACAACCTATATCTTACAGAATAGCCCATTCTAGGTGTGAATTTCTAGTGAAATTTACACGAGGATGTTCGTGTGGACTCACAGCACAGCATACTCCGTTTTCACTTTTTTACCCACAGTAAATATTTTTTACCTACAGTAAATATTTTTCACCTACATGGTAAATACAAATCACTTTTTACTTTAGTAACTTTTTTTACCCATGGTAAATATTTTTTACTGCACCATAAGTATTTGGTAGGTAACAGTTCACTGTTACTAGAAGCAGTGATTGGGCATCAACAATGCAGTTACAGGAGGAGAAAAGGAGAAAATCTTATGGTAAAGGTGAGTCAACAGGGATAAAGACTTTTGAGTTGAAAAGAGACATGCTGATTTTTTCAAAGAACACATGTCAAAAGAAGCCATGGTTGAGGATTTTTTGAGAATTTGATATTCAGGAGGACCCAGCAGGTCCCCCCCTGACATGTGCAGAACCTCCAGTTTCAACAACCACCTACCTGCTCTTAAATGCTGGTCAAGGCCTTATCCCCATGTGTCACAATCAGAAAAATTAGCATTTACCCTCCCCTCTCACATCACTCTAGAGAATATCTTGATGGTGACATATCAGGTGACCTCAATCTGTTGACCACCCTAAGCAAAAAGTAACCCCAATCAGTGGATTTAAGCATGTTTATCCCTAATCCTAAACCCTCTCAAAAACCTATATAAGGAGGCCTTCTCTCACTCAAAACCAACACTTCACCCACTTCACCAAGAAACGAAGCTATGACGACATTGCTCACAACGAGGAGCTATGGATGGAGCTCTACTCTCTCTCCCTCTCTCTCTCTCCCTCTAGTATGCTACATTACTAGCCCTAAAACCTAAATAAGGAGTCTTCTCTCATGCTCCATGGCCACCATCCTCGCTATCATTCTCTAAGGTATTGATGTGTTGCTAGTAGGATCATACCTACTTGCTGGGTTGATTGTTTTTTTGACAAGGGATTATGCCATCCTTGGCTTGCTTCTCTATATCCTTGTTATGTATGATCAGATGCCATTGTATTGTTAAGCTGATGTCTTGTGTATATTTATGCTACATAAGGTCCCTAAGCTTCGTTTCTATGTGTTTTGCCATATGTTTTGATGCCATCATAATGCCAGAAGTTTCACTTGCCTATGTGCACTATGTGTGAGGTCCCTAAACCTCTTAATTTAGGGTGGTGCCCCCTTTGTTTTGTTCTTTGCTTGTTTGCATGAGGCGTGGTTTGTGGAGTGTGCACGAGTACAGAGGCCACCCGATTGCACTGCTCTTTTTCCCGCTATCATTTTGGTGCCCCCACTGAGGAGGGCTACACAGACCTTCAGTCCACAAGCAATGAAGATGTGCAATCTACAACATGGACGAATGGCGTGAGGAGTTTGCAAATTGGAGAACAGAAGAGGAGGAGGCTTTAGAGGCCTTAAAAGCTTTCATCGAGGTCTTGTTACCAGGTTGCAGTGTCATTGAAATTCAAGAAGTAAGTTCTTCTACATGCCTTGTTCGTGATCGTCGCCAACGAAGGAGAGTGAGAAGAAGAGCTTGATATACCTCTCCTCTCAACCTATGAGTGCTCCAGAAACCTCCAACACACACGAACTTGAAATATTCTACATCAACATACACGAAGGTACTGTGACACACATTAAGGGAAGAGAAAGCATCACCAGACCTCTCTTTCCTGAGGAGCCGACTAAGAGGAGGAAGATCACCTCTACACCTAAGTGGCCCAAGGCCGCAGTGCGTGCTCAAGCGTAAGGTAACATTTGGCTTAATCTCATTAATAAGGGATTACATGACCACTACAGGCAAGAAAAAGGCTAGTGAGCAACCAACTTCAACCTCCAACTTGCAACCACGACTCTCACCCCTAAATCCTCCTGAAGCAAAGAGGCGAAGGCTTGCCTACAAGATTGCCGCCCGTCTGCGAGTGCTCCCAGTGCACTTTGTGAATCCAGACACCACCAATCCCAAGCCAACCTCCTGTCCGCGTGAAGATCACTTTGGATATTGTCCAAAGTGCTTTGGAGACCTGGTGAAAAGCCTCCCTGCCCTACCTTTGCTGCTAATTTTCAAGAAGTTATCTCAATCTAAGGAAACTATCTTAGTTGATGATGTGCTGCACATTAATGGTGTCACTTTCATTCGTCATGCTGATTATGGTAATAGCATCCAATTGTTGCTTGCTAAAAGGCTCAGCATTGTACAAAGTGTTGCCATCACGCCTTACGTCTTCACAGATGCATCAGGAAGAGTTGAAGTGATCCGAGGTGCTGACATTCTGTGGCTGATCAGGCTCATTGGTCCCAAGGTGGTGCAACTAAGCTAGGCTCTTGTGTGTAAGTATGGATGCCAATAATGAGAATGATGATCCCCGCATGTTTCCTTTCCATTTTGTGCGTCATATCTGTGTGAATATTTGTATTGATAGAAAAATCTTTTATCAGCAAAGAATAGCCCTGTTGTTTGGAGCCGAGAGACTTGGGGAAATCTTGTGCTCTCCTCATCCTGTCATTCTACCCTTACTAGACTATTACCATTCCTTTGATGTGTGGATCTTCATCCTATTTTGAGCTAAGTTGTGCTAAAGCTCCAAATTGTAATTACCATACTCTATTTTAAAATAAATTGGAGCTGTTTGTGTAATTGTTTACTCTCTCACTTATGGCCTTCCCTAATTTTTATGGTAAGCCTGGGGAGGTTGCTCCAGACTTTTTGGATAATTTGGAAATGGCCTTTCTGGTATCAGGAAGGGATGACGAAGCTACTAAGTTAAGGGCCTTTCCCTTGGTCTTGAGGGACGGTGCAAAATTATGGTATCAAACTTTGGCACCTGAAGAAAGAAGAGACTGGGAGTCCTTAAAGATGGCCTTCATCGAAGAATTTCGCCGCCATGAGCCTCCAGAGGAGATATGGAGACAACTCTTAGAGCTACGCCAAACATCACCCAATGACTATAGAAGCTATGAAGGAAAGTTTTCCAACCTGTGGGAGAAATGGTGTGCATCACTAGGTGAAGGAGAAAGGGTGCCAGAATGCCTAAAGAAGGACTGTTTCCTGGCAGGTCTTTACCCCATCCTTCGAGAAAAGGTAAAAGGTAAATTCCCAGATACCTTTGATAAAGCTATGACTTATGCAAGGGAGAAGGATAGGAAGTTAAAATTCGAAGCTCAACTACAAGGGGGAATGGAGCCTCCACTGCTAGCTCAACCTACGGCAAGGGTAGTAGCAGGGACAGGAGCAACAGACCAAGAGTCATCTCAACAATAATTACTTCAACAAATCACCAATCAACTAGAGAGCCTGTCCATCAATCTGGTTCAAGGTGTCACAAGGGCTCCCCAGCCAGGAAATGAACGAAATAGACAAGAAGGACAAAGGCAAGCACGTGAGTACATTTGCTACAACTGTGAGAGGTAGGTCACGGCATGTATTATTGCCCCCATCCACGACGCTATCAAGGAAATGGTAATCAAAGACGGCCTCCTCGCCAGCAAGTCACTCCTCCTCGAGCTAGGCCACTAAATGGATAAAATGCACACGTGGCTCCACCAAACCAAATATTGAGACCCCCTCCGTCACCACCACAAGCACAAGCAGAGATCCCTCCACTACCATCGGGAGGGGAGGACAGGGCTGTCTCTGTCATAAGTCTTGACAATGGTAAGGATAAAGGGAAAGAAAAAATGGAGGAAGCTGTTGCCATGCCAATAAAGAGAGTTAGGAGACAAAGAACTGATGAAATGGAAGCTTCAGAGCCGGATAAAGGGAACGAGGGTTCCTCCCAAGTGATAGGAGACAAGAAAAGGAAGAGTAGGTCAAGGAGGCACATAGGAGTAGAAGACTTTCCACTTGGGGTAGGATCCATACCTTACGACCTGGTAGCAGATGTGAGTAAGCAAGGACCAAAGATTTCATGGCAGCAACTCCTCCACCTTTCCCCAAAGATGCGTAGAACCTGGTCTAAGATGGTCAGCACCAGGAGGGCTAAGGCAAAGTCAGTTGGGTCTATTAGTGCAAGAGGCATGAAGGATATCGTGCCAGTCATTGATGCAGAGATTAAGAGTCAGCGAGTCTCCAATGTGTACGTAGATGGTGGAGCCGAGATTTGTGTTATGAAAGAGAAATTAATGCACAGGTTGGGTTTGGAAGTAAACGAGCAAACTTCCTTACAAGCTAAGATGGCAAATAATGTAAGGGTGGCTTGTGTGGGAAAGGTTAATGGAGTGAAGGTTTCAACTTTTGGTGTGGCAATCTCAATTGATGCTTATGTGATCCCAACTAAGGGGGAGGGCTATCCGCTAATCCTTGGAAGACCTTGGCTTATGGCTATGAAAGCTAGGCAAGATTGGGAGACAGGTTCCCTTGAGTTGCGGCCAAATCATAAGGTAGGTGGCAAGCAACAAAAAATTGTGTATGACATGAAGCAGGGTAGACAACAAGACCTAGAGATGGAGACTTCTATGGATGAATGGAGCACAAGCAGCTGCTCTTCATCTAAGGATGAGTCATCTGAGGAGGATGCTAGCACTTTGGAAGTCATGGGTATAATACTGCGAAACCCAGAAGGAGAAGGTGGTCAAGACTCTCTAAACAAGGAAGAAGCCACAGGCTTAGAGGAGATGCTAGCTAAGGACCTACTAGAAGAAGAGAGAGAACCCTATTTGCAGGTACTAAAGAAGCATGCTGGCCTCTTTATAACTGATTACGAGCACATTAAAGGAGTGACGGTAACCCAACACCATATCCAATTAAAGGAAGGTGCCAAATCAGTGGTGCAAAGGCTAAGGAGATTAGGGCTAGTGCAACAAGATGCACTCTTAAAAGAAGTAAAAAGATTACTCAAGGCAGGATTTATCTACCCAGTGGAAGATTCTGAGTGGGTGTCTCCAGTTGTGGTAGCACCAAAGAAAAATGGGAAGTGGAGGGTATGTGTGGATTACAAGCCTCTAAACGCAGCCACAAAAAGGGACCATTTTCCTTTGCCTTTTCAAGATGAAATACTAAATGAAGTGGCTGGTCATGAAAGGTACACAGTGTGTGATGGGTACTCAGGCTACTTCCAAATTAGAATTGCAGATGAAGACCAAAGAAAGACTACCTTCATAACACCTTGGGGGTGTTTTGCTTATAGAGTTATGCCTTTTGGTTTAACTAATGCCCCAGCTACTTTCCAGAGGTTTATGAACTTGGTGTTTCAACCTTACTTTGGTAAGTCCATACGAGTCTTCATTGATGATTTTTGCATTTACAGCTCTAGGGAAGTACATCTGTCCAAGGTTGATGAAGGTTTCACCCGTCTGGCCCAATTGGGTGGGCAATTGAATAAAGACAAGTGCCACATAGGTGAGAGCAAGGTCACTCTACTAGGCCATGTTGTGTCTCAAGATGGTATTGAGGCTGACCCTGAAAAGGTAAAGACATTGTTAGCTTTACCTACTTCTTCAAACGTGAAGCAACTAGTCTCCTTCATTCAAAAGGTTCGCTACATGGGACGATTCATACATCTCCTTTCTCAGGCAATCTATCCTTTGCAGCAACTCACTAAACACACTACATTGACATGGAGTGAGGAGGGTGAAAGGTGCTTTCAAGAAGTTAAAACCATTTTGAGCTCATTGCCTGTCGTCCTACAACCCACATGGGGAGAATTATTCTATGTAAATCCTAGTGTAGGTCCAGAAGCTCTAGGAGCTGTCTTGATGCAAAAAGACCCAAAGACATCTCTCATAAGACCAGTCTACTTCTCTAGTAGAGTGATGACAGCTGCTGAAAAGGGTTTCAGTGAAACTGAGCAATTGGTGCTAGCTCTTAAGTTTGCAGTGGAGAAGTTTCGGGCTTACTTACTTCCGAGACAATTTGTGGTGATCACAATTGAGGAGGTTTTTCCATATGCCCTACAACACATGGAATTGTCTCAAAGAATAGCAAAGTGGGTGGTGCAGCTTCAAGAGTTTGACTACACACTACAAGTAGAGGATTCCACCCGTGCTTGTTTGGCAGATGTCCTCACACAAAGGTGTTATGAGAAGGCCAAGAAAGAGGCACCTAGTAAGGTACCGCCTATCCCGGAGCCTGAAGTTCTACTGGGAGCACACAGTCTGTATTTTGATGGGGCTTACAAGAGGACCAAAGACAAGGCATCAGCAGGCATAGTAATATTAGGTCCAGAGAAGGAGAAGATCTTTGCAAAAGGGTTTCATCTAAAAGAGGTTCATTCTAACAATGAGGCAGAGTACCATGCCCTTGTTTTAGGGTTGCAATGTTGTCTTTCTCAGGGCATCACAAAGCTAAATGTTTTTGGTGACTCCATGTTGATTGTTAAGCAAATGGTTGGTGTATGGGCCTATAAAAATGACAAATTGTCTGTTAAGATGAGGGAAGCAAAGGCCTTGTTGAAGGGTTTTAAAGAAGTTCGAGTGCACTTTGTACCTAGAGATCAAAATCGAGAAGCAGATGCCTTAGCAGGTGAAGAACTACAAACTCTCATAGTAGGTGCCATCCTTGTGAAAAGTCCTTTATACCAGGGAAAGGAGGAGCTGCATGATTTACTTTACTTTCTTGAGCATTGTGAAGCACCCTCTGGTATGAGTAAAAGTGAACGTAGGTGGTTGGCAAAAAAGGCTACCAGCTATAGCTTAGTGAATGAGGACTTGTATTGTAGAGGGAAAGATGCTGTCTTAAGGAGAGTTCCTGCATCCCAAGAGATAAAGGATATTTTGTTTAGTTGTCATGAAGGTGTGTGTGGTGGCCACTTTGCACAAGAGATTACTAGCAGAAAGATTTTACAAGCAGGGTTCACGTGGCCAAGCGTCCATCGAGATGTACAACATTGGTGCCGCACATGTGAGGTTTGCCAAAAAGCTGGACCAAGGCGTCTTACCCATGAAAATCAGCATCCAATCAAAACCTATGGGCCATTTGAAAAATGGGGGATAGATGAAATAGGGCCACTACCTTGCACTCAATCAGGGAAGGAATACATCATTATGGGGGTGGAGTACATGACCAGATGGGCAGAAGCTCGTCCCACAAAGCGCATCACAGCCAAGGACGTGAGTGATTTCATTTTTGAATGCATTTGTTGCCGTTTTGGCACACCTTTGGAGATTCTCTCGGATAGGGGACCGGGATTTCGAGCTGATTTAGTCGGGCAATTGATGAGCAAGTTAAAAATCAAGCGCAGGAACTCTACACCATACTACCCTCAGTGCAATGGTCTTGTGGAAAAGGTAAATGGTCTTATATGTAAAATCATCACTAAGCAAGTGCATTTACATCCTAAGGCATGGGACAAACACCTAGATGAAGCACTTTGGGCCTACAAAACATCCTTTAAAACATCCTTGGGGTATACACCTTTTCACTTGGTTTACGGGCAAGAGGCACTATTGCCTATAGAAGTGGAGCTAGCGAGCCTCCGAGTTCTAAAAGCACATCTAGAGAATAGTCAAGAGAAGCAGGTGGAAGGAAGAATCATTGATTTGGAGAGGTTAGGGCTAGATCGAGAGTCAGCAGTGAAGTACTATGCAGCCCAGGCAGAGAAGAAACGAAAGAAGTTCAATCGCAACCTTGTCAAGAAAGGTATCAAGGAAGGTTCTTTAGTGCTCAGATACGACAATCGCTTTGATCGTAGGAAGGATGGTAAGTTCTTGCTTAAGTGGGAAGGCCCTTTTGTAGTGATACAGAGGTTCTCAAATGGTAGTTACCAACTAGGTGACCTAGATGGTAAGGTACATCAAACCCCGGTAAATGGTTGGCGATTGAAGGCCTACCAATGTCGTCTTTCACAGCCATATGCTGGTGAAATCAATGCTAAGGATGGTTCAGAGGAGAGCTCATCATATTCGAGCTCCAACTAAGGTAACAATCATGTACATAGTCGTTTCAAAAAAAAAAAAAAAAAAAGAAAAAAAAGAGAAGAAAAAAAGAAAAAAAGAGAATGCTACCAGTGAAAGCGGATATTGACAATGGATGGGGTATGGCTTTCAAGGGTCTAGGAGACCAGTTGTTAGTCATGGATGGATACAATTATTCATAAGAAAGAACTAAACAGGGTGCATCAGCCAAGAAAGCAGTAACATGGCAAATTCAATTGGTACCAGGTGGGTAAGTATTCAAGAGAACCCTATTGTAGCACAACCTACAGCTAGAGGCATCAAATACCTCTAGCTTAAGGGGGAGGGCTATATGATGCATGGTTTTTAGGACCCCTTCTGAAGATGCAATAAAGGCACAGTTAGTTGTTGGGGAGATGAGGATACTCTAGTCCAAGGGATCTCGAAAGAGAAGAAAAATCTACTTCACAAGCACCAAAGAGTAAAAAGTGCCATGGACAGAAGATACGTGGGAACGAGCTCTTATGCATGCCTACAACCTATATCTTACAGAATAGCCCATTCTAGGTGTGAATTTCTAGTGAAATTTACACGAGGATGTTCGTGTGGACTCACAGCACAGCATACTCCGTTTTCACTTTTTTACCGACAGTAAATATTTTTTACCACAGTAAATATTTTTCACCTACATGGTAAATACAAATCACTTTTTTACCTACAGTAACTTTTTTACCCATGGTAAATATTTTTTACTGCACCATAAGTATTTGGTAGGTAACAGTTCACTATTACTAGAAGCAGTGATTGGGCATCAACAATGCAGTTACAGGAGGAGAAAAGGGAAAAATCTTATGGTAAAGGTGAGTCAACAGGGATAAAGACTTTTGAGTTGAAAAGAGACATGCTGATTTTTTCAAAGAACACATGTCAAAAGAAGCCATGGTTGAGGATTTTTTGAGAATTTGATATTCAGGAGGACCCAGCAGGTCCCCCCCTGACATGTGCAGAACCTCCACTTTCAACAGCCACCTACCTGCTCTTAAATGCTGGTCAAGGCCTTATCCCCATGTGTCACAATCAGAAAAATTAGCATTTACCCTCCCCTCTCACATCACTCTAGAGAATATCTTGATGGTGACATATCAGGTGACCTCAATCTGTTGACCACCCTAAGCAAAAAGTAACCCCAATCAGTGGATTTAAGCGTGTTTATCCCTAATCCTAAACCCTCTCAGAAACCTATATAAGGAGGCCTTCTCTCACTCAAAACCAACACTTCACCCACTTCACCAAGCAACGAAGCTATGACGACATTGCTCACAACGAGGAGCTATGGATGGAGCTCTACTCTCTCTCCCTCTCCCTCTCTCCCTCTAGTATGCTACATTACTAGCCCTAAAACCTAAATAAGGAGTCTTCTCTCATGCTCCATGGCCACCATCCTCGCCATCATTCTCTAAGGTATTGATGTGTTGCTAGTAGGATCATACCTACTTGCTGGGTTGATTGTTTTTTTGACAAGGGATTATGCCATCCTTGGCTTGCTTCTCTATATCCTTGTTATGTATGATCAGATGCCGTTGTATTGTTAAGCTGATGTCTTGTGTATATATATGCTACATAAGGTCCCTAAGCTTCGTTTCTATGTGTTTTTCCATATGTTTTGATGCCATCATAATGCCAGAAGTCTCACTTGCCTATGTGCACTATGTGTGAGGTCCCTAAACCTCTTAATTTAGGGTGGTGCCCCCTTTGTTTTGTTCTTTGCTTGTTTGCATGAGGCGTGGTTTGTGGAGTGTGCACGAGTATAGAGGCCACCCGATTGCACTGCTCTTTTTCCCGCTGTCACAATGCAAGGTTCAGTTCTGGAAGTATCTGGTTAATTTTCCCCATTCCAATACCCTTGTTTCTCTATTGCACTTTTGAACCAGCTGTCTAGTGATGCCCCCCATTCTTAGGCTATACCACCTAGGGACTATTAGTTTGTTGTGCACCTTGATTCCTTTCCACTGACCACCTTTAGAGAAATTTTTTTACTTTTCTATCATACCCTTGGTCATGATTGCCCAAGATTTGTCTTGTTTTGCGATTGAGACTACAAACTTGGCACACAAATCCTAAAGATGAACAACTGGGTTGAAAATTCCGAGGTCACCTTAGACCAACGGTCTAGCGATACCTTCCCACTCTGCCCATTGCCACGACAATGAGGCTTTAGTGTTGTTCCTCCATAGGAATCTTATAACAGGTTTCAAAAACTCCTTCTAGTTACATTTGGCTATTTTTACGAGCGGACTGGTGAAGGAATATAAGGAAGAATGAATGAGTTATAAAATTCACTCCCAAGGGGGTGCCAGAGAGATCACTCTAGATTTCTCAATACTACACTTTGACCTAGAAGCCATATCAAATGTCTGCACAATCTCTAGGGCCTTCCTGAGAAGCCGAGGGCAGGCTTTCAAAAATAGGAAGGAGTTGTCTGCAAACATCTTGACTAGGAGGTGGTCGTTCCTGGGCAAAGTTAAACCTTGAATTTCCCCCCATGTAGCAAAAGCTTGGAGCATTGTTATTAGAGGATGCACCCCAATGGCAAACATAACAGGGTCAGGGGGAATCCTTCTTGATAGATCTTTTTCTTTAAAGGAGCTCAAATTCTATCATTAAATAAGAGCTCAGATTGACTGCCTACACCCAAAGTGTGTATAAGTCAACAAAGGCGAGGCCCAAAGCCCAATGATTTCATGACCTCTTCAATGAAGGACCACATAATCCTATCATATATATGCCTTGTCTAGGTCAAGCTAAAGTAAAATTCACTTTTGCTTTGTGAAGGTTGCATACTCATTGCCAGCCATTGTTGTCAAGATATTGTCATATATTGACCTTCCTTTGATAAACATGTGCTGAATGAGGGGAAATGGCTTTATCTAGGAGGGGGGAAATTCTAAGAGTGACTGCCTTGTCAATTATTTTGTATGCCACAAAAATCATAGTTATGGGATGCTAGTGCTTAAGATGCGAGCAACAAACCTGTGTTGAGATGGGCTTGATAAGCCCTCTTTTCACACTAGGATCCAACAACCCCATGACAAAAGCATGGTTATCCATACACGTGAGTGGGAACTTGAGGTCATCCTAGAGCTCCCTAGAGAATTTAGTGGTTAGACCATCCCTTCCAGGGGACTTCTCCTTCCCAAGAGCTTGTAACGCAAGCAAGCATTCATCTTCAGAAAATGCCATCTCAAGATGATTGGCTTCAGGTTGGGGGACTTTCCTATTGACACTCTTGAGCAAGATTGCCTTGGCTTCATCCAGTTCTTGAGAGCGAGTCTCTAGTTGGCCAATGATTTAGCTTAGAGTATCAAGCATCATACTAGCCATTACATCTTAATCTTGTGTAGCATTCCCATTCTCATCTATAAGCTATTGGATGAAGCACCAACTCTTCTTGATTTTCAAGGCACTAAAAAAATATGCTTGATTAGAGGCCTCTGACTGGAGGAAGTTCTCCCTGAATATCAACCTCGCCCTTATGACCTCCTCTAGCTGCTGCTTGGCCAGGTTGGCTTTAGCTTCCAACCATCTCTTGGGTTCTTCTTCGGAGGCCAGCCCAATAGCACTTTTAGAAGATAGACTAGTAACCTCCTCTTCCAGATGTTTCCAATGTTCTCCTCTTTGTTGCGTGCCTTGACCTTCTTCATCTTCTCCAAGTTGTGTGTGTTTTCTTGCAACCCTATTTCGAACAATTGGTATCAGTTGGATGTATTTTGTTTGTGGGTTGTTGATGCATACCCATGTGGACATTGCCTCAGTTCACAATTCTCATCACGAGACAAAAGTTTGCTCAATTAGTGGGACACAAAGAGCAGTTACTCTTTGTGCTGGCGGTCTCTCAAGAGACGCAATTTCTTGAGCACATTGCTCGGAGGCGTACATTCAGCATCGACACTACAGGTGGAGTTAGCATTGTAGATCCGATCGTAAATTGGTTTTAGATCAAGGTGTAGTCAACATCGACACTATAGTTGGAGTTTTACAGGTAGAGGTTGTAGTACAACTCAATTTCAATGGGAGGTTTGCATATCAAATTTATGCATTTTTCGACAGCACATGCGTACTATCGTGAGCTCCTTTGAGAGCGTATCCCTCTAGGGACTTTGTTTACTACATGCAGTAGTTCTTGGTGCCTGTTTGTGCGTGATTACTCGTGTACATTGAGTTGCAATTACTACCTATGTACGATATCTTTGGAGTCAATTTACCTTGACTTTTGGCAGTTACTCGGCCGTCTATGAGACTTGGACCGGAAGAGCCTTTTTTGAGACTGTGGCTAGTCTTAAGTCTCTTAGCCTTTGGAGGGTCGTTTGCGTGAGGTTTTCTTGAGCTGGGGTGTTCTTGAATGTTGAGATACTTTTGGTGATACAGGTTGTTGGAATCCCCTCTTACGATATCCTCACCATAGGCTATGTATGTGGTCAAACAATTTTGCTTTTGACAATAAGTTAGCAGTCACACACTAGTTTGTTTGAGCATTCTACATTGGTGCAACCAAAAAGTGATGACAGAAAGCGTGAAAAGCAGTATCAAATGTGCTTACAAATATGTACTCGGATGTCAAAGCATATGTGAAGATCCAGTGCCGATGAAGAAGTTTGTGATGTGTATGACTTATGAGGCTATGTGGATCAAGGTAGAGGTTTGATGTTTTAAAGTAGGTTATTCATGTGGAAAACCTCTCACGACATGAAGAGCAAGTGGAGGAGTGGAGGCCATGTCGTTTGTGATAAGAAAAGAAAGTGTGGATCAACTTTCTTGCATGAGGATAGCTGAAAAGTCCTATTGTGTGATTTTATTACAAAATGCGCTTTTCTAAAAACAACCCTTGTTGTCTAAAGGGAATCACTGTTGACAACGTTGTTGCATCTCACACACGTAGGCTAATTCTGACCATTTGGAAGATATTTTAGTTTTCGTAAAGTTGCGGCTTTTTCAGGCTGCGAAAAGGACAACGAAGGGAATAGAGCTTTGAGAGAGCTTGTTGGTGTATGCTCCACCATAGCCAATCACTTGTTGGGAAAGAAGTAAGCTTCATTTGAATCGTCTCTAGTGTTGTCTCCCCCATCCCTTCTTCTTTTCTCTTCTCTTGCGCAAAGGTGTCGGTGTGTGTAGGCTGTGTGTGACTTGCTAAGTTGCATTGTACATTATACGGTGTACGTATAATACGCTTTACACAGGCGTATTATATGACACCTATTTTTATTTGGTTGTATTATACGGTGCCACATCATAAAAAATATAGTATCGTATATTTTTTTAGAATTTCAATCGAAATATTATTTCGATCAAAATATTTATTTTGATCAAAATATAGTCATAGAGAAACTTCATGAACTGAGGCCACTTTGGATTCCAAATGTTCTTCGTGACCTCAATCCATCGAGCTTCCGACCATTGTAGCTTCCACTGTTTGTTCAAGGGGCCGAACCAATCGGGCTCGTGCAATAACACTTGGTAAATGCCCTTGGTTTGTGGTTAAAAAAAAGGGCAATTCTTGGGTCGTTTCCAAGCTTTCCACTCAAAACTAGAATCCCAAATTGGCATCAAAATATTGCCTAGGCATTCTACAACTCTGCTGACAAGTAGCTTCTCAATTCCATTGAGTTGAAACTGGGCAGTCATCTGGTCAGAGGATTTCCAAAATTTGTTGTTTCCATCCCACAAGTTGACTAACCGTTGGAGTCTGTTAATGTTCATCCTTCTTGCAATTTCTCTCCAATAAGAGTTCAAGATTACAGCACAACAACATTACAAAGCCAAGAGGACCAATGTGAGATGGAGTTTTGGAAGTATCTCATTAATTCACCCCATTCTAGTAAAATGCCGCATTGTGGATTCCAAATGTTCTTCGTGACCTCAATCCATCGAGCCTCCGACCATTGTTTCTTCCATTGCTTGTTCAAAGGGGCAAACCCCGGGGGGATTCACTCTATGTACAAAATGGGATGCCACCTGCGAGCAAACAACTTTGATAAAAAACCTATATAAGACTCATATTAAACAATATGACCCCCCTTTCTACGCTTATACAATAATCAATGCAAAAAACTATCATACCCCTATCTTACATATAATATATAGGAGTTTTGAATCTAATATTTATATGATCTGTGTGAATTATATCTTACATTGGGAGGTAAATTAAGTAAAATGGTTAGTGACTACTTACCTTGTATAGAGGAAACTCACACTTGGAAATGATTTAAGATAGTTAAAGTTAGCAGTTATTTTCTTTGTGTTGAATTATGTTCACATTTAGAAGTAACTTAAGTTAGATAGTTAAAGTTAGGAGTTACTTGTTGTGTGTTGAACTATGTTTACACTTGGAACTAACTTAGGTTAGATTTATCTAATGATTGTCTGTCATGTGTAGAGTAATACTCACACTACAAGCAATTTAGGTAATTAAATAATAATCTCTTGCTTTGTGTAGAGGTATTCTGACACTTAGAAGAGATTTAGATAAGTAGTGAATTTTGATTGCTTACCATGTGTAGAGTTATACTCACACTTGGAGGTAATTTAGGTAGGATTTTTAAAGATATCTTGCTTTGTGTACAGTTTACTCACACTTGGAAGTTATTGAGATGGATTAAGGTATAAAGTGAAAGCTCACACTTGATTTTTTTTAACTTTTTGGTATTTAGAATTTTAAGAGGCTGAAAATTTATGTTTTTTTGAAAATGATGGCAAATAAAGTAATGTAAATGGTATGAGAGTTTGATTTTAGATGTGTAGTGTTGTTCGAGTTTGCAGATCTTCAGAAGATGGTGAAAGGATATGAGTGGAACTACATAGATGAATTGGTCAGTGGAAAGATTACATCAAAGTTGAGGTGTAAGACCTGCGGCCAGCCATAATTTTAGCAAAAATGCTCACAGGATAAAAGAACATGTGTTCAAAATCTTGGAAACGTGATAGATTGCAAACCCCCCCCCAAGAGGTATTGAAGAAAAATTTCCTGAGTGGGCGCTTAGGGCAAAGAGAGCACATCTTGAGGGCAAAAAAAATGAAGGTGGTCCCAAAATGATGGCTCCATCTATGGTTAGGGATGTGGAGTGTTACCATATACATGTGGTAGTGATGTGTGTGAACACACTAGGACCGCCGGGGCATTTTTTCCCTCTTTAGGAGGTTTTCTTCCCTGAGCATTGTATATACGCCCATCACTCAAGGGCTATCTATCTTTCCGTTGCACATTAAGTAACACACTCTCTATTGTGTGCCTTGAGCTTCCTTCATCTTCTCCAAGTTGTGTGCATTTTTCTGCAACCCTAATTCCAACAATTGGTATTAGAGCAGGTGCCGTCCTCCAGGGCTTAGTCACCAGCAGCTCCAACACACGCCTACTCACTTTCTCCGATTTCAGTGAGTTTTGGCAAGCATTCGTAGGTTGACAAAAGTTTTGGGAGAGCTTGTAGAGCCTAGTCTGCTTAGATTTCTAATTCGGGTTCATTTCGACCTCCGTTTTGACTCCAGATAGTACTGCACATGCTATTTTGTCATTTTGTGTAGAATTTATGTCAGTGTCGTTCTCTACATAAGAGGTGCCTTACAGTCGACTTTCTACGGTTTGTGCTATATAGCACGTGTTGTTATCGCTTCCTTTCTCCTCATTATGGGCAATTTTTACATCAGGTGCAACATTTACTATGGCTGACAACAACACAGATGTGTTAAAGATGTTTGCTGCTGAGAAAAGGTTGGATGGGTACAATTACCCTATGTGGGATTACATGATGAAACATGTTCTTGTGTCAAAGGGTGTCTTGAATATTGTGCAGGGCATTGATGTACGTCCTGGTTTTGAGTATGTAGGCGATGTTGACGATGTTGTAGTCTTGCTGCAAGAATTGCTGCTATTAGAGTTGTTTTCCCTACAGTGGAACAATCTTGTTGGGATGTAAAGGATGCGCATGATCATGCATTGATTGCGTTGTTTGTGAAGTGCACCATTGTTCCTCACATTTGTTCAACAAAATCTGCAAAACAGGCCTGGGATATTTTGGCTAGTCTTTATGCAAATCGCAATGAGGCTAAAATTGCTTTGCTGCGTAAAGAGCTAGAGTCAAAGATTATGCATGAGGAAGATGATGGACACTTTTCTTGCTGGTGTCAAGGATATCAATGAGCAGCTTATTTCTACAGGTGAAGTCATTTCAGATAGTTCCCTTGTGCAGAATGTTCTTGATGCCCTACCAGATTCATACTAGACTTTTGCTAGTACTTGGAGACTAATGACACAAGGAAATCCTGAAGTTGTCAAGTTTGATGCATTATGCACATTGCTGTTTTGCAATCACTTTCCAAAAAAAAAAAGGAGTAGGTAGCGTGCAGTTGAACAGGCTTTTATTGCTTCTCAAAGAAATGAGGTAACAACAATGCAACCACTTCTTATGGTTCTTCTGTGAGTGGAAAAACTTTTGTTCCTAATGCTTTTGCTAGCAGCAATTCGTCTGGAAATTTTGGTGATAAAGGAAAAAAGAAAATGCATTGCCATTATTCTAGAGCTACTGATCATTTGATCAAGCAGTTAGAGGCTAAAAAGAAAGAGGGTGGTTCCAATGCATATGCTGGTTCCACTACAAATGCATTGCCATTATTGTAGAGCTACTAATCATTTGATCAAGCAGTGTCCTAAGTTGAATGCCATAGAGGCTAAGAAGAAAGAGGGTGGTTCCAATGAAAATGCTGGTTCCACTACAAATGCAGCCATTGTTGAGTCTTCTGTGAAAGGAGACTGTGTTGCTGATGTTGATGCAAAATGGGCTTTTAGTGTAGAGTGCACTTACAATCCTACTCTCCATGATGCATGCATGTCAATTGCTACAAATTCACGTGTGGTATTTCGACAGTGGTGCTACAAAGCACATTACCTCACATCATGAATTGTTTACCTCTCTCGAGTCTGTTCCTCATGAGAATTCAATCACTTGTGCCAACAATGCCTCTTATCCTGTTTAGGGAGTTGGAAAGATTGTGCTTATTGCTACAAATGGCAGTTCTTTCACACTTATTGATGCACTTTATGTACTTGGGATTAAGCAAAATCTTATGTCTATATCTGCACTTGCTAGACTTGGACTTGTAGTCAAATTTGTGGATGAAAGATGTACAGTTCATGATCGTAGTTTTGATGATGAAATTGTTGCATCTGGGCTTTTGTGCTGTGGGCTGTATAAGCTCACTTTGTATGACAAGTGTAAACAAAATTCTGCAAATGTAGTTGTAGATTCAAGGGCCATTTCAGATGCAAAACTTTGGCATGCACGTTTTGGTTATCTGAATTTTCCCAGTTTGCTCCGTTTGCAGAAATATGATATGGTTGCTTCTTTTCGCCTCTTGAAGCACCTGTCAAACATGTTTGTGAAGGCTATATTTTGGGTAAAATGCAGCGTTCTAAGTTTCCTAAGGATGGTTCAGTTAGGCCACATGCAGGTTGCAACTTGTGCATAGTGATGTTTGTGGGCCCATGCAAACTCCGTCCTTGGGCAATTACCTGTACTTCGTGACTTTCATTGATGATTACTCCAGGCATGCATCGGTATTTCCGCTTAAACCGAAGTACGAAGTTTTTATGTGATTCCAACAATTTCTGGCTATGGTTGAAAATGTATCGAAATGTACTATGGGCACCCTCCGTTCCGATCGAGGGGGGGTATATGTCTCATGAGTTTAATGCATTTCTGGCTAGTCGTGGGATAAAATGCCGATGTAGAGTGCCGTATACACCTCAGCAAAATGGTGTTGCTGAGAGAAATAAGAGGTCTCTTATGGAAATGGCAAGATGTATGGTCAAGAGTCAAGCTTTACCACATTCGTTTTGGCTCGAGGCTGTCATGTGTGCCACTTATGTACTCAACAGGTGTCCTACAAAAGTGTTGCAATTTATGACTCCATATAAGGCATGTCATGATAGAAAGTCATTTTTGAGCACATGCGTGTTTTTGGCTGTTTGGCTTATGGTTTAGTGCCACAAGTGCAACACAGAAAATTGGATGATAACGCTGTCAAATGTATTTTTGTTGGTTATAGTGCTAAAAGCAAAGGTTACAGGTTGTATCATACAGAAACATAGCGTATTTTGGTTTCACGAGATGTAGTGTTTGTGGAAGTTTCTGTTCAGCCCTTGTTGTCATGTACTAGAGACAGTAATGTAAGCTCAAAGGAAATTTATGACACTTTGTTGCCTCTTTTCAGTGGTGGAAGTTTGAATGTAAACTCCAATGAGGCAAATGTACAGCCTATGGGGGTTTCCAAAAATGTTATAGACTAGACTATTACTGATGCCGATGTACATGATGTACTTGATGAGGAAAGGGCTGAAAATGAGCAGGCTAGAGGTATGCCAAAATGATTGGTGCACACTTTGCGTGACAGTAAATTGGATGCACCTTTGTCTAGTCATACTCGTTCAAGCTCTTGCCATGCATCTTATGCATTAGATTGTTATGCTTTGGCTGTGTCTAGCTTACATGATGGTGAGGAACCTCTGTCTTTTGATGAAGCACAAAATTCAAAAAATTGGATGGCTGCCATGCAATCAGAATATGATGCACTTATAGAAAATGACACATGTACTTTATGTGATTTGCCTCCTAGCAAAAAGGCCATTGGTACAAAGTGGATTTACAAGTTGAAACGCAAGCCGGATGGTGAGATCGATAGCCATAAGGCTCGACTTGTTGCAAAGGGTTATGCACAGCAAAAAGGCATAGATTATGAAGAGACTTTTTCTCCCACTTTTTGTATGACTACTGTGCATTTTCTATGTGCATTGGCAGCTCATGTTGATTGGGATGTACATCAATCAGACATTGTTACTGCTTTCTTGAATGGTGACATATTTGAGGAAGTTTATGTAACGCAACCTCGTGGTTTTGTCAAGAAAGCACAAGAGAACAAAGTGTGTAGATGTAAGAAGGCTTTCTATGTGCTGAAGCAATCTCCTAGTGGTTGGTATGAGAAAGGTGACACTCATTTGGTCAAAGAAGGCTTTCATAGCAGTCCAGCAGAAAGCACATTGTATGTAAAATGTGAGGGTGATGTACTGCTCATTGTGTTTCTTTATGTTGATGATTTGCTGATCACTGAACCAAATGAGAAACATATTGCTGAATTTATGGCTGATTTGAATGCTACTTTCAAGATGAAAGATTTGGGACTGTTGCATCATTACTTGGGTATACAGTTTAAGCAGTGTGATGGTGGTATTGCCTTGTGTCAGAAAAGTTACATAGAGACATTGCTATGTACGTTTGGACTTGAGGATTGCAAACCTATTGCCACTCCTATGGAAAAAGGAGTTTGAAGTTGAGTCTACATGATGCTGGCGTTCCTGCTAATGTCACTCTTTACCAAACTGCTGTTGGATGCTTCATTTATGTATGCAACACGAGGCCAGATATTCAGTTTGCAGTCTCACAAGTCAACAGATTTATGCATAGCCCACGGTCTTAGCATTGGCAGGCTGTCAAGAGGATTTTTCTCTACCTTAGTCACACTTTACATCTTGGCTTGCTTTATCCCAAGGGCGGATCATTGCTGCCAAACTTACATGCTTTTTCGGACTCAGATTTGGGTTGGTTGTTTTGACACGCGAGTGTCCACAAGTGGTTTTTTTTTAATGCTTGGGAGTTCATGTATATCATGGTTGAGCAAGAAGAAACCTACTGTGGCCACTTCTAGTTGTGAGGCTGAGTACAGGGCAGTCTTCATAGCTACGGTTGAGTGTGTATGGCTCAGACACCTTATGGATGATTTGGGTGTTGGACAAGACCCTACCAAAACTATTTGCACTAATAGTCAGAGCGCATTGAGGTGCATTAACACTATGTCAGGGAGATGCTCTCAGTAGGAGAGATCAACTTGGGTTATGTGCCAACAAAGGACAACCTTGCAGAGCTTTTCACAAAGGCATTGTCTCGTGAGAAGCTTGAAGCTTTCCGCACAGCTTTGGGCCTACTCCCCTTTGTGGACTGATCATGTCCTCAGGGCATGGCATTTCCCTTTACTCATGTGCCAGCTCTCGTTCACCGCATCACTCCAGGGGGGATTTGTTACCATATACATGTGGTAGTGATGTGTGTGAACACATCACTACCACCGGGGCATTTTTTCCCTCTTTAAGAGGTTTTTTCCCCCGAGCATTGTATATACGCCCGTCACTCTAGGGCTATCTATCTTTCCATTGCACACTAAGTAACACACTCTCTATTGTGTGCCTTGAGCTTCCTTCGTCTTCTCCAAGATGTGTGCGTTTCTCTGCAACCCTAATTCCAACATGGAGATGACACTTGAGAATGATCAAAACCCTCCCTCAACCCTGTTTATAATCAAGAAAGGTGTCATTCATCCTTTTTTGGGGCTTGTAGCTCTAATCCTACCACAAGCTCTCCTAACATAAGCCAAAGTGAAGCATGGACTAGAGGAGAACCTGCACCAAGTGATTCTATTTGCAAACAATGGCTTCTTGAACTCCATCTTAAGTGGACGCAAGCATTTGTTGCATATGGAATTCCTTTTAATGTCATTCAAAATATTGTCTTCAAAGATGCTTTAATGAGCACATCGAAGAAGGATTTTGTGGTACCTGATTATAATAAGATGCATATAGAATATTTAGATAAAATAAAAACTACACCAGAGAAAATTTTTAAGTGCACAACTCTTGATTATGTGCCACAGTATGGATGCACAATCGCTCTAGATGGTTAGACATTTTGTCAGAAGAAAACATTGTTCAATGTAATGTTGATTTGTCCAAGAGGATCCATCTTTCTTGAAGCAATCGACACATCCCTAAAAGAGAAAACTAGTGGATATCTTGCTGTGTATATGAGGGTTCAACAAAAGAGCAAGAGGACCTAAAAATGTGACAGCCATTGTTACAAATAATGCATCTAACTACAAAGAATTTAGGAAAGCATTGAAGAAAAGTATCCAAAGATTACATGGGTTCCATGTGCTACCCACACTTTGAATCTGCTCTTAAAGGATTTCTGAAAAGTTCCTTCTATTAAGTCTTCTAGATGAAAAGGACTTGGTGAAGTTTATACAAGAGCATTCATTTTCTTACACTCTATTTGGAACTAAGTCCCAAAAAAGTATTACACTTTTTTTGTGTGACCCATTTTGGATAGCGTATTACGTTCTCTCTACATTACAATAGGTTAAAGCAGCCCTTGTTGAAACAGTGGTAGATAGAAGATGGGACATTTATCTTGATAACTATCCCAAGTATGAACCTGCTGCTTCCAAATGCTACCAGTTTGTAAACTCTCTTGTTTTTTGAAGAAATGTAGAAAAAATGTTCTTGTCTCAGAACCCTTCATTCATCTGATACAATTAGTGGACAAAGAAGCCTCTATCTTTGGACCCGTTAACTGGTACATGCATGACGCCTCTTTCAAGTTAAAAGACTCTATATCATATGCAGGAAAAGAGAAAGCCATGATGATGTTGTTTGTCAAAAGACGATGGGAGCAGCTGCATACTCCTTTACATGGAGTAGGGTTTGTCTTAGATTCCAAGTTCCAGATGCAATAAATCTTCAAACAATGAAGTGATCAATGATTCCAAGTAAGTGTGTGTCCAACTATTAGGCAATGTGGATGGAGAGGTGGCATACACATAGATACGGCCTATACTAGTGATAGCTATTTTTTGGCTATTCAAAATTGCCATGGTGAGCTACCTCACCCTAACAAAATTACTCAAACATTGTGGTTATCCTCACCCTTTCACTGTACATAGGCATGTGTGAGCTAGGGGACTTTCCCCATATCTCCTTAAAACCCCTCAATTAGCTAGTCACTATGCTAGTTGAGCCAATAAAATAAATAAAAAATAAAAAAGAAAAGTATATTATGGTCTTTTTGTGTGTAAATATTTCATTGTATATAGGGCCTAAATATAGAGATTTTTATTATAATTATTTTGGTATTTTTTAAAAAATATTTATACCTAGATGTGTGTTTTACTAGACCTATATATGCCTTCTTTTGTCCTCTTGCACCATAAGTATATCTTTTGCCAATGTGTACATCCTCTAACCTCATTTTTTCTTTTATACAAATCACCCCCACATTTTTATCCTCACCCTTGTGAAAACAAAAAAACCAGCTCCTACTTCCTTAGTCACTTTTATTATATAATTTTCATTTACTTGGATACTTTTTCTCTTTCACCAAAAACAATACAAAAGAGGGATCATATCATATGATTCCAATATTTTTTTTCATATCCATAATTCTTCCATATTTTTATTATTATGTACTCATTATTTTAACACCATGTGCTCATTGAACTAAAATCCATGAATAGTCCATACACTAGTCTCACCATGTATATATTTCTTTATTCACCAATAATCCTCCTCCATGCATGTGTAAAAATAACTTGGATGCTTTGTATCATGATATGACAAAGGAGGGGTTCACTCTTGGATGCATTGTGAAAATTCAACAAAGGAGGGGGCAACTAAAAGACTTTTACATGCATAAAAAAAAAGATTTTTGGTGAGATTTTTGGCACCTATCTCCGCTCGGAATTTGAAGAAGTGACCAACAGACAAAATGTAGTCCACAAGCTGAATAATCATCTTAATTTTTTGCATAAGTTTTGGAGCTACCATCAGTGAGATATAAATTTTATGGTGGACCCCAGTCTGCTCACTTTTTCTCACAAGTCACCCTAGTCTTCTCTCACTTCCCTTCACACTTCTCCACACACACAAACATACTCATCCCTCTCCATCCCTCACTCAAACCTAAAACTTTCATGGTTTCTTTCACCCTCTTCACCACGAACCTCCCCTCTCACCTCCATTAGCTCCTATATGAACTCTACATGTATATACACCCTATCTATGTCTCTCTCTGTTACCTCTAACTCATAATTTCAACTTACCTATTCTCTATGTACATAAATTCAGCATGTAGGACATGCTTAACCTCTGCAAAATTGGGAAATCTCGTCACCGAATCATCATTTTCATAATTGGTTATCGACATCGACAATGAGGTGTAAAAAAAAGAAGAGAAGAAGAAGAAGATTGGCAATCATTCTTGACAATCTACACAAGGTAAGTGCCAGCTTCTTGAAGGCTTCACCATCTCAAGGATTCTCACTTCATTCACTATCTCCTTTTACCATCAAATTCATTCTACCCATTGTAAATTGTACCACTAACTTTTTAGTGATCACTAACACTAACCATTAACTTTGTTGTAAAAAATGCACCCTCTACTATCCACTAAAGTAGGAACTCCAAAGTTATTCACTCAAACCTCTCTTCTTTCAACCTGAATAATTCTATCTCCTTGAGCCTACATTCATGTGACTCAAAGGAAAAGAGAGACCCACTCTCATTTGAAATTCAAAAGAAAATTAGAATCCATGTTACTCTTAATAAAATTGATTAGGTTTAATCCTAATTGGGGCTTCCAAAAACCTATAAATAGAGCCCTTCTCTTCTTTGTAAGGAGAAGTTGCACACATAACATAGCACTATCCAACGCTAGTTGTGTGAGAAGATTGTAAGCTTTGAGAGCTCTCTATCACATTATACTCATACGTGCATAGAGATGCTTTGAGGAGGCTATTGAGAGGAATTGAGTGATGTCCTACTCTCCATTACATTTGTAGCTTCCGCTTGCTCATAAATTACATTGATAGTTTGGGGTGCAATAGTGTACAACAGCTATGCCTCTTCTTTCCAAATGCAACTCGACAATTTGGCTCAATGGCTTGTCTAAGGTGAACTTGTCCTCAAGATTAAATGTATGCTTTCATGCTTTGTGGTTTTAAGGGGCTTGTTGAATTGTTTGCCTAGGACTAATTGTAAGAGGGTGATATGGTGAGAGGGCTCCCATAACCTTAAGACAATGGTAAAATGGCAATAAGATCAAGCCTTGTGTTGTCTCTTTAATATTTCTAAGCTTGGAAGCATGTAATCTTTTATGCCAGGATCTAGTTGTTCAAGTTTATTTGTACTCTCTACCTACTCTCTTCCAAATCCATACGGTTGTGAAGGACTGTGTTTGGTGTGTTTGTATGGCAATTTTGCATTCTTTTCTTTGCGTGTTGGGATACATACTATTTGCATCCTAGTTTGTATCCATAACTAGGTGGTGCCCCTTTGTTTCGTTGGATCTGGCTCCCGGGGGATTCACCATGGAGTTACCACACCACGTAAGTGCAAGGGAGGGTTTTTTTTTTACAAGTTACATAAGCGTATGAGTTAGGGGTAGGCCCCCATTAATTTATCTCCCAAGCTTAAAAATAAGGGAGGGAGTATAATATTTATTTGAGGGGGGGGGGGGGAGAGAGAGAGAGAGAGAGAGAGAGAGAGAGAGAGAGAGAGAGAGAGAAAAGGGAAAAATGAGAGGAAGTTTTTGTGTTTCAAAATCATGGCTTCCCAACCCGGGGTGTTCACTATGGAATATGTAAGATAGTATGTGCGTTCAATGGAAGGGTATTGAATTTGCTAAAGTCTTACATAATTTATTTTACATTAGGGACATAAATAATCAATAGATGTAAATTTATTGAAGGGGTTTTTAAAATCCAAAACATCAAGAAGTATGAATATATTTGTTTAGGCTCACCCATCTAATAGAGCTGCATTGCTTTACCTACTATACATATGAAGAAATATTTGATGGCATGCACAATCCTTAACTAAACACCTAGTGCTGGGCCAATGACAAGTTTGTTGATTTGTGATAAGGACTAAGAGATTGTATCTCTCCTATGATTAAGACCGTATCCCTCATTGCGGATTCTGTCATCTTGTGAAGGTCTTGCATAAGGCCATATGTCTTCAAGATGCAAGCATAACTGATTGGATATGGAAAAAGGTCTTTCTCCATATGTCTTCAAGATGCAAGCATAACTGATTGGATAAGAAAGACCTTTCACCTTCAGTTAAAACCACCCAGGGTTTCCTTGCCATAACCATGTTGCACATTGTAGTAAGTTTTATTTCAATGTTTCTACACCCTCTATTGGGTATTGATGATGTAGTAGGGATGCCGTAGTGTGTAGTCAATAATATGCATGATGAAGCTAATGGTTACAATGTTCACCATTATGGCATCATCATACAGTAGCATGCACGTACCTCTTGAGCACTTTGTGCCGCAGTAACATCAAGCATAAAGGAAACGATATCTCTTGCAATCTAATTCAACTCATTTATGAAAGCAATCAAGAGAAGGCCTATCGCTGCTCCCTCAAACTATATTTTCTTCTTCATATATAGACCACGTGGTTGTAGAACACACATACTTGATGGTCATGAGTGTGAGTTTCCCTAATTATTAGTGCATCACCGTCTTCATGTGTACTTAAGGTGTTGGTAATGAGCATGTTCACTTGTAATGTCAACGACATTGATATATATGTATTGGTCATGCCCATAATTGTTTTCTTTAAACGTAGGTAGGTATGGAGAGGGACATGGGTATGCTTGAATCTATGTCCAATATGGAGTATTGTCATGTAGTTCATGCATTTTTGGGCTTTGTAGTAGCAAAAGGCGGAACAACATACTTCTTTCAGCAATATGTCACTACTAATGGGTGCTGACGACAATGAATCACTGATGAACGAGGAACTTGTGAAGCGAGCTAGTTGGCTGCCATTTGTGGTGGTGGGGGGGGGGGCTAAGGTTTGCCGGAGTTTGGTCTTTCTTATGTGGCATGGTTCCTATCGAAACAACAGATAAGTTTCCCTCCATCTTATGTGGGCTCAAAGCGGTTGTTGCTTTTTTTAGGAAAATATGGCATGTTGCCCTCTGCTTTGTTCCGTGATGTGCGCCCTCATCGATGGCGTTTCCAACATTTTTGGCCTGCCATGGGGAGGCCTTTGTGAAATGTTAATTTTTTTGCAAGTGACGTGGCAAACTGCATGACCGCTTTTAGAAATAAGGCACAAGTAAGGTAAAGGAGCCAGTAAGGAGCTCCGATGTTGAGCCAGTCTTTTCGGCAATAAAAGAGATGTTGCTCCTCCCATATGAAGATAATGGTGTTAGTGTAGTGGCCAAAAAACCGCTGATGCATCACATCTTCATTGGACTAGACTAGGGCTTCATCCCTGTTTATGGTGGATTGCTCTAAACATTCCCTATGCTAGCTTCCTCAAGGCTCACATTATTGTTACATACAAATGCAAAGATGCAATTTTTGCTTCACGTCTGAGTACCGTTCTCCTCGATGAGAGTTGCTTTCTTTTCCAAATTCCCACCTGCAAATTTAAATTTTAGAGCCAAATTTGAAATTTCAATGTTAGAGATAACTTTCAAAGTCTGTTGGCGAGATAGAGGTATTTTTAAATTGTTGACTTTAGTCTTAGCCCCCGTCACACTGGGGCAGGCATACCACGATTGTGTTGAGATGGCGTGTGGTAATTTGACGAGGTAGTAGTGAAAGTTTGTTGCTTGGAGGGGCGACCCAGCAAGCCCGACGATCTTTTCATGACCTGGCCAACCTTCAAAAAGTAAAATGCGGGAAGAATTTTGATAGGCTTCAAATGGTGGTAGCTCTTGGCTACGGGACACTGTAACAGGGGACGAGAACCCTAGTCTGATAGTGTGATACGGGCATTAGTGTTCATTTGAGTGTGAACCCAGCTAGGGTTTTACTTGTGCATGAGATTGTATGGCGGGGCTATAGAGCGCATGACACGATGTAGCTGTTTTTGGTTATATTTCGGCATGCTAGGCCTTGTGGCAAAGCAAGGCATGCCGGTTGCCAGTCGAATGTAGCCATTAAGTGACTATTGACCAACAAGTCAACACATAGAGCTCACACGCAGTCTCGAACCCCCGACCTCGCGTCCTACAAGCACTGCCCTAACCACTGCACTACGTGCATGGATATGCACAGGCCGTGGCGTATGCTGTACATATGTTTAAAATGTCTGCTGCCCCCCCAAAAAGCGACATGACCGGCTGGGCCAGTCACGCCCACCTACACGCGGCCTAGCAGGCCGATATTTAACCAGAGCCCTATGTATTTTGGGTCCGATTTTTAACGCGCTTACCCTCGACAGTACCCTCAATGCATGGTGAAGGCAGACAAAAAATATCTCTCTCTCTCTCTCTCTCTATCTCTCTCCATTTAAAAAAAACTGGCTCAAGTTTGTGTCTGTGTCTGTGTGTGATGTAGGTCTAAGAGCTCAAGTTCCAAAGTTGCATGAAAATTCAATAGTAGTTGCCCCCAAAAAAATGGCGCGTGAGTTGAACGTGCTCTTTTTTGAGTTGTGAAGCGAGAGAGAGAGAGAGAGAGAGAGAGAGAGAGAGAGAGAGAGAGAGAGAGAGAGAGAGAGAGAGAGAGAGAGAGAGAGAGAGAGAGAGAGAGAGAGAGAGAGAGAGAGAGAGAGAGAGAGAGACAGAGAGAGAGGCATCCAAGGACGCACAACAGTCGAAGCTCGACTGCAACACTGTTGGATTTCAGGTACGTGCACCTTCCAACTGATTTGGTTTTCTGCGTTTGGCCTGAGAAGAAAGCAGCTTTATCAATCATCCAATAAGGTACGTCGATATTAAGCAATAGAATAGGCTGTGTGTGTGTGGGTTTAAGATACTTGGCTTCATGGTGATAGGCAGATACATCAACGACTGCAATGGGGTCATGCATGGCTTATGCGCTGTGTGGCCTCTTAAGTATAAAAGTTGCAGAGCACCGCATCTCCCACTCTCTTTCTGCAGAGACCCACATCTCGGACAGTGCGCCTTGTACCTGCAGCCAAGCCCATTAAGTAGTAAGTAGAAGCTCCCAATGTAGTGGTAGAACCTCTGCATGTGATGATGAGGCTCCACTCCTGCATAGACACAAACATAGGTGCATGCAAGCCTGTTCTGTAACCCTTTCCATCTTTACTGTTTGTTCAGATTGCTCACAACCGCAATGAAGGGGCTGAGGATAGATTTTGAGCTTTGTACCATGTCGTCAAACACAGAGAGCTGGGTTTTTGAAAGGCTCATTTTCAGATTGCAGGCTCACACGTACACGCCTGACTAGAGAGAGAGAGAGAGAGAGAGAGAGAGAGAGAGAGAGAGAGAGAGAGAGAGAGAGAGAGAGAGAGAGAGAGAGAGAGAGAGAGAGAGAGAGAGAGAGAGAGAGAGAGAGAGAGAGAGAGAGAGAGAGAGAGAGAGAGAGAGAGAGAGAGGGTTGTAGAAGGCGAGCAGAAGGTAGAGGCCTAGCAGAAGTCGTAGAGAAGGCATAGATGGCACAGGCAAGTAAGCGCCTTCTGTTGGGGGGATTGGCTCAGAGTCTACGGGGCAGGCTCTGTCAAGCTCCCTCCTCACTGATGTCCGTGCGCACATACATAGTCGAGGGCAGCAAGCTGTTCGTTGGAGGCATTTCCTTCCGCACCACGGAAGATGGCTTACGAGAGGCCTTTGGTGCACATGGCGAGGTGGTAGACGCAAAGATTATCATGGACAGAGAGACAGGGCGCTCTCGTGGCTTTGGTTTTGTCACTTATTACAAGGAGGAAGACGCAGATACAACTTTGTCGAAACTTAATGGTCACAATCCTGATTGCCGAGCTATCCGCGTAGATCGAGCATCTACTCGCCCTGCACATCCTTCGTCAGACTTTGGCAGTGGTAGTGGGTTTGGGTCTAGCTTCGCCTTGGATTCCTCTGAGTCTGCTCCCACTGATGATGACTGGGGCTCGATACCATCACTGGATGCAAGCACGTCGAATCAGTAAGGAGACTTGAATGCCGGGATGGATTGTAATGGAATTTGCCTATTCAATGTGAGAGTAGAGGAATTTAGTGAGAGTACTTTCAAGAAATGATTTTGTGAGCATAGCGGGTTGACATAATTGAAGATAGCAACATAATTATAGCAATTAGTTAACGTGGCATGGACAATACTTTTGCAAGAGAGAGAATTTAGAGAACATGACAACAATTGAGGACCGGATTTATGTGGAGCCGGGCCCCCCTCCAATAGGCATTTGTATTATGATTTCTCCCATAAAGAGAGACTTGTTACAATACATTCTTTGTGTTCCTTGTGACCTAGGTGAAGCAATGAAGATGGAAAGCTTCATGCATCACCATCATAGCATAACCTAAACTTGAAGAAAGCTTTAACTATACCAAGCCTCAGTCCCAAGACCTCAAACACCTTCGAAGGTGGAGAGAGCTAGCAGGGAATGAGGGTAGGGAAGAGGAAGAAGAAACATTTCATACGAGAAAGACCTAGTTCCTCACTTATCATAACTCTTGTGCTAGCATACATAATAGCATAGTATTGAAGAAGAAATAGATGGCAAGCTCAAGCATTGAAGCATGGCTCTTGGATGGATTTGCACTCCATAGCCAAGAGTGTTGGTGTAGGCTCTCAACCTCTACTTGCTTGGAGAAGGAGAGGGAGTTCTTGCACTTTGCATAGTACACAATGAGAGTGCTTGTGAGTGTGTGTGGGTGAGTATACCCCCTAAGTACCCCCCTAGCTTGCTTGGGTCGACCCCCCCTTGTAGCTCATGCTTGAAGCTCATTGGACCCCTCCAGGCCTAGCCAATCACAAGCAGAAGCCATTACAAGCAACAGGGATAGCCTTGGGACAAGTGTCCCCCTTTCCCCTTAGAGAGAGAGGACTTGATAAATGCAAAAACAATTAGATAATTCAAGTAATTTATCATTGGACCCCTTTGAAGCCTCGCCAATAGGCTTCAAGCAACACATGAAGGTAACATGGGTAGGGACCTGACATGTGTCCTTGCTGCCTCTTCAAGCTGGGGCTTCCCTTGTGAGTGTGAGTGTGTATTCTCTCTCTCTAATCCCTAGGAAAAGGGCTCACCCCCCCTCTTGTAGGGATGCTTTTGACTTTAGGAGCTCAAGCACCTTAGTCATCAAGCATGACAAAGCACTTGGACTAGGGGGTATTCCCACAAGCATCTCAGGCAAGCATGTCAAGGCACCTCAAGCACCTTAATCATGCACCAAGTCAAGCACCTCAAGCATGGAGCCAGTCAAGCACCTCAAGCATCTTAATCAAGCACCTCAAGCATGACAAGCACCTCAAGCAAGACAAGCACCTCGAGTTTGGGCCGGGTTCCCACCTCAAGCTCAGCCCTAGCTTACCTAAGGTCAAAGGACTTTTACACACATTATTGGAGGTCTTCAATGAAGCTAACCCTAATGTCTTATGCTCCTTGGTTAGCCTTGCTCTTGATAGACCATCTCCCATTTGGGCCCCTTTACTATTGGCCCCATGTTGAGATAGATCTATAAGCACATATCTATATCTTAACACTTGTTCCCGTTTATTCTCCCACATTAAGTGATCAATTTAATATGAGAAACTCATTTGGGTTGATTAGATATTAGATTTTATGACATGGATTATCCTTGTTGCAGCGCATTCGTAGGTATGATATATCCAGGGCTTAGAATTGCGCTTTTTTGCACACTATTAAAGAGATGTTACCAGCTTTGTACCGCTGAACAACTCTGCATGCATAGATGGATTTTTCCAAACCCTTTTCTTCTCTGTGGAGGCTGTGGTAGTATGAATGGGGCAGCTCTTTCTTGCAACCTATCGGGTTTGCCTTATGTAGGCTTTATAGTATCCAAACCTCTTGCAACTGCCGTAGGCCTTTGTCGATGGTGTCCTGAGCATGCAAAGCTTTAAAAAGTGAAATGTTTCTGTTTTCAAAAAGAGAGAGAGAGAGAGAGAGAGAGAGAGAGAGAGAGAGAGAGAGAGAGAGAGAGAGAGAGAGAGAGAGAGAGAAATGAAATGAAATGAAATGTTGTATTAAACGCCTTCAAAAAGCCAAAATGACTTATGAGACCAAACTGATGCGATCTTGGTGGATCCAATCCAAAAACAATGAAGTAAAGTGAAAGACTAAAATCATCATCATCATCCATGTCCGAGAATGCCCAGCATTGGGCATTGTCCAGGAAAGTATTGCATCCGTACTAAAGAGCTTCGCCAATGTCCGCCTCTGTAAATAGTCCGCCTCCGTTTAGTGTAAATATTTAGTGTAAATTTTACAAGTTTTAGTATAAATATGGGCAAATACTTCAAATTTAAGCCCAACTTTTGATCTTGAAACCAAAAAAATTGAAGGGTGCCCTGATTTATTTTGGTCAGCAAAAATGTTTTTGGCAAGCCCGGGTTTTAGGTTTAATACGGTAAATGCTTCAAATTCTGATCGTAAAACTTTTTTGGTTAAGGAAAATGTTTTTGGCAAGTCTGGGTTAAGGAAAATGTTCACACCCGTCCTTCCCAACAGCACCTCCATAGTTTTGACAGATGATGGCGCGTAGAAAAGGCTGTGCAGAAAACCTTGCAGGCTTGCCGTGTACTCCCATATGCAGAGGAAAGGGGCAGGGCCTAGAAGCTCTGGGTTGTTTTCAGCGGCGGATGAAAAGGAGGAATCTCATACGTTTAGTAGCTTGCAAGCGGCCTAAGCTCCCTTTGTCATGTGTGGACACATGACAGAGAGAAAAATAGCTTGTAGAACACGTAAGAGAGAAAAATAGCTTGCATATAGAGAGAAAATAGCTCCCCCTTCTCCACATCGTCTCTAGGCTCACTAGCTCTTCCTTATCCTTCTGTAGTTGCTGCCTTGTGATCTTGAAAGTGGGAGAGGCCTCCTTTGATGTCGCATTATGTTGCGTTGATTGTTTGCTATGTGTTGTGCTCACTTTAAAGATTCTTTCAAAACTAGTAGGACTCCTTTCCTTGATATTGCCTGCATCATAGGCTTCAATGCTGCTTGGCTCTTACGTTCCATGGAAGCAGCACTGTTGGAATTAGGGTTGCAGAGAAACACACACAGCTTGGAGAAGACGAAGGAAGCTCAAGGCACACAATAGAGAGTGTGTTACTTAGTGTGCAATGGAAAGATAGATAGCCCTAGAGTGATGGGCGTATATACAATGCACGGGGGAAAAAACCTCCTAAAGAAGGAAGAAATGCCCCGACGGTCCTAGTGTGTTCACACACATCACTACCACATGTATATGGTAACAAGCACGACCTATATAAGTCGAAGGTTGTTGCGGTTGTTGTTGTGTTTGCAGATGTTATTTAAGATGAAGTTTATGCAATTTGAGAAGAATTTTTTGTATACGAGGTAATAAAATCATGTTTGTTTGGTTATGTAGGTACTTTTTCTCGACCATCAAAACGTTGATAGCTTCTCGCAAAAGGTTAGCAACATAAAAGGTGAGGGCTCGTTCCTCACTCAAGATTTGGCTTCATTTTTAAAGTTTTCCATAGCTTTCAAGCTTTTAACATGTAGTCTTTGTGGTAGTTAATTTGCTCTTGGATTGTACATGCGACAAAATGAGATGATGTTACCCGTGTTTGTTCTAGCTAATTTTCACCCTTAGTAACAAAGATTTATTTCTTGCTTTCTTGTTTATTATTTGGCTTGAAGCATGAAGTGGGCCTGAAGTTTGAATGTCTAGAAAACAATTATCACCCCAAAATAGTAGACTGTCCATCAATAAAACTGTAAATAATACAAGTGAAAACAAGAGAAAAAAAAGTGATAAAATCACAAGGCCTACAATGGGGAGAGAGAGAGAGAGAGAGAGAGAGAGAGAGAGAGAGAGAGAGAGAGAGAGAGAGAGAGACTCAATATTGATGATCAAACTATGAGATCGAGCCTAGGGTAAGTTCGCAGACTGGGGCAAGTTCACAGACGTAGCTTGAGAGAAGCACGAAGGAGAGAAAACATCTTTGCAATGAATATCTTCTATGTGCTCAACCAATAAAAAATAATGCATTTTTAACAAGTGATAAATCACGAGCCCTACCACCAGGAAGACGAGACTATAGTAAAACTTAGGACAAATTGTCAAAATAATCCTCTAATTTGTGGAAATTCTTGAAGTACCCCTTCAAATTCCCAAAATATGATACTTAAATATTGAGTGAATAACCATTACCTGCAATAGGGTTACATCTATAAAATACTTGCCCAAAAAAAGTAGCGTCGTAGGGTTTGATGCAACCCTTACCCACACTTCTTGATGTGAAGGCCTATAGAGCTTGTATTGCTATCCCCCTCAAAATAGCCCATCCATCCCAAGCCTACAAGAGGCAAACAAGCACGGCATTAGAGCGTTGGTTTAGCTGGGTGTGATGTATCCATTGAATTAAATCGTGGAACAATTCCTGCGCAGGTTCTAACTTCTAGGCTATGCAGATTAAAATTGAAACCGAGATAGATTGCCGGATTAAAGCGTGCGCGCGCGCACACACACACACACACACACACACACACACACACACACACACACACACACACACAGAGAGAGAGAGAGAGAGAGAGAGAGAGAGAGAGAGAGAGAGAGAGAGAGAGAGAGAGAGAGAGAGAGAGAGAGAGAGAGAGAGAGAGAGAGAGAGAGAGAGAGAGAGAGAGAGAGAGAGTGCTGTTGAAGACCCGTGTTACACAGGGTGAGGGTCAAGGGAGATCAGAGTGAAGAGCGTAGCAATGTCCATAGCATTCTGTTTAGCTTTTAGGTGAAGAGTGCATAGAATGCGGAGATTCTGATGTGTCTTTTATAAATTGACACATGTGTTCATGTGAGACTCGAGAGATACACACACACACACACACACACACACACACACACACACACACACACACACACACACACACACACACACACACACACACATAGAGAGAGAGAGAGAGAGAGAGAGAGAGAGAGAGAGAGAGAGAGAGAGAGAGAGAGAGAGAGAGAGAGAGAGAGAGAGAGAGACGACAATTCTATAAAGAAAGATAAAGATTTCATAGAAATTAACATTTTTTCTAGGGTTGTCACTGAAATAGAGAAAATGATTGTTTGTTGGTCAAATCATTTCTAAATCAAGTGAGACTTGATAGGTAGGTTGAAAACATCATAACCAAGCTGTTAAAACCTAATCAGACAAAAGTTTGATGGCATGGAATCAACTCATTTGTCTAGGATCTACAGGATGCCAACACAAAAATGCTAATGATGCTAATGGCTTTGTGTTGAAGATGCTAATATTTTGATTATTGTTAAAGATTCTACTATTCTAATTTCGTACTATTTTTTTATTCTTCTTTGGTTGCTAGTTCAAATCAATGGATACCTATACTTATATATTGCTTTTTATATGTGGTTAGCAGATTAAAAATATTTTGACTAGTGTACCTAAGGAAAGAAATACTTACAAAATGTCTTCAAAATCACTCGTCCACTGGGATTCAAAAAGATGAAGAACGAGCTTTATTTTTACGGACATTTTCTCGTGGACTATGAGAAGATCTAGCATCACAATATTCCCAAGATCTTCTACAATGCTCGGAGATAAAAGTGTTATGGCCAGAAATAAGATATAACTTATTTTCTAAGGGGAAAAAAGTTTGGAATATACAAAAGATTTTTCTTGACGATTTGGTTGATTGGGAAGGAAATTTAAAATTAGTGTTGGCAAAAGAGAAGCTGGGCCTAATCAAATATCACAATATGACCCACTATGGAGGTGGAAACATGCCTTTATCATTGATGCGCTATAGAATGAGTATGATAATACATCTCATTCCAACAAAACGACTTTGTACTTATGAAAAGCCTTGGTAGATTTGAACTAAGTTACGTAGCGACTCTTAGCTTGGTCAAGCGCATGGACTTGGGCTTTGTTTTGAAAGTATATTTATGTATAGCTTATGGAGATGGAAACATGTCTTTATCATTGATGCGCTACATAATGAGTATGATAATCCATCTCGTTCTAGCAAAATGGCTTTGTACTTATGAAGAGCCCTAGTAGATTTGAACTAAGTTACATAGCGACTCTTGACTTCGTGAGGGCTTGGTTTTGAAGATATGCCTATGTGTATAAATTGAATGGAGGTTTAGGGTTTAAGATATGAAATCTTTGAGTTTCTTTTTAGTTTCAACATCCACTAACACAAATAAATCAGTGGAAAATGAGATCATACGATATCACTATGCTATGTGATTCGGATAAACATGAAAGAGAAGTTCCACTGTCTCACGTTTAGGGTGTGTGTGTGTGTGTGTGTGTGTGTGATATAGTATCATGCAATAGTGAATGTTTAGGTTTTAGGGTGCGCTTGAACTTTTGTAAAAAGGTACTACAACTTTTTTAAATGAGTAACTTGGTTATTTTTTTGTTTTGTTTTGTTTATTTAGATATATATACTCTAGGATACTTTGAGCTACCCATGGCAAGAAAGGATATTGTCGTGCATTTGAATGAGGGTAGTTTAGACTAAGACACAACTTTAGGCTTTGTTCTTCTAAAGTTCGGAGGTACTTACAAAGACTTGAGAGCAAAAATTGCTTGTGACAAGATATTTTGTGATGACTTTGTGTTTTTGGGAGGGTCCAAAATTCTTCCTTTAGCACCATCACAAGAGGAGAGGTGGGAAGTTGAAGTGGAGGAGGTGACAATTCGGGAAAAAGCAAAAAGTAATGCATGCAAGCGTCCACAAATGGATTCCATGGGTTTAAGCAATGATCCACCTACCTTGAGCTCTAGCAATGATCCTCATATACATTACCAAATACCTAGTGTTGGTAATGATGAAATTCCTATGTGTGAAGATGTGGCTATCACCTCACACAAGATGCTAAAGAGCACTTTAGCCTCTACAAAGGAGGTTAGAAAGTGGGAAGGAGATGTCAAGGTTGCTAAAGAGAAACTTAAAGCCATGGAGCGTCATGATAGGTTTGAGTTGATGTCAAAAGATAAGGATGGGAAAGCTATGTTCCAACTTTGGTGTGTCAAATGTGAAAACCCATACGGGCAAGGAGGGCATGATACAATTTCTAACTTTCTACACTCACACAGCAACACAATGGCTTATCGGCGCCACCTTGGAGTGGGCAAAAGAAGAAAGCAGAAGCATGACAATGAAATGGCAGAGCTCTCAAAAGTGGACATGAAGTCCAAAAATAAGGAGAAGGTGGATGAAGCCTTGCTTGAAGTTTCCACCTTTGAAAGGGACAATTCTCCCATCTTTAGTGTTGTTCTTGACACTCTTGGAGAGTATGATAATTTGTCAAAAATATTTGTGGAATGTAGTTTGGACAAGAAATGGATTCCTTTGTTTCCAAAAACGGGATCGATTGACCAATGCATGATTGAACATGTGAAGTCCAAGCTTCATATCAAAGCGGCTAATGGAGACATTGATGAAAAGATAGCAAAGGTGGGCCGTCCAAGCAAAGTGCCGATTGAAGATAAGAGACAAAGGAACTTACATGGTTTCTTCAAATGCAACACTAATCTAGGTGAGTAGAAAATCTTTTTTCTTTTTACATGAAAAATGATTAGTGTGTTTAACATTTCAAGTGTATTTTTTAATCTTATTGTAGAGCCTTGCAATGCCAATAACACAAATGCGTCACAAAATGCATTAGGTATCTATCTTTATATAATCATTTTCATGTTTGAATAAAGGAGGAAGATTGTATACTTAATGTGTCTATGCACAATATGCAGAAAATTATTTGCTACCCACTCTTTATTGGGGATTTTGGCAAGACACTTATAAGGTTGAAGACAAGATGTTTGATTTGAAACCTTTCTTGGATGACTACAAAGGAGGTGGTTGTTGGGATTGTGAGCCAACTACGATGGCCACATTTTTGTTTAAAGAGGTGCTTGTGTGTATCCGAGGGACATTTCGTCATAAAGATTGCAAACGAGTAAATCCTCATGGGGTTACCTTTGAAAATTTTCAATGTACAAAGTGCACTACAATCCCCAAAGAGCAAGACTTTCGCATGCGTTTGTATCGAGAAGACAAATCAATGCAAAATAGAGACTCTTGTGGGACCGGCAATGGAAGAAGATTGGATTTCATGACCCACTCAGAAATTTTACAGATTGCAAGAGCCAAGGGAAAGATGGTTAGGAAACTTAAAAGGCAGGTTTGGTTCACCAAAACAAGAGTTGCAGCCTTAAGTGTCAAGGTTCAAAGTCTTCAAGAAAGCACATTTGAAGCAATGAAAAGAGGAGATGTGAAGAAGGTTTGCCATGACATAGTCAATGCTCATAAGTATGGCCTTTTTGAAGGGAAAGAGGCCTTATGGAACTTTCTTGTGGATATTTCTCAAAACATGGCAAGAGAAAATGCAGGAAAGCGGTACTCAGAAACAACAAAGAATCTCTTTGAGGCTATAAAGATTTGGGGAGGTACTCGGTTGCATAATTTTCTTTCCTTGAATCTTGAAGGTCCAAATTTGTCAACCACCATGCGGGCTACTCGAAAATCTCTTTCTTATTAAACAGGCATGAGAGAGGATATATTCAAGCATTTGGCTGAAATTTACACTTCTCACATGAAAATAAATGGACTTTGTATGGGAAGTGTGCTAGTAATTATTGCTGAAGATGAAACCGTCGTCAAAAGAATGATTCGTTGGGTAGCACGGGATGATCATCTACTCGGATTTTGTGGCAAAAAGGAAAACCATTTTTGCAATCCAAACTTTGTGGTACTTGTTGGAAATGGCGAGGAGGGTTACAACGTGATTATTGACTCTTTTCAAAAGAATGTGATTGCACATTATGCAAGAGTCTTCATAGCAAATCTCCTGATTGATTGCTTGCCAAAGTTGGTTGTTTTAGTTCAATTGACATGCAACAAGTTTGATTATTTGTTTATTAGAGAGCAATGGATGGGAATCTCCCTCTATTGGAATAAATTTGTGAGAAGCATTGTGGGTCCCTTAATTAGCCATGCTTCTGATGGAGACTTGAGGCGAAGAAAGCTTATGCTAGAGGATTATACATCATCTCTAGGAAATAGATTCTCAATGTCATGGCTACCTTGGCCTTTTACAGCTTCCGTTGAGATTGATGGGTCTATTTCTGGTTTGGATGATTTAGATGTCATGACGGACGTCAGCACAGCGAGAACTCACCTAACATGTAATGTGAGCTAAGGACGAAGCTCGACCCGCAGGCGCGTGGAAGCAAGTATTAGGTGTCAACCTACACTCGACCGACTCCTAACTAATTCCTACAGAGGTCTCTATCAATTGTCTAAGTCACAGCCTTCAAGAGTGCATAAGAGGAAACTTCCTACAACGCTTTGTAGAGCCGAATACCCGTCAAAGAATCTCGAAACACCATAGAACTTGAAGGAGACCCTACTAATACCAATAGGTCGCTCTCCCTAAGGTCCGTGAACCAAAATCCCAACCCAAAACACCTGGTGCAGAAACACGTAGGATGTCTACTGGCCGAAATCTGCAGGTCTTCGTTTTCGAAATCTAAAGTGCCTAATGTGTAGTTCTACTGAATGTGAATGCATGGATATGTTGCAATGCAAAATCGGACAACGTATGCTCACCCAAACAACTGATGAAGCTCGTAGAAGGAGCTAGCAAAACCGGACCGTACGCGCGCAATGTAGGTATCGGCTTGTAGCTCTCGTCGGGGGCAACACGCTTCACTTCTTCGCACTAGATTCCGATCACCGGAGCACACGTAGCGTCAAGATGAAGCTCACACTCTCTCTCTCGTACACAGTACGCTCACTCACAGACTTCAAAACTTGTTTTAAAATGACAAAAAAGGTTCTTCATTAAGGTCAAAAAGTGGTATATATACCTTACAATTTCTCAAACCCTAAAGTTCCAAAATCAACCATCTACTTAATCTAACTATCAAAACTGGGATACAATCTGAAAACTTCTGTAAGTCCCAATAATTAGAAGGTGAAAAATTAGGTTTTCCTTAATGAATGAATAATTACAAAAAAATAATAATCCTCCGGGTAGTTACTGCCGTGGGGTGTGTCCAGCTTCTAACACTCCCCCCCTCCTTGCTCATGTCATCCCTGACATGGCCTTGATCTGCTGCTTCATCTTATCATTTCTCGCATCTTTAGCAGTGATTCGTACCTGGCATGTAGGTTCAGCATTGTTGGGCCAAAAATGTCCGTATTGATGTTGAAGAACCCTGTATAGAATGCTTCTTCAAAAGCCTGGAGGTGATAGGATGGTAGAAACATGATCCTTTGATACAACGCATGTATCACCTCCTTGGAAGGTTGACCTAACAGATCATAGGCGCATCTGTATGTATCCTGGAAGAAGAATATGCTGTCGGTCACCTGGCCTGGCTTGAAGGTCTCGAACACTGCTAAGATGGTTCTGCAAATTTTTCTCATCATAATGCATGTAAGGTCAAGTGAGCCAGTGAACAACTTTATGGCGCCCGTTAGGGTTTTCACCATGTATTGGACACTTATTCTCTCACCTGCCTTCACGCCCGACAGCTTTGGGTAGTTCAGCCAAGTGGGTTGGCTTCTTTGCAAAATTTCCTGTGCCTTCCACGTCCTAACCCTTGGTAGAGGACAGAAGCTGAGGTTGTCTCTGATATTTTTAGGTGCCTCTACCAAGTGGATTAGGTATTGTGGGTATTTTGTAAGCCAAGCCTTCCTCCACTTTGGCTGAGAATCCACAATAAGCTTAACTCCTTCAGGCTTTGAGGTGTCTGCATTGTAGAGAGGTACAGCTGGCTCTTCTCTGATCCGCTTGTTTATTGTAGCTGCCTCATATTTCAGCAATGGATATAGGAGAGAGGGTTGAAGCCACTCGCGCCTGAGATTGCTGGCGTCGATCTTCTGAATGGTCATAGATTTGAAGACCCTCTGCTCCCACTCCAAGGCTTCCTTCGTGGTTTCTTTGAGCTCTTCCTCTATTGCATTACGCAATTTTTCCTCCTCTTCTTGTGTTATATCCTGTGGCTCTTGAGAGGATCCTGCTATGCTTTCCTCTTGCATGGGTGTGTCCACAGGACCTACCACATTTTCTAGGTCGATGCCCTCATTGGAGGCTGGCCCTGAGCTTTCTGCCTCTCCTCCTTGTTGGCCTTTCAACTCCTCAATTTGCGTGAGGAGTGTTTGCTTTTCCGCTTCAGCTTGTCCGCCCATATTCACGAGGAGGTCATTAAGTTCGGCGTTTATTCTTTCCGCCTCCTCGAGCTTTATCTTCATGCTTTCCATTTCTTCTTGCAGGGATTTTTGTCCCTCTTCCATTCTAGTTTGCATGACTATAGAACCTTCAGCCATCATTAACCTCTGCTTTTTCTCGAGAGTCAGTTCTTTCTGAAGTTCTTGCATTTGCTCTTCGTAGAGTTGACTCTTAGAAATGATTTGAGTCGAGCTCGTAGCTATGACTCTAGCAGGTGATGCTCGCAGCCTTTGGATGGTTTGATCTTTGAATTTTAGTTGGTCCTTGGGCTCAAGGACTTCATCCAGGATTGCTTCTTGTTCTATCTCTGCTCTCTCCTTGGCATTCCTCATGGCCTCTACTTATTTCGTTTCTTCTGCCAATTGTAGCGTCATATTATCTCGTTCTTTTTCGGCATCTCACAATGACTTGCTGAGCTGCCTGACACTCTTCTTCAACTGCTTGTATTCTTTTTGCTGCCGCCTCATTTGCGTCTTCCATTGCTTGGCAGTTTTGCAGAGCCCTTGCCAAGCTGGCCTGGAGGTCAGCTTCTCTCTCCTTTTGCCCTTGGCTTTGTGCCTGCAAAGAATCCCTTTCCATTTTGATCTTTTCTTCGGTGGCTTTGAGAGTTATCATCTCTTTCTCTGAAGCCATGGATTGTGCCCTCAATCCGGCTAGATTTGTCATCACCACGTCCCAGTCATTGGAGGGCGGGTGCAGGTCTACCGTGTCGGTATCAATTTCTTTTAGCTCCACTAGTTTGATGCCTTGCATCTGTTCTTTAGGCCCTGTCCTCGCCAAGTCGAATGCGACTGTGGCGGCTTCTTCCTTCGTATAGCCTGCAGCTAGCAGGTCCAAAAATGCATAGTAAGCCTCATCTAATCCTTTTTGCTCAGTTTCAGGCCTGGCCTCTTCTTTTTGCTCTAGTTCCTGTCTTTGCTCTTGATCTTCTGCTTGCCTTTCTTCTCTGTCCTCAGCCTCCTTATCTTCCTGTGGAGGGCTGCTAGGAGGTAGTGAGGGCGGTGGTGATGGCTGTGGGCTGGGTTTAGGGCTATCTGGTAAAGTTGTAGGTTTGCTCTTTAATTCCCTGTCTCCTTTTGTTTTTCTTTCTCTTTATTGGCTTTCTTGTTCATCTAGCAGTTTCTGCCTTATCTGCTCTACTTCCTCCTCTGTGAAAGGGACATGGGGAATGTTTTCTGCTGCTGCAGCATCAAGAATCTCGAAATTCTTGATATAATCTTCAAAACAATCCCTTTGCACTCTTCTGGATGATCCGGACATAGACTCGAGAGATGGCTTCCGGAGTTCGTTTAAATCACCCTTGAGGGCTCTCTCTGCTCGGAAACTCTCCATCAGCCTCTCTAGTCTTGCCGCTTTTTGTGACCTTGTCTCTTTGGCCGGCACTTGAGCAAACTCCTTATTTCCTTTCTTCTGCTCGGGTTGCTCCTCTTCAACTGGCTCTAGCCGTCTTTTCAACCTCGTAGCCACCCTTGGTGCCCTTTGCGGCTCATCTTCCTTGTCTTCTTTTACTCTCAGCCAATCATTCTGAGATGGGGGGTCAGGCCACCTTCCTTTAGCGTGTAGTGCCCCATAAACCACCTTGGTGATCAGTTCTCCTGGCACTATGTAGGTTGGCTTTTTGTTGCCCATCTTTACTAAGATGTCATGTATGTATGCCGCGTAGTTGATTATCTTTGGGGTGCCTTTTGTCATTGCCCAAGTGAACGTTGTGGCAATTGCACTTGGCGGCATCCTGTACTTCTGTGGCCTCTTCATGCACATGTGGAAGTACTGGTTGTACAACTGGCTCATAATTGCCACCTTTGGGTTGGCAATGTCTTCAAAGGTGTAATTTGCCTTTTTCTCTTTGTACACCTTGACTTCATCCCTTCTTTTTGTTACACTGTCTCCCTCATTGGAGAGGTCTAGTGCATGGGCTACAACCCGCTCAGTGATTATTATCTCTGTATCTGGTCTGCCTTGTAAATCTGTTACCTTGGCCACTCCATCCTCTTTGATGCTTGTTACAAACTCCTAGACTCTTTTGATGTCCACTCCTGCCGGTATTGCTTCGAAGTAGTTGTGGAGATCAATCTTCTCCAAGTAGCCGGCCATCTTGCTTTGTACAAACTCATTGAGTTCTCTCGGTAGCATTGGTAGCTCTATGACATTGCCTTCATTGTCTTTGAACACTCCCTGGTAGGTCTTTAGGTCGTTGGAATCTAACAAATCTTCTTGTATCCAGGTGCTGGTGGGCTTTAGTGTTCCTTCTGGAATGACAAAGGGTTCCACTTCATCCAGATAATCTTTGATGGTCATTCTTCTCTTTTTTGCCGGTGACTTCGAGGCTGCCATAGATCCTGTTGCACTCAGTAGACCGAAGTTAGCGTTTTTTCCATATTAGCTGCGAAATTGAGTTTTACTTATCCAAATGACTTGAAAATTGAAAATAAAGCTTAAAAGGAACTTGTGAAGCTGCGCATGTGCTCATAGTGCAAATTTGGCCAAAAATTTCCATCTAAACATCCTACGCGTAGGATGTCTTTTTCATCAGAATTGGTTCATACTTGACATGCAGGCAGTGTAAGGCTCATGGAACATGGCTATATGCTTGGATTTGGATTTGGATATCAAAAAGTGGATTTTTGGGCTGATTCAAGCTTTAAGTCACAATTTGGGTAGAATGTCCATCATAGGTAGCAATTGATGTCCAAATGGGTTGAAAATTGGTATATGGGCTCATTGCACCATAGTATTGGCTCCCATGATGTCATTCTTTGCATAGAAGGCTAAATTTATGTTGTAGACATCCTACGCGTAGGATGTCTTTTTCATCAAAATGACATGAAACTTGTTCTGTGGGTTGTCCTTGGCTTATGGAACATGGCTATGTTCTTGGATTTGGATATGGACAAGATTTGATGCTTGTAAGGCTCTGTGAGGTGTTTCTGGGCTCAAAAAGTGTATCTTGAGGGTGTTGGGAGTCAAAACTGATTAGAATGGCTTCAAACTTGATATATGGGCTCCTGATGATGAGGTGATTGGATCTGGAATGATAAATCATCCCTTGCATGCCAAAAAGGTCAAATAGACATCCTACGTGTAGGATGTCTATTTCATCATTTTTTCTCCCTGACCACACAGATTGTTTCTTGATGTGTTGGTGAATGTGTTGTGCAAGTTTCATGGGATTTGGACAAGATTTGGTAGGTCAATGGCCCTTTATTGCCTCTATGCGCTAACTTTGCGTTTTTCTATGCACATGAGGTCAAATGTGGTCCAAATGTGATGAAACTTGGTGTATAGCTTGTAAATGTCATTCAGAACATGTGCATGATGAGAAATGTTGGAGTTTGTGCCAAAAAGTGTCCTTGAGACATCCTACGCGTAGGATGTCTCCTTGTGATTTTATCAGTGTTGGTGCTCCTAGTGCTTGCCCTTTGCCCCCCTAAGTCCCTTTTGAGCCTAATTTCAACAAAAAAGTCAAATGGATAGAGTATAACTCCCTGTGTGGACTTCAGAGCCTCCGAGCCGTTTTCTGACTTTTGGAGTGCTTTTTGGCGATGAAATTTCTTGATGTTGGTCTCCATAGCTTCCCAATCCCTTGGGAATCCTTGCCGTATGGTTTTTGTTGACTTTGGCTTCACCGGAGCTCCATTTGGCAATTTGTCGCTCTAGAAGCACCCGTGGTTGCGTTTACATACCTTTGATGATTTGTGGTGGTCTACCACCATAGGACTTGGTTGTTGATGGTCTAGGAAAGCCGCTCGTGAAGTTTGGTAGCAAACAGACTTGCGGTTTGGCCGCGAGTGCAATTTTGACGCTTTGTGTGTCTGATGCCATTTCTGAAGTTTAGTGCCGCTTCGGGTCACATTTTGGTCATGCGGGTCATATAGACTTGTCGAGCATGTCGAGATGCTCCTACCCATGAATTTTGGTAGCATTTGGTCGCCGTTTCGCCGATTTCCCATTTGGTGGCCTCTTGCGGGTTTCTGGGAATTAGGGTTTTTCCCGATGGTTTCCTACTGCCTTTGGCTATCCACGACTGGTCTCCTAGACTAGGGTAAGCTGCCGATGAAGTCTTGTTGCTTTCGGGTTAGCCGTTAAGCCGCCGTCTCTACTTGTAGGTCTCTACCGCCCGCTTTGTGTGTGACCCCTACGCTAGTTTTCGCGACATAATGACAAACATGCGCGAAAAGATCAAGGTGGTGAGCCTACCTCTCATGTCTGGAGCTCGTCGGGTAGTCGTGCGCGTCGTAGAAGCTGCTGGAAGGTCGATCCGCTCTAGGTGGCAGAAGATCTCTCCACAAAGTCAATAGTGAGAATGAGCTAAAAATGGGGTGAAAATTTCTTATAACGGAGGTCCCCGAACCACTTTTCATGAAACTTGACATGTGCTCTTATCTTCTTGCGAGATGCGGTTTAGGCTCAAAAATTTCTTGATTTGGACTCCATTTGCTTTGTTTACCAGAATTTTGGCATTTCGGTCAAAACCTGGCCAAAACACGCTTTTCGCTCCAGTCTCATAATTGCACCCCCACTGTACCATAGGTTGTCCTACAGACTGATCATCCCCATATTTTTTGTTTTTCATTACGACTATTTTTCACCTACTTTTTGTATTTTTGAAGTTTTTCTGCCGAAAATTAGCAAAATTAAAAGGAAAATAGCAAATCAATCCCAAAAAATCCCCAAAAATCATAATAAATCACAAACATCACCGCAACACATTATATACACTCACATGAAATTTTTATGACCGGATTTCTCCGTTTTACCAATATTTTGCATGAAAAATGGCTATTTCTACTTATATACACACACCTAGGGGCTTGATTTGGTGTTTGGCCCCATATACCTGTAGCTTCATGCTGTATAAGGACATATGTACTTGGGTTACTCCAGAAAATTTTGCAATCAAACAAAAATCATAAAAATAGTCGAAAATCATGCCCTTTTTTGCTGTTTCTGTTATTGGTTCCGCATTTGAGAGTGCCTCTAGAATGCCTCCCCCCCTCCTAGCCAGAGTCCTCCCGGACGACAAGGTTTCGCCTCAGAGTATGAGCCGTGCATAGGTTGAAAAAGTTGTGCTAATGCCTAGCCGATTAAAGTGGCCCTATTTTATGCATACTCTGTAAATGCATGGAAAAATTAATGCTGTGCAAGAGAAGGGAATAAGAAATATGCTTATTGGCATTCGCCGTCGAGGTTTCTTGTTTTCTTTGCAAGTAACAACTGTAACTCTACTGCTCTCTGTTTAATTGTCTTTTTGGCAAAAGGCAATTGCTTTGCCGACACTGTTGATAGAGTCGTAGCTGATTCGAAGGATTTAATTGGTTGTGCCGTAATGGCTATGGGCCGTATTGCCATTGCTTTCATTGGTATTTTGTTGCTGCCGGTTTTTGTAGATGGTTTGGCACTTTCGTGTTTACCCCTGGTTGTTTTTTATTGGCATCCACATAAATGGGTTTTCCGTTTTGAAATGTAGATGTCTGCTTTCCGTTGTTGCTTGTACTGAAGGAGTTCCTTTTGCTTTTGCTTTGGTATCCAAATGTGAGTGACATTTGGGTTATGGCTAAGCATTTTCTTTAGGATCCATATCTGTTTTGTGCCTTGGTTTGTGGTTGAACCTTCTTCTTTGTTGGAATCCTTTTGTTGCATTGTTGTTTGTCTGCCATGTCCTTTCTATCTTTCCGCATCCATACTTGTTTTCCTTGTTTTGGTAGCCTAGATCTTTGCATTGTGGCCAGTGACTTCATCTGTTTGTAATTATCATGGTTGGCTTTTACCTGATTGTTGGTCTCGGGTATCATGTTGTTCTTTAAGGGCATTCATGCTTTTGGCCTTGTTCCCAGTGATTGCATGGCTTGCAGTTGATCATGCTGGTATTGCTGAGCAAAAGCTATCACCTGTTGTTCATGTTCATGTGGAATTTTGATTGCCTTTGCTTTCCAATCTATCTGCACATTGTACTCTTTTTGCCAAGGTTGGCCCAGCATCATTGGGTGATGTGTGCTTTCATCTGTCACCACATAGAATTTGTGTGGGTAAATATATTGATGTATATGTACATTCAATATAGTCCATCCCAATGTTTTCAACAGGTGTGATGTGCTACTTTCCAGCACTTGAGGAGTAGGATGAGGTTGACCTGTGACTTTGAGCTGTTGGTATAATCCGTTAGAGATCAAATTTGCTTGAGCACCCGAATCAAGCAATGCTGTCGATTCAACTTGATTGCTGCCCATTTTGACCGGAATTATTGGCTCCATTGTTTCTTCCTCCAACTTCGTCAGTCGAATGGCATTGATTCGCAATGGTGTTCCACTTTGTTGTTGTTGTTGCAAAAGTCGTCTTTTTGCAATGCGTTCTTGTGCTTCGGCTTGAGCTTCCTCCCGTACTCTCTGTTTTTCCTTCATTCTTTGTTTTCCTTGATGAATTTGTTGGAGCATCTCCTGTGTGAGTGGTAGTGAGTAGCGTTAAATGGTAACCTTGCATTTGCACTACATTTCTACTCAAATGTATATATTTTTTATCAAAGTTTTAACCTAGTGTTCATTCTCTCTTTCCGTAATAGCCTTTTTCCATACAAACACCTTACCCTTCTTAGATCTTTATGCATTTACATCATATTTCTCTCTTCATGCTAAATGTAAATAGTAAACTTAATTCTACTCTCCTAGTTTTTTTACTGTATATTCTTTTAACTAATTACCTTTACTAATTTAAATAGCTATCTAAATCCCATAATTTGTAAATAAATAATTTATGGGCACTTATCTTACCCATCTTCTCTCAAGGGTAGGGTTAACCTTGTAGGCCTTCCCTTCCCCACCACTATGTGACCCAAGTCTTGGATCATTTACTTGTGTTGGTCAACAAATCTTAAATATAATGTATATCCTCAATAAATCAAACTTTATTGGAGCCTACCTCATTTGTTTAAGGTGGATTCCCTTTTGAAAAAAACATGCTACACCTTGGATGCATGCTAAAGGGCCCCCTACAAGGAGACTTGGTTCAAAAGGTGTTTTGGATGCATCTTGAACGCCTTAGCTTGTGGGTATACTTGAGGAACACTCCAAAATCAGCTTAAACACTTTGAGAAGGTCAACTTTGCCTTTTACAGCACCCAATTCTGAGTTACAGGCTGCAAGTTACGGTGAAAACAAGGTGCTGCGGACACTGTTACTGCAGGTCAAAGTTACAATCAGGTAAACCACAAAGGTGAAAAGTTTTCTTGACTTCTCCAACATTCTAAAATACCAATGGGGAGTTAAAAACCACTTGCATGTGGAGGGGTCAGGTCAAGATGCTTCCAGAGACACAACAAACAGGATGGGGACACTCTGCAGGAGCCACTGGAGGGACATCATGGTGGGGCCCACATACATTATCAACCCTTATGGAGCCTCCACGACTTAAAAGGCTATTTTGAATGAAAAAATAAGTCCCTTATTTGCATAATTGAAGGAGTGGTCAAAAGGGAACCTAACTATGGTTAATTACCTACCCTAGTCAAGTTTAACCTAACCCAAGGTCTTGTACAACTATAAAAAGGCCCTTTGGCAAGCACAAAAACACACACACCTACTCCATTGCTGCAAATAAGCTCCTCTAAGGTTAGGGAAGCCCTAATCTCTCTCTCCTCTCGTCTCCCTATCCATTTCCTAAGCTCGCTATCATAAGCGGCACCATAGAGAGAGCATCGATATGCTATTGCTACCATTCTCTTGCAAACATTTCTCTTATCATACTCATCCCTAAATAAGGATTGTAGATTCTATATGAGAGCAAGGATATCAAGTTCAATGATCTCTCTCATGGTTTGATCAACAAATTGTTGCAATTGGGGTGTCGTCGTCACACTTTTGCTCTAAACGCATGTAAAATTGGTAAGCCTATCTTGGCAGCTTCTCATATTTTGTGCTCATTGGGTTGCTTGTTTGTTGAGAAAGTTTTTTGTGCACCATGGTGTCTATTTGCTTGGCTTCTCTCCTTATGTTGTGTGTAAGTAAGTCTTGGGGCTGCATAGATGGAGAAGAGCTCTCTATGCATGCCGCCTTATGTGTGTAAGTAGTCTCTTCTTTTGGGAAAGGAAAGGAGTTGTCAAGTATTTGTGCATTATGGTGTTTTGAGTTTTGAGGTTTTGTGCTTGCTTTTCTTAGAAGTATATGGGCACTAATATGGTGAAGGTCAATCTTTGCATGTGAGTTTGTGCAGTGTTCAAAGGGATTGCTTAAGAAGTGTGTGTTGAATGGTTGAAGGGCATTTTGTGTTGAAGCACATAAGGAAGGTGTGAGTGTGTGTGTGTGTGTGTTGTATATGGTTTGTTTTGGTTTCCTTCTTTCTCCATAAAAGAGGGTGGTGCCCCTAAGAAATATGCGTGTGTAGGGTCTCATGGAGTGGTTGTCTGGTGGGAGCCTTGAGTTGAGCCCCATCACAAAAAATCCGCTCTCATAAAAGTGGTGGCCCCACTGAGGAACTTTCCTAATTGCCTTCTATTCTCCTCATGAACAATAGAGTTGCACCATATGCTTTTCATTTTTCACAACGCATCAGAATTAACATTTGTGTAGATTGCAATTTTTTTTTACCAACAACGCATTGTTTTTATGTTTGGAGCAGAAAGACTTGGTGAAATCTTGGTATCTCCAAATCCCATCATTCTTCCATTCATTAATTATGATGATTCATTTGATGTCCATGTGTTTATTTTGTTTTGAGGCACGGACAAGAGGCGCTTCGATAGCTATCCACTCAAAGGAAACTTTCTTCAAGAGAAAGAAAAAGGAGAACACATTGTCACATGAACCAACCTGGAGCTGCTTCTCCTTTTACACCCATAGCTCGTCAATCTGTGCACATCATAATTGCTACAAAATTTAGATTTTAAGCAACCATTAGGAGAATTTTTGGACCCACTCGCCTTAATGAAATTAATGCCTCAATCAACCCTTTTATTTTGCCTATGATAAATTATGAACTAACACTTGATGTATATATTTTCATTTTGATGTGATCACTCATCGTAGTCAAAACTTTGTGGTACACAAGCCTCCTTGTATTGTAAAAATGTCAAGCACTTTTCCTACCTTTCATTCTAAAAATGGTGAGGATGCACAAGAATTTCTGGATAATTTGGAGATGGCACACCTCATCTCTGGGAGAGATCAAGAAGAGGTAAAGCTGCGTGCTTTTCCACTCGTTCTCAAAGGGGAGGCTAAGGCATGGTACGAGGCCTTGCAACCTCAAAACAAAACCAATTGGGAGAGGCTACGTGCAATTTTTCCTGCCAAATTTGGGCAAGGAGATACTCCAGAGGGTCTTTGGAATTGTCTACTTCAACATAAACAGGTATTCCTTGAAGACTACCCATCTTATGAGGCCGTTTTCCTTAACCTATGGGATAGATGGGAGGCTACCTTACAAAACCAAGGTGGTGCACCAAACTTTCTAAAGAAAGATAGGTTCATGGCTGGCTTGTATCCAATTTTGAAGACCAAGGTAGAGTTAAAATTCCCATCAACATTTGAGGAAGCACGTGAGGTGGCCATGGTCAAATTCAAGAAGTTAAATTTTCAAGCACATAGAACAAGGGACCTAAATGAAGTCATTGAGAGGGATTCTTCACCAAGCATGGGAGCACAAGTTAGGGGCTCTCTTGCCCAAACTTCACAAATAGGGGAAGGATCACAACAAGACATCTTGCAAAGATTAACTCAACAACTAGAGAGTCTCACCTTGAATCTAGTGCAGGGCCTACCCCAACAACGACAACCAAGAGAAGGGAATCGCAATCAACGACGTCAAGCACAAGAGTTGAGATGCTGGAATTGCAACGAAGTTGGTCATGGCATGTATAATTGCCCTCACCCTCGAAGGCTTCCAGGGGACATATACCCTCCTAGACCCCCTCCGCTCATGGTGCAGCAAGAGCATGCTCAAGCCCCGCAAATTCTTCGTCGACCACCACCACCTCCAGTAGCAAACATCCCTCCTGTCCCACCAGTGGAGGAAGAGAGAGGAGTAAACGTCATAAAGCTGGAAGAGGAGATAGAGGTGAGCCCTATACATTTTGATGTTATGCCAGCAGAAAAGCGCACAAGAGCACACAACAAGGATGAAGACACAAGGAATGAAGAGTCAGAACCTGCAAGGAAGGAGAGGAAGAAAAAGTCAAAGAAGGAGGAAGGAGGCAAGAAGCAGAGGTCAAGGCGAAGGGAGATCGGCATCAACGATTTTCCATTAGGAAAGAATATGGAACCCTACAACATCTTAGAAGATTTGCAAACTCAAAAGCCCAATATTTCTTGGCCTCAACTCCTACATCTATCACCCAAGGTGAGAAAGCACTGGTCCAAACTTGTAAGCACAAGACTCCCAAGAAAGAAAGAAAAGGTGACAGTAAAGGCATCGACTTCAAAGCCACAACAAGATGTGGAACCTATTGTAGATGCTTATGTAAGGGGTAGGAAGGTATCCAATGTGTATGTTGATGGTGGAGCACAAATGTGTGTGATCACGGAAAGAGCCATGAATAGACTAGGGCTTGAAATCACTAAATCCTCTAATTGTCAAGCTAGGCTGGCCAACAATGCAAGTGTGAAGTGCCTAGGGATCATCGAGAATGTAAAAGTTTCTGTATGTAATATAGATGCACGTGTGGACATGTATGTTATGCCAGCCAAGGGGGAGGGCTATCCCATCATCCTAGGGAGGCCTTGGCTCATTGCTGTGAATGCAGATAAAAAATGGGGACGAGGACAATTGATTCTCAAAAAGGGGCAACATGTAGTATACGATTGGCATGAAGGAAAGCAGCTCGACATCAACAATGAGACCACGGCTGATGAAGAAAGTGAAGAGAGTTTTGGCTCAAGCGACGAGGAAAGTTCAACCACTACATCCAATAGCGAAGAAGAATCATCTTTGGAGGTAATGGGAATCATCTTCAACACATCAAAAACTCCATCAATAGAGGTTGATCCAACAAAGGAGCAAACAAAGGATGACAAAGGTGACCACAAGCACTTTGAAGACTTTGAGAGGATGCTTGCAAAAGATCTTACCCCTGAGGAGAAGCGGTCCTACGTCGATATGATCAAGAGGTATCCCAATTTGTTTATCACTGATTACTCACAAATTAGAGGTGTGGATGTTATAGAGCATGGCATAGAATTAAAACCAGGTACTAAACCTGTGGCTCAAAAGCTAAGCCGCCTAGGAAAAATACAACAAGAGGCACTTTTGACAGAGGTTAACCGACTCCTCAAAGCTGGTTTCATTTACCCTGTGTCTAACTCTGAGTGGGTGTCCCCAATTGTAGTAACCCTTAAAAAGAATGGAAAATGGAGGGTCCGTGTTGAGTACAAACCGCTCAATGCTGCAACAAAGAGGGATCATTTTCCTCTTCCTTTCCAAGATGAAATCTTAAACGAAGTAGCCGGCTATGAATGTTACACAGTGTGTGATGGGTATTCAGGGTATTTTCAAATCAGAATAGCAGAAGAAGATCAGTTAAAAACCACTTTCATCACACCTTGGGGTTGCTTTGCCTATAGAGTGATGCCATTTGGGCTCACAAATGCTCCTAGTACCTTTATAAGGTTTACAACTCTTGTATTTCAGCCCTTCTTTGGAAAGTGAATTAGGGTTTTTATGGATGACTTCTGTATCTATAGTAGCCAAAGACTTCATTGCCAAAAAGTTGAGGAGGGGCTTAGGAGGCTTCATCAATTTGGGGGACAGCTTAACCCTGAGAAGTGTCACATTGCAGAGTCACAAGTGGTATTGCTAGGTCATGTGGTTTCTTTGCAAGGAATTCAAGTGGATCCATCAAAAGTAAATGCTCTCTTGTCACTACAACCACCAACGACAACCAAGGAGCTCATGACTTTCAACCACAAAGTAAGGTACATGTCTCGTTTCATTCACCTTCTAGCGGAAGCTATTGCACCTTTGCACAAGCTAGCAAAACAAACCTACATTTGAATGGAGAGAGGAACATGAATTATGCTTTACTGAAGTAAAGGGTATTCTCAACTCTCTTCCAACAATAATGCCACCAAATCCAAAGGATACATATTACATCACGCCAAGTGTAGGAATGGAGGCCATTGGTGTAGTTCTCATGCAAAAAGACCCAAAAACATGCTACATGAGGCCAGTATACTTTGCAAGCAAAGTCATGACCACTGCAGAGAAGGGCTACACCGATATGGAGAAGGTGGTATTCACAATTATGTTTGCGGTAAGAAAGTTCCGATCATATCTCTTACCTGCACCATTTGTCATTCTCACCATGGAAAACAATTTACCATATGTTGTGCAACACATGAGCCTCTCATCTAGGATAGCCAAATGGGTTCTAGAACTTCAAGAGTTCGAATACACTTTTCTTGTGGAAGATAGCACAAGGGCAGGTCTTGCAGACATTCTCACATACAAAGTGAGAGAAAGGAAAGAGTCACCAAAGGCAGGAGACAAAGCTACACCACAAAATAATGAGGAGGAGATGTACAATGCACACATTTTGTGCTTTGATGGAGCTTACCGACGACAACACGATCAGGCAGCAGGGGGGGTTCTTATTCTAAGTCCACAAAGGGAAGTTCTTGTTAAGAAAGGTATCACCTTGGAAAATGTTCATTCTAATAATGAGGCTGAGTATGTCACCTTAAAGTTGGGGCTTGAAGAATGTAGAAAAATTGGCATCGAAAGACTTATAATAAGAGGTGATTCCTTACTAGTTATTAGGCAAATCCAAGGGATATGGAAGTGCAAGAACCCTACTCTAGTGGAGTGGCTTAGACAAGTGAAGGCTTTGATAAAGAACTTTGAAGCTACACAGGTACAGCATGTTGTGAGAACCCTCAACAAGGAAGCAGATTATCTCGCCAATGAGAAACTTCAGATCATGGTGGGAGGTGTGAAGCTCTACGAACCAAAGTACCAAGGCCAGGAGGAATTGAAGGACATCATATTTTTCCTCCAAACTGGTGAGTGCTCTAAACACTTGGATAAAGTGCAAAGGCATAGGTTGGTAAAAAAGGCAACTCCTTACCAACTCATAGGAGATGATCTGTATCATAAAGGGAAAGATTTGGTGCTAAGAAGGGTGCCCTCTGTTCAAGAAATAGAGAGAATCCTCTTTTCATGCCATGGTGATGTCTGTGGGGGTCATTTTTCTCATGATATTACAAACAGGAAGATTTTGCAAGCAGGGTTTGTTTGGCCAAGTCTACACCGTGATGTCCAACATTGGTGTAAGTCATGCAAAGGTTGTCAGATTGCTGGAGATCGACGACTCACTTACGAACCTTGAGTTCCAATAATTTCGTATGGTCCTTTTGAGAAGTGGGGTGTGGATGCAATAGGCCCCTTACCTCGCACATCTACCGGGAACGTCTTCATCATTGTGGGAGTAGATTACATGACATGATGGGCGGAGGCAGCAAGTACAACACGAATTACGGCCGAGGAGGTATCAAAATTTATCTTTGATCACATATGCAGTAGATTCGGCACACCATTAGAGATTTTGTCAGATCGTGGTCCAGGGTTTAGAGCAGAGATCCTAGATAATCTTTTGGCAAAGTTAAAAGTCAAACATTTGCATTCTACACCTTACTACCCTCAGTGCAATGGGTTGGTTGAAAAGGTGAATGGAATGATATGTAAGATCATTTCTAAGCAGGTTCCAGATCGACCAAACGACTGGGATCGTCATTTGACCGCAGCTCTATGGGCATACAGAACATCTTTCAAGGTATCCACTCAATTCACTCCTTTTCATTTGGTATATAGACAGGAGGCACTCCTTCCTATTGAGGTGGAGATTGCAAGCCTACGCATTCTCTCACGGGGAGCAAAGAGGCCAAAAGAAGCTTTGCAGGAAAGAATTTTAGATCTTTAACGACTTGAGCTTGATAGAGAAGAGTCCATCGACTATTACATTGCCCAAGCCACAAGCCAAAGGGACAAAATCAACAAGAAGCTCAAGGGGAAAGGATTGAAGGAAGGTATGTTGGTTCTTCGCTATGATAACCGACTTGATACTCGACTTGACAAAAAGTTTTTGCAAAGATGGGAGGGACCTTTCATGATAAAAACAAAGTTTGAGAATGGTAGTTACAGATTAGCAGATTTATCAGGAAAACTCCACAAGACCAGAGTCAATGGATGGAGATTAAAGCCCTACTTTCAACGTATCAATCCGTTGATAGGAAGTCATCTACCTACATCGTCTAAGCTCCAAATTGGCATGGCTCCCTTCGGCTTGGCAAATGCTCCGCCTATTTTTAAAGCTTTGATGTGCAAAGAAGAACCAGCCTTGGAATCTCAACATACCGAAGGCAACCCTCCCATCTCCGATTTATGGGATTGAGGTAATGAAAAGCAGGTCTAATGGAGTAAAAGAGTGTATATCACTCCTCCTTTTTTTAGAAAAATACGAAAAAAAAGAAAATAAAAAGAAAAAAAGAAAAAAAAAGAAAAAAAGAAAAAAGAAAAAAAATAAAAAAAGAAAAAAAAGAAAGAAAAGCAAAAAAAGAAAAAAAAAGAAGAAGAAAAAAAAACTCTTTTGTTTCATCTAGAAGCATGAAAGATCCTAGATCAAGGGGGAGGGCTAATATGAGTAGCGTTAAATGGTAACCTTGCATTTGCACTACATTTCTACTCAAATGTATATATTTTTTATCAAAGTTTTAACCTAGTGTTCATTCTCTCTTTCCGTAATAGCTTTTTTCCATACAAACACCTTACCCTTCTTAGATCTTTATGCATTTACATCATATTTCTCTCTTCATGCTAAATGTAAATAGTAAACATAATTCTACTCTCCTAGTTTTTTTACTGTATATTCTATTAACTAATTACCTTTACTAATTTAAATAGCTATCTACATTCCATAATTTGTAAATAAATAATTTATGGGCACTTATCTTACCCATCTTCTCTCAAGGGTAGGGTTAACCTTGTAGGCCTTCCCTTCCCCACCACTATGTGACCCAAGTCTTGGATCATTTACTTGTGTTGGTCAACAAATCTTAAATATAATGTATATCCCCAATAAATCAAACTTTATTGGAGCCTACCTCATTTGTTTAAGGTGGATTCCCTTTTGAAAAAAGCATGCTACACCTTGGATGCATGCTAAAGGGCCCCCTACAAGGAGACTTGGTTCAAAAGGTGTTTTGGATGCATCTTGAACGCCTTAGCTTGTGGGTATACTTGAGGAATACTCCAAAATCAGCTTAAACACTTTGAGAAGGTCAACTTTGCCTTTTACAGCACCCAATTCTGAGTTACAGGCTGCAAGTTACGGTGAAAACAAGGTGCTACGGACACTGTTACTGCAGGTCAAAGTTACAATCAGGTAAACCACAAAGGTGAAAAGTTTTCTTGATTTCTCCAACATTCTAAAATACCAATGGGGAGTTAAAAACCACTTGCATGTGGAGGGGTCGGCTCAAGATGCTTCCAGAGACACAACAAACAGGATGGGGACACTCTGTAGGAGCCACTGGAGGGACATCATGGTGGGGCCCACATACATTATCAACCCTTATGGAGCCTCCACGACTTAAAAAGCTATTTTTAATGAAAAATAAGTCCCTTATTTGCATAATTGAAGGAGTGGTCAAAAGGGAACCTAACTATGGTTAATTACCTACCCTAGTCAAGTTTAACCTAACCCAAGGTCTTGTACAACTATAAAAAGGCCCTTTGGCAAGCACAAAAACACACACACCTACTCCATTGCTGCAAATAAGCTCCTCTAAGGTTAGGGAAGCCCTAATCTCTCTCTCCTCTCGTCTCCCTATCCATTTCCTAAGCTCGCTATCATAAGCGGCACCATAGAGAGAGCATCGATATGCTATTGCTACCATTCTCTTGCAAACATTTCTCTTATTATACTCATCCCTAAATAAGGATTGTAGATTCTATATGAGAGCAAGGATATCAAGTTCAATGATCTCTCTCATGGTTTGATCAACAAATTGTTGCAATTGGGGTGTCGTCGTCACACTTTTGCTCTAAACGCATGTAAAATTGGTAAGCCTATCTTGGCAGCTTCTCATATTTTGTGCTCATTGGGTTTCTTGTTTGTTGAGAAAGTTTTTTGTGCACCATGGTGTCTATTTTCTTGGCTTCTCTCCTTATGTTGTGTGTAAGTTAGTCTTGGGGCTGCATAGATGGAGAAGAGCTCTCTATGCATGCCGCCTTATGTGCGTAAGTAGTCTCTTCTTTTGGGAAAGGAAAGGAGTTGTCAAGTATTTGTGCATTATGGTGTTTTGAGTTTTGAGGTTTTGTGCTTGCTTTTCTTAGAAGTATATGAGCACTAATATGGTGAAGGTCAATCTTTGCATGTGAGTTTGTGCAGTGTTCAAAGGGATTGCTTAAGAAGTGTGTGTTGAATGGTTGAAGGGCATTTTGTGTTGAAGCACATAAGGAAGGTGTGAGTGTGTGTGTGTGTTGTATATGGTTTGTTTTGGTTTCCTTCTTTCTCCATAAAAGAGGGTGGTGCCCCTAAGACATATGCGTGTGTAGGGTCTCATGGAGTGGTTGTCTGGTGGGAGCCTTGAGTTGAGCCCCATCTCTAAAAATCCGCTCTCAGTAGATGATACCTCCTCAGTTGACATCCACTAATCCAGTTTGGTATTTCTTCACCTGCTAATGTAGCAAGCTTGACAGCTCCACTTTGTGATAGATCACTAATCACAAATGGTCCCATCCCTCGCTTTTTAAGTTTCTTGGCATGTTGCTTCAAGGTATAAACAAGTACGTAATCGCCTGTTTTAAACTCTTTGGTACGCACATGTTTGTCAAAAAATTCCTTTTGTCTTCTCTTTTTAGCATAGATTGAAGGGACAGCTCGTAAGCGGAGTTCATCTAGCTTTTCAAGATCATCAATTCTTGAAGAGAGCTCATGCCCTATCCATTCTAAGCTTTTTGCTACTCGTAGGGTTGGAATTAAAAACTCTATGGGTAGTATATCATTCAGACCAAACACCATGTTGTATGGTGTTGTTCTTATTGATGTTTTGTAAGCTACCCTGTACGCCCATAGTGTTGAGTGTAGCTGTTGATCCCAATCTGTTCTTGATTTTGACACTTTTTTAGTGAGAACCGAACATAGTGTTTTATTAGTGGCCTCAACTTGCCCATTGGCCTGTGGATGGTATGGTGCGGATTTCCTATGTATGACCATGAATTCCTGTAGCAGATATTCAATGACTTCATTGAGAAAATGTGTTCCACGGTCACTGACAATTTCTATTGGTAACCCGTATCGTACAAAAACATTCTCATACAAAAATTGTGCCGTGGTGCGTGCATCAGCTTTTTGTTTTGCTTTGGCTTCGACCCATTTTGTGAGATAGTCCGTGGCCACTATGATATATTGGGTATGAGTGTGATATGCAGGGGGTGATATAGGTCCCACAAAATCAATGCCCCATTTTGAAAATGCTCTTGCTCCCATCATTGGCCGTAATGGCATCTCATCTCTTTTTATTGGCACCTTGGTGCGTTGACACGCGTCACAACGCTTTACAAACTCTTCCGCATCCATGTGCAATGTAGGCCACCAAATTCCTGTGGTTAAGACAATTTTTGCCGTCTTATCGCCCGAAAAATGGCCTCCACTTATTCCGCTATGTGCATGTTCTAGAATCAGCAGGTATTCACTTTCACTTGCACAGATTCTAAGTTGATTGTCCTTACCTCGCTTATAGAGTTGGTTCCCAATTAACTGAAAGTCACGAGCTTCCAACTCTATAGTTTTTTTTCGTGCTCTTGTGATGTTCTCAGGGAACGTCCTGGTGGTTAAGAAGTCAATGATATATTGACTCCATGTAGGTGCTATGTTTACCTGAAACAAAGTTGCGTGGTCCGCTGGTCATTTGACACTACATATAGTACAATTGATAACATAAGAATGTGTGTCCGCACACATAGTTGGCCAATAAACCCCTAATTGTTTCAGTCTCTGGTGTGTCTTCACCGTTGAACAATGAAATGCACAACCCTGGACATGTGCCTCTTCAAGGTAGCACTCGAATTCTTCCGGATTTATACATAATCGTAGGATTAGGTCAGATCCAAGATGATACAGCCGTCCTGCTATCAATTGGAAGTTTTTTGTTTGTCGAATTGTTTGCTGTTTGGATCTGCATTCCATATTATCAAACCCACTTCCAAAGGAAAGAACACTAACAATTTCCTGAGACCATTTGGGTACCATTTCAATGTTGAAAAGATAAGCATCTGGTATGTCATCATCTACTCCTTTAGGAGCTTCCCTGTTGTGTATCCTTGAAAGATGATCTGCTCGTAGATGGGTTTTACCCTTTTTGACCACCACTGTGAAGTCAAATTCTAGCAATATAATAAACCAGCGTACGATTCTCCCTGTATTGCAAGGTTTATTTACTAGGTACAAAAGAGCTTGATGATCTGTGAAGAACACAAATCTGTTTGCAAGCAAATAATGCCGAAATTTCTTTACAGCATAAATAATTCCTAACCCTTCCCGCTCGGTTGTTGTGTAGTTCTTTTCTGCACTGTTTAACTGTCGATTCACATAGAAAACCGGAAAATCCATTGTTCCGTCTCCAGGTTGAGCTAGAATACTTCCAATTTCATATGCTGAAGCATCAATGTGCACATGGAATATCTTTTCCCAATATGGTGCCTTTAGTACAGGTGCTGATATAAGGTTTTCCTTCAGCTTTTGGAATGAAGTTTCACACTCCTCGGTCCACTCAAAATTGACTAGCAAACGATACAGAGGTTGTGCGATAACCGCATACATGTATATGAATCTTCGATAATATCTGCAGTGTCCCATGAAGGATTGCACTTGTTTCGCATTAGTAGACCTGGATAGGTCTACAATGACTTTGACTTTGTATAGGTCAGTGGTTATGCCATTTCTTGAGACAATGTGTCCTAAGATTCGTCCTTGCTTAACCATAAACACACACTTTTCCAGGTTACGACAGATTCGATATGTCCTGCACTTTTCAAAGACCTTTTGCAAATGGTTAATATGTTCCTCTCGTAGGAGAGAGTGTACACATAGGTCATCCATGTAAATTTCTAAGAATATTCTTAGGTATTCCTTGAATGCGTGAGTCATTAACCTTTGGAAAGTGACTGGTGCATTAGTTAAGCCAAATGGCATAACTCGATACGCATAAATCCCCCATTCTGTGGCAAATGCTGTTTTGTGTTGATCCTCCCTTGCTATTGCCAGTTGGTTATCCTGAAAACCCATCCAGAAAGGAATAAGCCCGTTTCCCGGCCACTCGCTCCAATACATGTTCTGTGATTGGCAAGGGATAATTATCCCTTATGGTTGCTGCATTCACCTTTTTGAGGTTTACACACACTCACAGTTTTCCATTCTTTTTGGGAACTACCACAATGGGCGACACCCAATCTATATGTTCAATTTCATAGATGAATTCAGATTCCATTAGCTTATCAATCTCTTCTTTGATTCGTTTAGCAAATGTGTCATTATATGTATAAGGACGTTGTTTGCTAGGTTTTGCATCCGATTTCAAAGGAATTGTATGTTGGCATATCAATGGATCAACTCCTTTGAGGTCTTTATAGGACCAAGCGAACACATATTTATACTTCTTGAGAAGTTGTGTTAGCTGTTCTTCCTCCTCAGGCTCTAAATCGTTAGCTATATAGACCGGCTGAGGCTTTTCACCTGGTTCTGCGAGGTCTATCTTTTTTGCATTTTCAGGCCCATCGTAAGATTCTTGGTTGGTTCTTTCCCTTATTGGTGGTGTCATGATGATTTTTCTGTCCTGGATAGTAAATTTCCAATAGTGTGATGGTACATTCATGTTCCCCTTTTCTGACTCCCCTTTACCATCACTATCTTCTTTAGTGGTCCATATCTCTCTCAAAACCGTTTCAGTTCTTGGTATTTCTGTTTACGCTCCAGTTTGGTCCACTCCTGGTCTTTTGTTGTTTCTTTTTTTGAATTTTGAGATTTTTGTGATTTTGTTCCGGTGTTAGCTTTCCGTACTTGTTTTATTTCCTCTCGCGTTCTTTCTTTTTGATTTTTTGAGAATTTCCCGGATATTTGATCCTTTACACAATCCTCTGCTTTTACCAGCATCAAATAGTGAGTTTTACCTTTTATCATGGGCATCAGGTTCTCTCTTTCTTTGTTTCTTGCTCGTTTCCTCCTATAGCGTTCTTGGCGTCTAGGGTGTTGATTAGCAAAATAATAAAACTTGATATTCTCGGTTTCATTTCCACCCTCACTTGAGGTGTTTGAACACTCATTATCTGCATCCTCATTTACTTTTAAATGTTTAGAGGAGTTGTAAAACTCTTCTTGTTCTGGTGGTTCTACCGTCTTTTTTTTTGGTATAACGCTTACCATGTAATAGGGTAACACATCATAGCCATCCTTATCGCAAAATTTTATTGTTGGGCTGTCGGTAATGGTACAGACATCCAATGTTGCTAGTATGTGTTCCCATTCTAGAGGTTCCAAGGCATCTTCAGGGAAAGGTTCCGAAATATACTCCTTGTCCCCAATTGTTCTTTCTAAGACGCATTCCTCTCTTCTTAAGCTTCCACAGTGAGAAGATCCACACATCCATAGCTCTTTTGGTTGCCCTAACCATGATGGTAGTTCTGATCCTGCTACTGTAGCCGAATCAAACTCTTCCACCGGTGTTTGGTTCACATCTTTGTAACTATGGTCTTTCAGGTGTATTTTAGTTGTTGTCTTGCCATGTCTGAGGTATATGTGGTCATAACCCCAATCTTGGACCATCTTCAATTGTCGCATGAATGGTCGTCCCAAGATGATCTCATAATTGTTCTTCTTGTCAAAATCGACTATTGCAAATGTATGCTCATACTCGATTCCACACGAAGTGACAATCACTTTTTCTAAGAGTCCTAGAGGCTTCTCCATGAACCCATCTGCCAATTGCAGTTTCATTCTGGTAGCCCTCAAAGCCGGTTTCCCCCATTTTTTCCAGATTTCTTTGGTGGCGATAGCAACCCCCGCTCCACTGTCAAGAATAGCTTTGGAAACTACTCCTTGGAATTCTACTGGTAGCGTAGTGTTTCCATCTTCTCCTTCGCAATATTCTCCAACCTTATTCAATGGTACTAGTCTAGTGTTTAGTTGAGGCCTGTCCAACTCTCTGATCCCTTCTTTTAGCTTCAAGGTGGGGTCTTTCACTCCAAATTTTTCTAGGCATTTTCCTACTGTGGTCCATATGTTTGGCCTTAACCTTAGGAGTTCTACTAACGTGATTGTGCATGCCACCGGGATGGATAACAACTCAATTAATCCTTGCGAATCCATCACCTTGTTAGAAGAAAGTCTTTGAGATGGGATTGCTCTCACTTCCGACTTAGCTTCGTACTCTCCCAGGTAAGAGGGTAAGGTTCTCAGCGAGTCTGGTTGGCTGTGCCCCGAACTAATTGATCCTTGGTCTCCCCCTTGTGAATGTATTTCAAAGTTCATTTGCAACCTTGCCTCAAATTCTTCAATAGGGGGTAAGATCACATTCTTTTCTTTTCTCTTGCTATTCATGTGGTTACTCATCCTATTAGCCTCGTTGGCCTAACGGATTTGCTTCCATAGATCATCTAGACCGTTACAGTCCTTACCCATTTCTGTCAATATTTTAGGCTGGAACCCGTCACTTGCCCCATCGGTGGTATTTGGCACTATGATAGGCTCTCCTCTGGACTCATAGGCATTAGTGAGCCTTTCCTTTGTTTCCACATGTTTCTCTAAAGTTGGTTGGATAGGGGTTGGAGCTTGTGCTTCTTGCCAATTTGCAGGTTTACCCAACGGGTCTTCCATCAATGATTGAGTCGTCTCGATCATCTTTTTACACATATGCAACCTCTGTTTTTCTATTTCTGCATATGGATAAGTCATCCACCTTTGCTCCTGGGTTTGGTTCTTTTTAAGTCGAGCTTCATAAGCTTTTAGAAGCGCATCCAACTGCTCATTTACCTTGTCCGCCAGTACAGATCCTCCTGATCCTGCACTTTTGGGCTCTCCTATTTCCTTGGGTGCTATGGCTGCTGTGGTGTGTGAGCTTAAGCTAGCTAGATCCTTTAACCGCTCCAATCTGTCCTTTGTATGTTTCAACTCCTCGGATAGGGTTGTTTTCTCTCATTCTTTCCTGGCTTTCCTACGCGCCTTTCTAGCTTTCCAAGTGCTTCTCTGATTTTTTGTTTCTGAACTTTGGGCATCAGTTTTTGATTCTTCAACTATGGGTTCATTCGTCCTTCTTTGAGCTTGGGCTCGTGTTACCGCCTAAATAGGTATGATTGTCTCATTTTCCGATCCTCCACTGGAAGGTACCGTTTCTAACATGTTCAAGGTGGTTTTTGCTCCTTTGCTTGGGTTTTTAGGGCAATCGGGAATCAAATGAGTAATTCCACATTCTGGGCAATACGCATTGACTCTAATGATTTCATCATGAGGACAGTCTCTCAGCCAATGGTCTCCTCCACACTTGTAGCAGGGTCCCTTGGGTTGTTGAGGTTCTCCTTGATCTCCTCTTTGTTGGTAAGCATGTCTCTGTCCGCCCATGCCTCCATTGGCTATGAACAACAATGTTCGTTCATCTAAGCTATATCTTCCTTCTCCTGCTGTTTGTGTAGCAGTTGGTGGTCCTGTATTTCCGATCATGCTCCATGGTTCTGGTGTCGAGGGTTCTTCTGGTGGATAATAGACAGGGTTTGCCGCATATCCATTGGGATCTTCATAATATGCATGCATAGGCACCAAAGCCTTATCCTCTGATTCAGTTACCGTTGGTGTGTATCTTATACCAACTGGTCGTAATCCTCGTAGGGGTGGTTGTTGGCCCAACACCGGTTGTGGTATTTCTACACCTACAGGTCCTGGTAAATTCCGTGCTTGATATCTAGGTATCGGTGGAACTTGAGGGGAAGCTACTGGAGCTTGGGGAGCGTAAGGTATCTCTCTCACATATCCCTTGTTATAATAACATTCTTCGGTCCCATGGTTTGTCCATTTTTGTTCAATAGCACACCACTTGGGCTGTTTAGCCTGGGGTTTGGCGTACAAGTTGATCTTTTTTAGCACTTCATCTACAAGCTGCTCCTGGTTTTTGCTACTTCTCCTTTTGGTGCTGTCTTAGAAGACTTGCTTCCACTTTGCTGTGAAGACGAATCGTCATCAAGGTCCTTGAACTCCCCTTCTTTGTAGACCGCACAATTGTCCACAAGGTACAGAGCTTCCTTGGTCAACTCATTCAACGTCGTGCTCCTCTTCATATGTAGGTATTTCTAGAGATCTGCATTCCTTAGTCCTTGGATGAATATCAGCATAAGTATGGACTGAGTTGGCAGTTCTTCAACAGGACAGAACTTAACATATCTTTTTACTCTTAGGGCTGCCTTTCGTACAGATTCTCCATCTTTCTGTTTGAATTTATGGATTTGTGAGACGGTATTATGAGCTATTCCCCTTTGAGAGAATTTCTCGATAAACTCGTCAAACACTTCCTCCATCGACTCAAAGTCTCTACGCTCTACAGAGTCAAACCAAGTGGCAGCATCATCCTCTAGGGTTAGTCCAAACCCTGCAAATTGGGTAGGAAAATCTAACACCTCTTCGGCTATAATTACACGCACAAAGGCTGCTACATGATCTCTTGGGTCTCTGCTTCCTGTGTATTTCTTATTTACCCATTTTTGCACTTGAGAAGGTCTAATTCTTCGATGGTCTACAAACCTCATCATTGGATCACCCCGTCCTAGTCGATACACCTCCTCAGGCCTTCTGTAAAAGGCTGGTTCCTCTCCCAATGGTGCTCCTAAGCCATAATTTCTAACGGTTTTCGCTGGAGGTGGTTCTTCTCTGCGAACTCGTTCTATGGGTGGTCCTCTAGGCTCTGTTGACCCTTGAGTCTTTGGTTTACTCTCTGCCTGATACCTTGAATAGAGTGGTGGTTCTTGCAAATCCCTGAGCCATCGTGTGGCTTGATAACCATCTCAATTTCGGTCTGATTCCATTATTGCGCTCTGTCGAAGCCATGCCTGCAATGATGGCTGGTTTGATGGTTGGTCTTGGTTGTTGAATGCTTGTGGTCGGGTGGAATGTGAGGTTGCGTCATACTCATCTGAAAAAGGATTCGTAGACTTGCTTGGGGTGTAGGTGGCTCTTGGCACTTCCTCAGGGGCATATGCTGATGCTGCTGGACTTGTTGCCCTCTCTACCTCCTCTGGGAGAATACGTTGGTATTCTTGCCCGTATCTATCAACAAAAACTATGCCCTTCCCCGTAGCAGTTTCATAAGAGAATAAGTAAAGAACCTTGTCCTTGCTTCATTCGTTTATGTATGGTTCTTTGCTGCAAAAGTAAGAGACTATACCCTCACTCTCATGCTTGTAGATTCCCACGTTCTCGTTATAAGTTGGAACCCTGGTTGTTTTCTTATCATACATAAAAATAGCTCCAGGCCGATCAATGTTTGGTGTCATTTCTTGAGTTTCTGAAACCGTTTTCCCTTTCGCCATGTTATCTCCATATCTGTTGTAATATTCAGGGTTACTAACTATTAAGTAGTGGTTCCCCTTTTCGTCTCGGAATCTATCTCCATCATCATAGACTTGGATTATCTCCAATCTTTGAGCTGGCCTCTCTTCGATACAAATGCACTTGCGGCCTCGATAGTCAGAATAGACTAGGGCTCCTCTCGAGTTTGTTCCCTCTAAGAAGATCACCGTCAGCTTGGAATCACTCAAAGGATTTTGGGAGGTGCTTCCTCCTCGCATAGGTCCATCATAGGTGAAACCTCCTAGTTGTTGGCTACCCATCATGAAGAAAGATCTGTCTGAAGAAGTGTCAGTATCACTCCCTTCCTCAATAATCGGTGCTAGCGGATCTAGCCTTGCCTGAGTTACACTCTCTTCGGTGGACACTAAGCTACCTTGGTCACCTGCCACCTTCTGGTCTCTCACAATGTATCTTCCTAATCTTAAATTCATCAAACTTATCAATGAAATTTATCACAAATCCAACCACTCACCTAGCAAAGGGTCAGTTTCTGCACAACTTCTTGCTTTGTTGCTGAATATACATGTACACAAGCATTTTAATTTCGGCAATTGAATCAAAGCATTTATCTGCTAGAGGTTATCTTAGTAATGATTGGTATAACTGGAGAGTCAATCTCAAACACTACTGTATTTTATACACTTCTGCTGTTCTGGATTAGGTCTGCTAATCTGAAACAGTACTTCCCTCAGATGTTGGTCAATTCACGTGAAAAAGTCTGAATTCAGTCTTTGCTTCGTCAAATGGGCAAACAAGGTCCAAATTCACTTCTGAAAGAAGTTCTGGAACCCCTAAGCCAAATAGAATCTTACTGTCTATGCCAGGTCAAATTTTCCTTGCAGTAGACCCTAATAGACATCCTACGCGTAGGATATCTCCTGCTGTGTTTTGCCTGGATTTTTGCACTGTTGTTTCCCCTTGTTGTGCTGAGCTTACATCTGCTTTTACTTTTTGATTTGGACACCTGTTAGCTGGTCAATGAGTCAGAAATCTGTTCCGAGAGCCTATTGTTGATATTGATCAGTCTCAATCAACTCCAAATTGGACCAAAATTGACTAGGAGGCTTGCCTTAGGCTATACAACACCTTAGTATGCTCAAAGTCAAAGTATGGCTTCATTTTCTTACATTAGACATCCTACGCGTAGGATGTATTTTTCATCAGAATGGCTTCAAACTCAAAGCCCAGGCCCCCCTTGAGTGGCTGATCACTTTGGTATACTCAGAATTCAGTTTGGAGTCCAAAATCACTCAAAAGACATTCTACGCGTAGGATGTCTTTTTGGTCTATTTGACCCCAGACTTGTCCCACAACTTCCCCTTGATGTCAGTAACCCAATGGTATGCTTAGATTTTGGTTTGGATGCCAAAAGTCCCAAATTTCAGCTGTTCTTGCCTTTTTCAGTGAAAAGTGCTAAAGTCCGCTTTGAACCCAATTTTCTCACCCAAATGAGGTGAAACCCCTTTCAGTCACTCAATATATCATGCAAGACATGCTCATGCAGCCCTCTTATGGTTTTGGTCTCAAAATAATTTTTTGGCACTATTTGGGTAGATGTCTGGCAATTTCAGTCTATCTGGCCTTATCCTGTCAAGATATGGCCAAATTTCCACTTTCCATTTGAAATTAGGGTAAATCCTACCTTCAGAACACACTGGTCAACTCAAAATCCCGAAATTCCTCCCATATTAGCCTATAGACATCCTACGCGTAGAATGTCTCCTAGCTTAAAATTAAATTTTTTTCTGACAGGAATGCTCTTGATGCTCTGTAGGTCTATCAGAAACACTCACAGTAACTTTTGGACTTCAATTAGGCTTTTAAACACACTTTTGCGTCTTTTATAAACTTGTAATGATTTTACCAAGCAAGTGTACATGCATGAAATGCTCTAGATCCTGAATCATGATGTCCTACTTACTCTACTCCTACCTATCATGTGAAATGGTGATGATGGTGTTTTTTGGTTGATTTTTGGCCTCTCCAGACTCTCAAGCTCTCCTCTCACCGCTTCTACCACTCCAACTCCTACTCTAGAACTCGACTACCACCTAAAACTACCTAAGTCTACCTCATCTACCTAAGTCGAAGGATCTAGGCCAGACACACGCTTCCTAGACTCCCTCTAAGACCTAGAGAGTCCTCCATCCTCTGATCCTATCTAAATGTAAAGCGAGAATCTTGGCAAGCCAAAAATCCCAATCCTCAAGGATTAGTCTCGGTCACCTACCTAAGGTTTTCGTCCCCGGCAACAGCGCCAATGTTGGACGGATACGCCGCGATGAACGTCAGCACAACAAGAACTCACCTAACATGTAATGTCAGCTAAGGACGAAGCTCGGCCCGCAGGCGCGTGGAAGCAAGCATTAGGTGTCAACCTACACTCGACTGACTCCTAACTAATTCCTACAGAGGTCTCTACCAATTGTCTAAGTCACAGCCTTCAAGAGTGCATAAGAGGAAACTTCCTACAACGCTTTCTAGAGCCGAATACCCGTCAAACAATCTCGAAACACCATAGAACATGAAGGAGACCCTACTAATACCAATAGGTCGCTCTCCCTAAGGTCCATGAACCAAAATCCCAACCCAAAACACCTGGTGTAGAAACACGTAGGATGTCTGGCCGAAATCTGCAGGTCTTCGTTTTCGAAATCTGAAGTGCCTAATGTGTAGTTCTACTCAATGTGAACGCGTGGATATGTTGCAATGCAAAATCGGACAACGTATGCTCACCCAAACAACCGATGAAGCTCGTAGAAGGAGCTCGCAAAACCGGACCGTACGCGCGCAATGTAGGTATCGGCGCGTATCTCTCGTCGGGGGCAACACGCTGCACTTCTTCGCACTAGATTCCGACCACCGGAGCACACGTAGCGTCAAGATGAAGCTCACACACTCTCTCTCGTACACAGTACGCTCACTCACAGACTTCAAAACTTGTTTTAAAATGACAAAAAGGTCCTTCATTAAGGTCAAAAAGTGGTATATATACCTTACAATTTCTCAAACCCTAAAGTTCCAAAATCAACCATCTACTCAATCTAACTATAAAAACTGGGATACAATCTGGAAACTTCTGTAAGTCCCAATAATTACAAGGTGAAAAATTAGGTTTTTCTCAATGAATGAATAATTACAAAAAAATAATAATCCTCCGAGTAGTTACTACCGTGGGGTGTGTCCAGCTTCTAAAAACTATGGCGCATGTGGATTATGGATCATGAAGCATACTCTTTCAAGAAGAATTTTATAAGTAGAGAAACCTTTTTGGACATTCAGTTGTGTTGCCATTTTGTCGTCATATTCATAAAGGCTTTCAGGGACAAGTATGGCCACTTGCAGGTTCCTCTTTCCTCCATAGGTTCTGATTCTTGTGAGAACTTCTTCAGCAAGGTGGGAGGCATGATAAGAAACGAGAGATGCTATGATGGTTATGATTTTTTGAGTAGCGTAGGTGCTCTAAATAGGATTGCTGAAATGCAATCAGGATCATCTCTTGCTTTTCCTATGGCTCATGCAAAGCAAGAGAATATCTGGTTTTAGATGAATCATTTAGCAGGTGTTTCATTAGCTAATCTCGGTGATTATAGCAGTGTGCAGAGTGATGGACATATGATTAGCGCTCTAAAAGAGGGTTTATCGGAAGCGAAGATGTTGTGTTCAACACTAGGTATGCAACATAAAGATTGGCGTAATGATGCATGGACAGAGTGTGATCTCTCCTATCTTCTTAGTGTTGTTGACATTGACAATGACAATGACAATGAAGAGGACTCATCCACCCAAGTTGATGAGCATACCGAGGATGAGAACATTATCATGGCTGAAAGTGAGCTCCGCCATACATTGGATTGTCTTGATGAAGAGGAGAGTGGAGTGAAAGAAATCTCGTCTCTTGTTTTGATTGATTCAAAGACCATATGCAAAAGCACTCTTGTAAGCCATCTAAATGGGAATCCTACATTGTCAAAGGATAGGCTCACAAGGGTAAAAACAGAAGTTCTTTTCTCATTGGAAAAGAAGACTCAATTAGATACACACACATGTCTTTAATCGGATCAGATTGTGCTATTTTGTTTGAGAAGACAACAATGGAAGACAGTGCAAAGGAGAAAAATTGTGGTCAATTTGCAAGTACTAGTCAAGGAGTAAGCAAAGGGACATGGTACTTGGGAAGAGTCGTGAGCATGAGAAGGAAGCTAGGAGGTAGTTTCAAAGAGACTCGTGGTCCTTTTGATCTTCTAGATCGTCCTCCTAATGTGGAGGTTCATCTATCATGGTATCAAGTGGCCAAGGGTAGAAGAAGCTATACATATGATTTAGTGGACAATCAAGCGGTATCTTTGGATTCCATAATTGCTAAAGCGCACTTGGATTATGATGCCACAACAAGAAAATATGTGCTTGATGCTAATGATTATAAGGTCTTTACTGATTATTTGAAGAATGTGAAAGGTAATTTGATCTTGTGTGGATGGCTATTTTTAGTTAAATTCTATTATATGCTCAAAGTCATCCTGACATGCTTGAGTTTTTTTTGTAGGATGAATGGGGATGGATAATATGCAAGTTTGATTTTTGAGGTATATGTTTTTTCTTCATTTCCTTTTCATAATTATGTCCTTTTGTAAATTCTGAAACTTGTAAGCTTTAGATTCTTAATTAACATCAATTTTCATCTTATGGTGAATTTCAATATGGTGCAGGTGCAAGAGTTTTGGCTACAGAGTTTTGTTGCATTTTACTGATGGATTATATCATACTTCCTCAAAAGACCTCTACTTATAATAATAAAACATTTTGTTATGTGAAACTTCCATGAAAGATGCCATATGATACATGTACTTTATAAAGTGGGTTAGTTACTCATGTTAAGTATTTTATAATGTGAATTGTATTTTATGAAGAGCTTCAATATGGTACAAGGCCACAGGTTTTGGCTACAAAGTGTCTTTGTATTTTTCCAATTGTTTATATCATACTACCTCAGCAGATCTCTACTTATAAACGATGAGACTAATATTTTTTAGAGCATCCATGAAATTTAAAGAAGAAGAATTTATGATATAAGCGTTTATGTGGATTAGTTACTCATATTTATTGCTTTTTCATTGTCCTTTTTGACATTGTGTCATTGTTATGTATGTTTGTGAAAAAGATGATTCAATGCTATCGTATGATCACTATGGTCTAAAGATTTTTTGATAGTTGTCTATTTTGTGCACTTACCAATGACAATGCTCACTAGTTGGCATTTGAATGTTGTCTCTTTGAGCGTGTTGAAAGAAATATTTCTCCAATATGGATCTCGCATTGGACTTGGTGTCTTTAAGAGAGTTGATAAAAGGATATGACCATTGGTTGTCTATTTTTGATAGTTGTCTATTTTGTGCACTTGCTAATGACAATGCTCACCAGTTGGCATTTGAATGTTGTCTCTTTGAGCGTGTTGATAGAAATATTTCTCCAATATGGATCTCGCATTAGACTTGGTGTCTTTAAGCGAGTTGATAAAAGGATATGACCATTGTTTTGTGGCTTTGTGCACCAACATTTTGTTTAAGGCTTTGTGCATTGACATTTTATTTAATTTTGGAGCATGTTACTAGCAAGATGTTGTGAGCATGTATATGGCAAGGAAATGTTTGGGTTTCTTGTACCACATGTGATCATGTAACTTGAAGCTTGCATCGTGCAAGACACTAGTGTGGGTGTGAGAATTCTTAATGAGATTGTTTTTCTCATCGATTGGTGGAAAAACATGATGTGATGTTTATGCCAAACCTGTCACCCTCAACAAAGGACAAAAGGCCCTTAATTAACTTTTGACTATACATGTAATCTATTTGAGCAAAAGAAAAATATTGCTCAAGAGCGTTCAACTTTACATGTGGTTTCTTTTGACTGTGAACAAAAGAAAAATTATTGTTAAAATTGTTGTTTTTTGAAGCACACCAATTGCAAGCTATGAACATGATTTATGTTTAAATTTGTTAGTGAAAACATTGGGATGGTACTCAAGACCTATTGGAGAAACATGTGCTTTGTGGTAAATTGGTTGATGTGTATGGCCAGTTGTGGCTCACTCTTATATGGAAAATTGACGTGGTCTACTGAAGTGTGTTGATTGCAAGATATGCCCACAACATGGTTGTGATAATGTGGTTTCTTAGAGTGTGTTTATGGCATACTTGGGGAGATGCAAACACCTCACATGCTAATTGTGCACCTAGATTGATTTTAAATTTGAGACAATTTTTGGCTAGAAAATTATGCACAACATTCAATCACACATAGATAGGATAAGTTTGAAGGTGATCTCTTTTAGTGGGTTGATGCAATTCATGAATTGATCTTGATAGAAAAAATCAAGATTGCACACTCGTGGGATGAAAGGCAAAAGAAATTTATAAGTTGTGGGTAGATTGTTACATTGGTAGGTGTTCATGTTCATGCTTCAAACCTTACTGTTTGCATACGAGAATTTGTGGAAAAACAAACTCGGTTTGATTACTTGTAATGATTGGTCATTGGTGTGCAATAGAACTTGGATGAATTTTGGGGAAGTTTTTTATTAGGTCACACATCAAATTTTGCATCAAGCCGGTCATAAATAAGGGCTGATTTGGAGCAAGTCAAGGGCTGATTTACACTAGCTTTGGATGGGTCGGAATTGGACAAGTATCCAGAGTGCACGTTGACTAGGCACATAGTTTGAAATTCAAACTAAGACACATTGAGGATACACCCGAGTCGGTTCCTTAGTATGTTGTCAGTCACTATGCTACACACTCTTTCACTAGTTTTACTCAGCTAGATCATGTGAGACCTAAATTTTATATGTAAGAAAGGGGTATGATAGTTTTCTTTATTGGTTGTCGTATAAATGCAGAAAGGGGGGGCATATTTCCTAATATGAGTCGTATATATGGGTTTTATCAAAGTTGTCCGCTCGCAGGTGGCGTCCCATTTTGTATATAGAGTGAATCCCCCGGGATCTGGTTGTGGGTTTGTTGTTGTCTTGTGTGCTTGAAGTTGCCCCAGCTATAATTAAGCAGCATGGGAGCCTTGAGGAGTGTTTAGAGGTCCCTTCTCTTGTTGCCCGCCTTGGACCGTCTTACTAGTAGAGAAGGAATGTTTGGGTATCCTTGGCATATAGATGCTATCAAGACGATGAGTGCACTAGCTTGGTAGAAAGAGTATGGTGGAGAAAAAGTAAAACTTCGACATGTGGCTGTGAGAGTATTTTTTGTTGACGCCTCAAGTGATAGCTGTGAAAGAAATTGGTCTTCATTTGCTTTCATGCATACTAAAAAATAAAATTGATTAAGTCCTAAACGAGAAACGGACTTGGTGTATGTATTTTGTAACATGCGACTTATGCATAAGCCAACAAAGTTGGCCACAAGTGCCACTAAAGAGAGCTTTGAACACTTTCAAACACATGAAGAAATTGAAAATGAGCTCAACTCTAATGATGAAATGGAATGGAGCCCGAAAGATATTGATTAAGAATGTTCAGATGTCAAAGAATTTGATGACATGGTGCCTGTGCTTGAGGGGACGGATGAGCTATAAAGTTTGTACTATATTCTCAATTAATTTTGTAATGTGAAAGCTGTGTGGTTTTTAGCTTCACAATCTCTCTCTCTTCCTCCCTCCCCCTCTCTCTCTCACTGAGTCTCTCTCTCTCTCTCTCTCTCTCTCTCTCTCTCATTGTATTTCTTTGTATCCATCTTCTTTCTTCATTGTCAAAAAGAGGGAGGGAGAGAGAATAAAACTCACAATTGCAACAACATTTGACATGTTCATTTGTTTCAACTAATAGAGATTTACATATCAAAAAGAGGTTTTAGTTACAAATCTTGAGATTTAAGATACAAAAAGAGCTCATTATTTTTTTGGGAGATTTAATTTAGATCATGGGTTGGATCCCTTGAAAGATTAGATACGCAAAATTTTTAATTGTTGAATGAATCGCTTGGACCTTGATTGCCTATCTCTTATTCGATTATAGGCCCATATCTTGCCTTCTACCATACCAATTTTCTTTCTAGCTTTGCTATATGAGTGTGCAACATGGCTGGGGTCTCTCCTTGACTTTCCAAATCCATGCCTTGGGTTGCGAGCTACTCAATGACTGTAGTTTCTTTGGGCAAATATGTGTAGTACTTTTGCAAGGAGGGTCCTCTTCATTAGCTTCCCGGGCATGAATCTTCTTGGCCGGGAGTCATTTGACGATGCCTCATGTAGTGGGACAATCGTTCCAATCTACTTTGAGCCGCAATACATAATAAAAATAGCATTGTTGCACAAAGTAAATTTCCACTTATTTGGTGGTGTCTGTATACTTGGATAAATCTTGAAAGGATATCTCTCGCGAGGAAAATATGTTTCAAATCTGAAACTTTTAAGGGAGCAGAAGCCTTACCATTTCCACTAACTCAAAACAATGTATTGCGTACAAAATGTTTTGGGCATAACTTTCTGAATTGCCTGTAATTTAGTGGCTCCCCTTGAAGTTATGATTTTTCCTCTTGGGACATAGCCAAAGCACTAAGATCTCCTTGAGCCACCTGGATCTCTTCCTCTTTGTAAATTTGTTGTGCCAATGGGTGATCAAGCAAAAGATCATTAGTCTACTGTGCATTTTGGTCGGGAGCAATATCTTCCATATCTGAAATGAAAAACAATAAAAGTTAATGAGAAAAGCCTTAGCACTTAGAAAAAAAAATGGTTTAAAGGATTTTGGCAATCCAACTTGAAATACTTTAAAACCCTAACTTGAAGAACTTTAAAGACTTAATTGAAAATATGATTAAAGATCTAGTTTGAAATATCACCACACATTGCACACCATTAATGGCAAAAATTATTGTTACTGGTTTAATTATCAACATGCCTCAAGCCAGATTCGGTTACAACATGATAGCCAACATTATGGGCTCCATTTAAACAAAGGCTTAAATCCCATATTTTAGGCCTATCTAAGGGTTTGGAGATTTTTCCACTAGCAAGATGTTTGTTTACATTTTGCAAAAATTCATGCTTGAGAACCTCAGAGGGATCTAGAATACATGTAACGAGGTGTTCAAGAATATATGAGAGACTATATATATCAGATGCTTTGGTGAAAGGAGGATGATTGGTGTTGATATTTTCAGGGGCAGTCCATGGATAATCTCGCTCGAATTGAGCTCTAGTTGAGGGTTGAGGTTTGGCACCTTTGGAAATGTTGCCAAAGTGTTTGATGGTGTACTTTGTCCCTAGTCCGCGATCCCAACATACACTCCTCGCTTGCCAAAATGTAGTAGAATATTTCTAGTTTGTAGATCATTGTGAATGAAATTGTGACTATGCACGAATTTCATCATCTACAGAAGAGCGTTGTAGATTGGCAAAATGTTGTCTATGAACTGTAGTATAGTTCCAGATGTGTGCTAAAACTCTTTGATTATAGGCTTGCTTCCATCATGATGACAGGCTTGAATCCACTGCTCAAGGTGACTTCCCTTCCAAAGCTTGAAGATCAACATGCACCTTTTGCTATAATGAACAAGAGGATAGGAAAATATCGTGCCACGATGTTGAACAATAGTAGTTGCTGCTTCCTCTAGGATTGTTTGTAAAGTTGTCTTGCTTCCTATCTGGCCCTTGTAGATCTTTTCCGCATAGACAGGATCTTTGAAGAGGGGATGTGCCACTACAACGCAGAGCTGGGTCAAATGAAACAGGAAATGCACTGCACAGTTTCAGCCAGCACTGTTCCACAAGTTCAATCATGAAATCATTGTACTTTTCATGCAGTGGATCAAATGCCCGATGCAAATGATTGTCTAAAGCTTCATAGAGAGATAAAACTAGAGCATCACAAATGACATTGCGATGCTGACGCATGACTTTGTCTCTACCATGACTGAAGCCTGAAAGTACATGAAGAAAATAAAATTAAGGTAGATCTAGAATAGATATAACTTTGACATATATGATTGTAAATAGAAAAAAACAAAAAATTTCATGAACAATAATAGCAACCAACAACAAAAGATCTAAAAAACTCCTCCCTGAAGTGTGACGGGGTGGTTAGTAACAGCCACAGACACAGCCACATACAAAAAATCTATTAAAATGAATCTCCCTGCAGTGCAACGTGGTAGTTAGCAGAAGTCAGGGACAAATGATTTAAAATACCTAGCCCCTCTCTGCAGTGCGACATGGTGGTCAACAACAGGTAGAGACAAGAAATTTATTAAATCCAATCAATCTGCAGTATGACACATTGGTTAGCAAACAACCAAAGATGGAGAATCTATTAAATCCAATCTTCCTATAGCGCGATGTTATGGCTAACAACAACCAAGAACAAATAGTTTAAAAACCCTAAACCCCTCCTAGCAGTGTGACACCATGGTCAACAACAACGAGAGACAAGGAATCTATGAAATCCAATTAGCTTGATGTGGGACGTGATGGTCTGCAACAACCAATAACAAAGGATTTAAAACCCTAAACCCCTCCCTGTAGTGCGACACGGTGGTCAGCAACAGACAAAGATAAAGAATCTATTAAACCCAATCTTCCTACAGTGCAACACAACGATCAACAAAAACCACGAAGAAAGGATGTAATTTAGCTAATCCCTCCCTGCAGTGCGACTCGCTGGTCAACAACAACCAGAGATGGAAAATATGATTGCACATCCTAAGCTACTTCCTGTAGTGCGACACAAAGGTAAGCAAAAATCAAGGATGTAGCATCTAAAGTCTAAACCACCCCCCTTGCAATGTGTCACAAGGATCAAAACAGCAAGGGACGAGTGTCTAAACTGTTGGAATTAGGGTTGCAGGTGATGGGGGCTTTTCACAAGCCAAGCTCACATACCCCTCTTCTCTCGTCCCCACCCCATGGAAACCTCCTCTTAGGGAGGGAGTGATAAAAGGAATTGGAAAAGTAAGAAAAAAAAAATTATGATTATGTAAATATATGAGAAAGGTAAAATAGGCCACCTCATGCCTGTGGGGCAGCCTATCCCCACCTTGCCTCCTTTTTCTTCACTGTTGCCCCACCGTGTGTCCCTTTTTCCTCTCCTCCACTCAAAAGGTCAACCCCCTCTCTCTTTCCCTTGTCCTTTCTCCTTTCTCTCTCCCCTGAAGCTACCCCACCCCCTGTCCTTACCAATAATGCACCCCAACTCACATGCCACCTCTCCTATCTTCCAAAACAGTATACCCCACCCCCCCTTTTCTCTCTCCTGCACTCTCCCATGATCCAAATACCCCCCTCTCTCTCTAAAATTCAAAATCTCTCTTGTCTTGTAGCCAGATGGCCTCCCCCACACTCACACACACACTCAGTTTCACTGAAAAAGGTGCCCACAGACCCATCCCTACCCAGTGGTTACCTAATTTTCATGTGTTCACACACATCTGCACACAGATTCACCTCTGAACACACTCCCCTCTCTCCCCTCTTGTAGTTACTTTATTCTCCATGTCACCTCTCTTTTTTTCCATTCACCCATCTCTCTCTCTTAGTCTCTCTCTCATGAGACTGCTGTTCTGGCACATATACACACAGCTAGACAAGTGGAGCCCATAGTCACATGGCCTATGTAGATAATGATTTCTTCATTTCTAAATTCTAGAATTCCTCCCCCTCCTCCCCTATATTAAGAGGGGTCACCATCACACTAAATACACACACAACATTACCAAAGAACACACTATGCACTGTGTGTGCCTAGTGCACACACACACACCCACACCATCACCATCACCGCAATCACCATGCTCGTCTTGAGCATGACCTCTACACCCTTGGGCTATGGAAGATGAAGGGCAACTAAATGAAGGATTATGGCCGTAACCCTCGTGCGAGTCTTCGCCATCAACTCCCACCTATCCGCCATGTGCTCTACCACGCTCTCCCTTCTCATTCCCCTACCCTATGCTCCCCATTTCATTGCCTTATTCTCTAAATAAGCTTGAGGTTTTGTGAGTATGTTTTCTTGCAATGTTTTGCCCATGTGAGGTGTGCGGAATCGCCACCTAGTCTTGTGTTTGGAGTGAGCTTGTGTATGTGTGAAGGGTGTGCGGATTCGCCATCCTTTTGTGGTGCCTAAGTACTAAGCCGTTATACCCCCTCCCTCACTCTCTCTCTCTCTCTCTCTCTCTCTCACTTGATCTCATTCCCTTTCCTCTTCATCATTGCTCCCAAGCATCCATCTCTCTTGGATGAAAACTTTGTTATGGTGGTGTGTTGTTTGCGTCCTAGCCACTGAAGCTAGGTGGTGCCCCCTGTTTGCTTTACCATGACAGGCTTGAGGCGCGCCATTCGGTCCCCGATGTTTTAGAGGCCGTCGGGGGTTCGGGGTTCGCTTTGCTCCCGTCATTTGGTGCCCCCACGGAGGAGGGCTTTCTAAGACCCTTCAGTTTACAATGCTGAAAGTGATGCCCACTATCAATCATGGACGAATGGCTGAAGGAATTTTTTAATTGGAGGACGGAAGAAGAAGAGACGAAGGAGGCACTAGCCGCCTTCATTGAGGTGCTACTGCCAGGCTGCAGTGTCGTCAGCATTCAAGAGGTAAATTCTCAATCTCGTGTCGCTCGTTCTTACTATAAATTGAGAGCATCAGGTGGGAGGTCGGTGAAGTGCCATCACTGTTGTCAACCAAGGCATACTGTCAATGAGTGCCAGCAACGAAGGCAGCGAAAGGGCTGAATTCATCTACATCGAAATTCATCGCAAAGAAGTCATTCACATCAAGGAAGGGAAGCAAACGGTGAGACCTCTTTTCCCTAAAGAAACTACAGTCAAAGTTATAACTCCAAAGTGGCCTAAAGGGGCTGCTCGAGCCAAAGGCAAGGAGAAGATAAGCCAATCTGGAAACACATGACCCCGAAGGGAGAAGCATCTGGCCAAGCAAGTGCTTCAAGCTCAAAAATCCGGGTTGTACCCAGTTTTCCAAAGAGGAGGTCATCCGAAGCTAAGCGGCGAAAGGTCGCCTACCGATTTGCACGACGCATGCGAGTGCTACCAATCCACTTCGACAATCCAGAAGAAGAAGTGGTAAGAAGATTCCCATGTCCTAGAGAAGAGTGGTTCGGCTACTGCTCTCGCTGTTTTGGAAAGAGAGTGGAGGATCTTCCTCCTCTCCCTGTACAACTTATCCTGAAGAAGCTCTCTACCACGGGAGAAACCCAGTGGGCTGGGGACGAGTTGCAACTGAATGGAGTAGAATTCATGCAACACGCCGACTACGGAAATTACCTGCAATTGTTGTTAGCCAAGAGGCTGGGAGTGGTCAGACGCGCCGCCATCACCCCGTACGTGCTGAGCAACGAAGGAAAGGTAGAGCCCATGAAAGGCGACGACCTCTTGTGGATGTGCCGACTCATCAACACTTGCACGATAAGAGTATAAGTAAGTATTTCATCCTCTGTGCATGATGGAAAACGGGCCAACGGCATTCCCGTTCAGCTTCTTGTAGCATATGCATGTGAATATCTATGTAGATAGGAAAGTCTTCTACCAATAGAAGATCGTACACCTATTCGGTGCGGCGGTACTAGAAGAAATCCTCAATTCCCCGAACCCTATCATTCTCCCCATATTAGATTACCATCATTCCTTTAATGTTTCTATCTTTATCTTGTTTTAACCTATCCACCCACCCTTGTAAAAAAGCTGCTATGAGCCGCACTGTTAATGTAATGTAAAAAAAAAAAGAAAAAAAGAAAAAAAGAGGTTTGTAATTTCCCGAGTCACTACCATGGCAAGTGTTTCTTTCCCCATGTTCAGTGGAAAGAAGGGAGAGGATCTCACCACCGACTTTTTGGATGATTTCGACATTGCTTGTATCGTCTCCAACAAAGATGATGATGCTTCACGACTTAGAATTTTTCCTCTACTGATGAAAGTAGAGGCCAAGTCCTGATATAATGCATTGCCCCAGGCCACCAAGAATTCATGGGATGTGTTAATGGCTACTTTTGTAAAGAGGTTTGGTGGAGGCACAACCTCGGAGAGGCTATGGCAGTTACTGACAGAATTAAAGCAGGGAGGCCTGCTGGAGTATGCCACCTACGAGTCCAAATTTTTGGACTTATGGGAGAGATGGGTTGCCTCGCTGGAGGAAGGTGAAGGAGCGCCTAGTTTCCTAAAGAAGGACCGTTTCATTGCTGGTCTATGGTCGCTGCTTAGAGAGAAGGTGAAGGGAAGGTTTCCTGCAACATATGAGTTGGCAGTCGAAGTAGCCCGCCTTAAAGACAAGAAGCTACGCATGCAAGCAAGAGTAAATGAGTTAGAGGAAACAAGCTCGGCCCAACCAACCCCAGTGACTGCAACAGCCAATCATAGAGTCCAACCACAGGAGGCATCAGAAGAGCAAGACCTGCTGAGTCGTATCACCACCCAACTAGAGAGTTTATCTGTGCATCTGGTGCAGCAAGGGCATGCACCTGGCAGGAACCCAGAACAAGGAAGAGGACAACGAAGGCAGAACCCAGAGTACCACTATTACAACTACGGGGAAGATGGCCATGAAATGTACTACTGTCCACACCCGAGGAGGCAGAATTTCAATAGAGGGGGGAGACAGAATCAGATCTCTCCACCAAGAGCAAGACCACCGCCACTCAGGCAACCAATCCCACCTGTTCAAATCACACCACCAGCGGTGCAACCACAGCTGGCCACACCAATTCGACGCCAGTCACCAATGCAACCACCACCACAATCACCACGTACAATCATCCTACGCCCACCACCAATTGGTACCCGCACACCAAGTATCATTGGTCTTGCAGAAGAGGTCAAGATGAGTGCAATAGAAGAAGGATCAAGTAAGAAGACTATTCAAAGAACTGAAGCAGTGGAACAAGAGGTTAAAGAATCAAAAGATGCTACCCAGGTGGGGGAGGTGAGTCAAGAAAATTGTGTTACAAATGTGAGTACATCTTTAACCTTGGATGAAATAGGCACGAAAGCAATCAGTCGACAGCATTGGGCAATAAGGGTAAGAAGGTGTAAAGTGTTGATTAGGCCTCGTCAGAGTAAGAGGAATACAAAAGTCATGAAAGATACAAGAGAAGAGGAAAACCAGCCTGTTAGCAAGGCTTTGCAGAAGATGGACAACATACCAAGCAAAGGGGAGGGCTTTGAAAACAGAAGCCTGTGCACCACCATGGACCCAGGACAGTGTAGCAAGCTAAAGGAATCTTGCATCAAGGAAGTTTCACTCGAGGACCATAACGAAGAGGTAAGTATGACTGAAGGTTTGGAGTTGGATATTTCTCCAAAGGCTTGGCAGTCGAGCAAGATTTTATTCTGTAGTGTTATAGACTTGGAGATGGGTAATGCCTCTAGTCTACTGAAAGATGTTATAAACTTGGAGATGGGTAATGCCTCCCGTTTATGTGAGGGTGTTCAGAGTAAGTGTGATGATCAATATTTTGCCAACCTTTTAAGGATGTTCCAACCTCCTCCACAACACAGCATTGTGTTTGCATGGGATGCATCAGACCTATGGCTATGGCTAGCAGCTATAACATATAGAGAGAAGATCAGCATTGAGATAAGAGCTAAGGAGCCATGGATAGACAAAAGCCTGATAGAATGCAAGAATGAAGACCTCATTCGCAATTTGGTACAATTTTTTACAAATAGCTCTCTTTGGAGAAAGGTAAGTGGATTACGCTTGAATTTAAGCCGCAAGGTAGGTGGCTTGCAATTAGCATCAGTAAAGGAAGCTCACATGTTTGAGCACACCCAAAAGAAGCATGATATGCTTGCAGTTTTTTCTAGTCATGGCAGTAAGCAGGATTTTGAAGAAAACTTGAGTTCACCACACCAACAAGGCGGCCATATATGGTGGATTCTTGGTACACTCTTGGGAATCATAATTTTCAGTTCTGTCTTTGCAGGAGCGAAGATGCTCATTTCCCCTCTCGCTACTGGTGGTTACAAATTTGGTCCAATTTGGCATGCAAATTTTATTGTTTGGACACTGCAGACAATGATCCTATTCTTCACTTGGGATCCAGGAGGACACTGGCACAAAGTTCTGGAAGCCATGGGCTTCCCCTTTAATCAACCGACACTACTCCACGGAACAAGCTATCAACCGGACCTGTTACAGATTCATGAATATCCCAGAAATCTCACCAATGGCCAAATGGAATGGCTAATTCAGAAGGCAACTCGATATCGGATCCTACAGCTAAGCGGAAGAAGAAACAGATGAGCTAGAGGCATGAATGCCTCTAGCCAAAAGGGGAGGGCTAATGATGGGGGCTTTTCACAAGCCAAGCTCACATACCCCTCTTCTCTCGTCCCCACCCCATGGAAACCTCCTCTTAGGGAGGGAGTGATAAAAGGAATTGGAAAAGTAAGAAAAAAATAAATTATGATTATGTAAATATATGAGAAAGGTAAAATAGGCCACCTCATGCCTGCGGGGCAGCCTATCCCCACCTTGCCTCCTTTTTCTTCACTCTTGCCCCACCGTGTGTCCCTTTTTCCTCTCCTCCACTCAAAAGGTCAACCCCCTCTCTCTTTCCCTTGTCCTTTCTCCTTTCTCTCTCCCCTGAAGCTACCCCACCCCCTGTCCTTACCGATAATGCACCCTAACTCACATGCCACCTCTCCTATCTTCCAAAACAGTATACCCCACCCCCCCTTTTCTCTCTCCTACACTCTCCCATGATCCAAATACCCCCCTCTCTCTCTAAAATTCGAAATCTCTCTTGTCTTGTAGCCAGATGGCCTCCCCCACACTCACACACACTCAGTTTCACTGAAAAAGGTGCCCACAGACCCATCCCCACCCAGTGGTTACCTGATTTTCATGTGTTCACACACATCTGCACACAGATTCACCTCTGAACACACTCCCCTCTCTCCCCTCTTGTAGTTACTTTATTCTCCATGTCACCTCTCTTTTTTTCCATTCACCCATCTCTCTCTCTTAGTCTCTCTCTCATGAGACTGCTGTTCTAGCACATATACACACAGCCAGACAAGTGGGGCCCACAGTCACATGGCCTATGTAGATAATGATTTCTTCATTTCTAAATTCTAGAATTCCTCCCCCTCCTCCCCTATATAAAGAGGGGTCACCATCACACTAAATACACACACAACATCACCAAAGAACACACTATGCACTGTGTGTGCCTAGTGCACACACACACACCCACACCATCACCATCACCGCAATCACCATGCTCGTCTTGAGCATGACCTCTACACCCTTGGGCTATGGAAGATGAAGGGCAACTAAATGAAGGATTATGGCCGTAACCCTCGTGCGAGTCTTCGCCATCAACTCCCACCTATCTGCCATGTGATCTACCACGCTCTCCCTTCTCATTCCCCTACCCTATGCTCCCCATTTCATTGCCTTATTCTCTAAATAAGCTTGAGGTTTTGTGAGTATGTTTTCTTGCAATGTTTTTCCCATGTGAGGTGTGCGGAATCGCCACCTAGTCTTGTGTTTGGAGTGAGCTTGTGTATGTGTGAAGGGTGTGCGGATTCGCCATCCTTTTGTGGTGCCTAAGTACTAAGCCGTTATACCCCCTCCCTCACTCTCTCTCTCTCTCTCTCTCTCTCACTTGATCTCATTCCCTTTCCTCTTCATCATTGCTCCCAAGCATCCATCTCTCTTGGATGAAAACTTTCTTATGGTGGAGTGTTGTTTGCGTCCTAGCCGCTGAAGCTAGGTGGTGCCCCCTGTTTGCTTTACCATGACAGTCCCCGATGTTTTAGAGGCCGTCGAGGGTTCGGGGTTCGCTTTGCTCCCGTCACAGGAAAACACACACAGCTTGGAGAAGACGAAGGAAGCTCAAGGCACACAATGGAGAGTGTATTACTTAGTGTTCAATGGAAAGATAGATAGCCCTAGAGTGATGGGCATATATACAATGCATGGGGAAAAAAACCTCCTAAAGAGGGGAAAAATGCCACGACGGTCCTAGTGTGTTCACACACATCACTACCACATGCATATGGTAACAAATCCCCCCTGGAGTGATGCGGTGAACAAGATCTGGCACATGAGTAAAGGGAAGTGCCATGCCGTGAGGACATGATCAGTCCATAAAGGGGAGTAAGCCCAAAGCTTTACAAAAAGCTTCCAGCTTCTCACGAGACAATGCCTTTGTGAAAAGATATGCAAGGTTGTCCTGTGTTGGCACATAAGCCAAGCTGACCTCTCCTGCTGAGAGCCTCTCCTTGACATAGTGTTAATGCACCTCAATGTGCTTTGTGCGAGCATGAAAAACTGGTTTTCTCGCAACTGCCAATGCGCTCTGACTATCAGTGTAGATAGTGTTGGCGGTGTCCTATCCAACATCCAAATCAGCCCATAAGGCGTCTGAGCCATACTCAACCTCACAACTCGAAGTGGCCACAGTAGGTTGCTTCTTGCTCAACCATGATATACATGAACTACCAAGCATGAAACAAAAACCACTTGTGGACACTAGTGTGTCAAAACAACCAGCCTAATCTGAGTCCGAAAAAGCATGTAAGTCTGGCGACAATGATCCCTCCCTGGGATAAAACAAGCCAAGATGTAAAGTGCCACTAAGGTAGTGTAAAATCCTCTTGACAACCTACCAATGCTTAGATCCTTGGCTATGCATAAATCTGTTGACCTATGAGACTGCAAATTGAATATCCTGCCTCGTGTTGCATACATAAATGAGGCATCCAATAGCAGTTTGGTAAAGAGGGACATCTACAGGATCACCAGCATCATGAAGAATCAATTTTAAACTTGTTTCCATGGGAGTGCCTCACCATCCGGCTTGCGTTTCAAGTTGTAAACCCACTTCGTACCAATGGACTTTTTGCCAGGAGGCAAATCACATAAAGTCCCTGTGTCATTTTTTATAAGTGCATCATATTCTGATTGCATGGCAGCCATCAAAGTTTTTGAATTTTGTGCTTCATCAAAAGACAGAGGTTCCTCAATGTCATGTAAGCTAGAACAACCAAAGCATAACAATCTGATGCATGGCCAGAGCCTAAACGAGTACGACTAGACAAAGGTGCATCCAATTTACTGCCACGCAATGTATGTACCATCCATTTTGGCATACCTCTAGCGTGCTCATTTTCAGCCCTTTCCTCATCAAGTACATCATGTACATCTCCATCAGTAAAATAGGCTGATCTGTAACATTTCGGGAAACCCCCATAGGCTATACATTTGCCTCATTGGAATTTACATTAGAACTTCCAACACTTAAAAGAGGCAACAAAGTGTTATAAATGTCCTGTGAGCTTACATTACTATCTCTAGTACATGACAACAAGGTCTGAACAAAATCTTCCACAAACACTACATCCCGTGAAACCAAAATACACTTTGTTTGCAAATGATACAACCTGTAACCTTTGCTTTCAACACTATAACCAACAAAAATACATTTGACATCCTTATCATCCAATTTTTTGCATTGTGTTTGTGGCACCAAAGCATATGCCAAACAACCAAAAACACGCATGTCCTCAATAGAAGGCTTTCTATCATGCCATGCTTCATATGGAGTAATAGACTGCAAAGCTTTCGTAGGACACCTGTCAAGTACATAAGTGGCACACATGATGGCCTCAAGCCAAAAAGAATGCGGCACAGCTTGACTTTTGACCATACATCATGCCATTTCCATAAGTGACCCGTTTTTCCTCTCAGCAACACCATTTTGTTGAGGTGTATAAGGCACTATACATTGGTGTTTTATCCCAAAACTAGTCAAAAATGCATTAAATTCATAAGACATATACTCCCCCCCTCCATCGGAACGGAGGGTGCCCATAGTACATTTTGATACATTTTCAGACATAGCCAGAAATTGTTTGAAGCACATGAAAACTATGAACTTCGCTTTAAGCGGAAATACCCATGCATGTCTGGAGTAATCATCAATGAAAGTCACAAAGTAAAGGTAATTGGCCAAGGACGGAGTTTGCATGGGCCCACAAACATCACTATGCACAAGCTGCAAGCTACATGTGGCCCTAACTGAACCATCCTGTGGAAACTTCAACACTGCATCTTACCCAAAATACAGTCTTCACAAACATGTTTGACAGGTGCTTCAAGAGGCAGCAAAGAAGCAACCATATCAGATTTCTGCAAACCCAGCAAACTGGCAAAATTCAGATGCCCAAAATGTGCATGCCATAGTTTTGCATATGAAACAACCCTTGAATTTGCAGCTGCATTTTCAAAATTGTCCACACTTGTCATACAAATTGACCTTATACAATCCACGGCACAAAAGGCCAGATGCAACAATTTCATCACCAAAATTGAGATCATGAACTGTACATCTGTCATCCACAAATTTGACTACAAGCCCAAGTCTAGCAAGTGCAGATGTAGACAAAAGATTCTTCTTGATCCCAGGTACATAGAGTGCATCAACAAGTGTGAAAGAACTGCCATTTGCAGCAATAAGCACAATCTTTCCAACCCCTGAACCGGATAAGAGGCATTGTTGGCACAAGTGATTGAATTCCCATGAGGGACAGACTCAAGAGAGGTGAACAATTCACGATGTGAGAAAATGTGCTTTGGAGCACCACTATCGAAATACCACACATGTGAATCTGCAGAAACTGACATGCATGCATCATGGACATCAGGATTGTAAGTGCACTCTGCACTAAAAGCCCATTCTACATCAACATCAGCTTTACAATCTCCTTTCACAGAAGACTCAACAATGGATGCATTTGTAGTGGAGCCAACATTTGCAGTGGAACCACCCTCTTTCTTCTTAGCCTCTTTGGCCTTCAACTTAGGACACTGCTTGATCAAGTGATCATTAGCTTTACAATAATGGCAACGCATCTTCTTTTTGCCCTTATCACCAAAATTTCTAGACGAGTTGCTACCAGTAGAAGAATTAGGAACAAAAGTTTTTCCACTGGCAGTAGAATCATAAGAAGTGGCTGCATTGTTGTTACCACCCTTTCTTTGAGAAGCAATAAAATCCCGTTCAACTACACGCTGCCTAGTCCTATTTTTTTTGGAAAGTGCATAATGCATCAAACTTGACAACTTCAAGATTTCCTTGGGTCATAAGTCTCCAAGTACTAACAAAAGTCTGGTAAGAATCTGGTAAGGCATCAAGAACAGTTTGCACAAGGGAACTGTCTGAAATGACTTCACCTGCAGAAATAAGTTGCTCATTGATATCCTTGACACCAGCAAGGAAAGTGTCCCATCTTTCTCATTCATAATATTCGATTCCAGCTCTTTACACAACAAAGCAATTCTAGCCTCATTGCAGCTTGCATAAAGACCTGCTAGAATATCCCAAGCCTGTTTTGCAAATTTTGCTGAACAAATGTGAGGAGTAATGGTGCGCTTCACAGACAACACAATCAACGCATGAGCCTGTGCATCCTTTACATCCCAACGAGCTTGTTCTACTGTAGGCAAAACAACTCTAATAGCAACAATCCTTGTAGCAAGACTTGCAACATCCTCAACATTGCCTACATCCTCAGAACCAGGACGTACATCAATGCCCTGCACAATATTCCAGACACCCTTTGACACAAGAACAAGTTGCATCATGTAAGCCCACATAGGGTAATTGTCCCCATCCAATCTGTCCTCAGTAGCAAACATCTTGAACACATCTGTGTTGTTGTCAGCCATGGAAAATGCCTGCACTTGATGTGAAAACTGCCCAAAATGAGGAGAAACCGAGCGAGACCATCAATGAAGGAGCATTTGATTGCTCCTATTTGAAGGTGAACTTGTGGTTTTTGGAGCTGATGAAGTGCAAGCTTTGAAGAGCAGGTGTTGTGCAAGATGGCATGGACGGGTTTTACTACTTTCACTGGGGTAGAAGATGAAAATACCTGCTTACATGATTATGCTTTATTTGTGTTGGAGAGCAGACTCACAAAAAAAGAAGGTTTTTGTGCTACAGTTGGTTCAAGGTAAAGTAAAAAGATGGTACGAGAGATTGTGAGATGAAGAAAAGGAGGATTGGGTAGCTTTAGAAGAGTCTTTTTGACGACAATATGTGCCGGATGCGCAGATGCATGAGGTAAAGAGAAAGCTGGATGATCTAAAGGAAAGGCTGGACAAAGATTTTCAAGCGTTTATATGGGAATTTGAAGCCCTTTGGAGATAGCTGAGGGAGGTAACTACTTCCCTAAGTGTTGATTATTTAATATTGAGCAAATTTTTGGACTACCTGCATGAGGATGTTCACGACAAGGTTGAAGCCAATGGGTATGTGATGTATACAAAAGCGGTAAATTTGGCAAGAGGCCATACCAAGAAGATCTTGAAGAAGCGGCAAGAAAGGCAAAGTGTGTCAAATGTTGTGGTGCCTAGGCAGGCCGAAGAAGTGGTGGAAGAAAAGCCAAGGTTGATGCAAAGAGAAGTGCCGGTGCAAGAGGAATCAAGGATTTTATGGTTGCAAAGAGGTGGATAAATTTTGATGCCAAGGGTGCCAGTTAGAGAAGCTCCAGTTGTGAAAGAAGTGCAAGCGGTTCCAGATCGAGTAGAAGATGCACGAACAAGATCAAGTATGGTTGGTCAAGCTGCATTGACAAGTGCTAGGGATCAAAGAGTGCGGTTTGCAAGTGGTGAAGGTAGAGGAAATCCTTGATCTTGAGACGAAAGAAGAAGCGAAAACAGAGGATAGTAGTTCTATGGATGCTGATACGACATGTAAAATCGATTCTTCCCACTAAAGGTATGAGGAATTTGATCTTCTGCATGTAGATAAAGATGTGAAAGTTGGGTTTGAGGAGCAACGTGCAACCAATGTGCTTGATGAATTCCAAGTGGAGGAATCTAGGCCTACATAGGTAGATATGCAGATAAAGATGCTATGTGGTGCCATGTTGATGGCTGTGCTTGTTAAAGTTGCTATGGAGTGTGCCACAGTGGTGCAACAGGTATGAAGGTCTACCATGAAAGATAAAGCAAGCTTGGCTTTGGGAGGAGACCAACGCACTATGGTAGAGGATGATTCTCTATCTTCTTTGGCTGAAGATGAAGTGAAAGGCCAGGTAGATGCAGTTGATAAAGCAGTGGTAATGATCTATTTTGGAAGGGCCAATTGATGATGAAGGTCTTGATGATGCTAGAATTGAGTTCGAAGAGAAGGTGCCATTAGCAGAAACTTGGACTCAGTTTTGGCCCTGTAAGAAACACCAACTCAACATAAAGAGAGGTAATTTTGGAAAATACAAAAGTAGTTTTTTGGAATTCTACTTCTCATATTACATACATAAAAGTTTTCTTGATCACTTAAATGCATGCTTGTACAAAATGCTTTTCGAGAGTCCAACTTAAGTGTACACAAAAATCCATGTTTGTGAATCTCAATGAGTGATGTGATATCCGATGAGAGAAAAAACATAAGATATGTTTTCAAAATAAAAAATAATACAGTGGATGCATCCGGAACGTCCAAAAACCTTAGGGTAGCACTTTAAAACATTGAAATATGAAGTTTCTAGCTCGTGATGTAGCATTTTTAAGCCTAGGGCCTCATGAGGTCAGAATCAAGCAAATAGGGGCCCAAGAGACCCGTGAAGGGCCTCTTTTTGCTTGGTTCTAACCTCATGAGGCCCTAGGCTCAAATATGCTATATCTTGAGCTAGAGACGTTAGATTTCAGTGTTTTAAAGTGCTATCTTAAGGTTTTTGGACATTTCGAATGCATTTTAAGGCTTAAAAATGCTATATCTTAAGCCTAGGGCCTTGTGAGGTCACAACCAAGCACATAGAGGTCCCAGAGACCCCTCAAGGGATTCTATTCGCTTGGTTCCGACCCCTTCATAGTCTAAAATAGTACCTATCAATCCCTATCAAGTATGATCCGTTCGAATTTGAATTGGGAGTACTTTATAAAAAGGTGATTGATGCTTGAGTGAGATGCACACATACAAGTACTTCAATTTATAAGATAGCAACAACGGGTCATGAAAAGGTGTTCGACGCTTATGCAAGATGTCACTATCAAGTGCCTTACTTTTCTAGTGATAGTGACAATTTCACCAAAATGGTTTTCATGGACATTTTCAAAATGAGAAAAAATACTTTTTCTACGTACTGTTAGCCTTCTTCCTATTGGCTAGGGAGCATTTTCTCACTAGAGCTAAAAGGCTAAAAAATGATTCCATTTCTTTCCTATAATGAGGAGAGCATGAAACCAATGGTTGACCCAATACAAGAGGTGTGTTCTATGGCATATGAAGGTGATTCCCAGAGTGTGTCCAAGATTTCAAAAGAGATACGTGACTCATGGTTGAGAAGTTTTCTTGTAAGTGCAACACTGCAGTATGTTATATGTTGGATACAGGGTTCCCTTGAGAGGAGCTATGCTTTACATGGTTGGGAGGGAGGGTCAGACGCGCTTGTTGGATTTGATAATGGGTTTACAGAGTCAGATGTGTTGATGAGGCAAGGTGATGTTCAAAGAGGTGCTAAAGTGCTATGGGATTTTTGTGTGCATGGATGGTGTGTGCTTGGGTAGAGCACTATTGAAGGTTGATGTAGATGGATGGGAGACAACAAAGCTAGGTATTTGATCCAGGAGAGCAGGCTATGCAGGAGGTGGGACAACCCACTTGAGGATTGGCAGTAGGAGGCAGAAGTAGGGTTTTGTGCATATGATAGTGGTTTTTTTTGTTTGCTCACGATGTTTGCTAGTGTTACAGTTTTTAGGTGAATAAAGGCTTTTTGTGGTTGAACATGAATGTTCAACAAGGGGGTTAGGCAATGATGGTGCAACCAAAAAGTGTTGATGCCAGAAAGCGTGAAAAGAAGTATCAAAGGTGCTTACAAATATGTGCTCGGATGCAAAGCATATGTGAAGATCTAGTGCCGGCAAAGAAGTTTGTGATGTGTATGACTTATGCGGCTATGTGGATCAAGGTAGAGGTTCAATGTTTTAAAGAAGGTTATTGATGTGGAAAACCTCTCAAGACATGAAGAGCAAGTGGAGGAAATCAGTGGTTTGTGATAAGAAAAGAAAGTGGATGTGTGGATCAGCTTTCTTGCATGAGGACAGCCGAAAAGTCCTATTATGTAAAATTTTTACAAAACACATTTTTTCTAAAAACAGCCCGCGTAATCTAAAGGGAAACGTTGTTTTTGGTGTTTTTGCATCTCAGGCACGTAGGTTCAATCAGACCATTTGGAAGATATTTTAGTTTTTGTAAAACTGTAGCTTTTTCAGTCTGTAAAAAGGACAGAAAAGGGAATAGAGCTTTGAGAGAGCTTGTTGGTGTATGCTCCACAATAGCCAATCACTGTGTTTCCCTTTCCCCCTTCTAGATGTTAAGTGGTTTCTCTTGTCAGTTTATGCGTTGATTTTGTCATGTTGGGTTGGAGATTTTGCTCCCCATATATAGGAGACTTTGCCAAATTTTTCTTGCGAGTCGACCATATGCTTTCGTGGCACACTTGACTGCTTACAACCAGTGATTCTATTGCATTATGTCATGAATTTATGCTTCTATGTTAGAGAAAACTTTGTTGAAATTCTCCCAATTTTTAAAAATAAATCTTTGGTCACATTCTCTTGAGTTATGGCTACTAGTAGTGCTTCGTAAAGGAAATAAAGTGCTTCTAACAAAGTCCTCTAGATGAAGAAATTTATGTGTTTGAATATGAAAGAAGGTAACAATATTAGTGCACGCTTGAATGAGTTCAATAGCATCTTTTCTTAGCTGACATCAAAAGCGTTAATTTTGATGATGAAATGAAGGCTATTTTCTTGCTATGCTCTTTGCCATATTCTTGGGACACGTTCAATACTGCGATTAGTAACTCAACACCAGGCAATAAACGGAAATTTGATGATGTTACTAGTGCCTTGCTCATTGAAGAGATCAGACGTCACTCTCTCGTTAGCAGTGGGCATGGATATGCATGTATGGCAAGTGGCCATAATTGCCATAGGCAAAGAGGTGGATGTAGTCGCAGCTGCCGCCATCGTTCACAAGATCATAAGGATTTCCAGAATCATAGCAAGAGTCAAGGCCGTGATTTGAGAAATGAAGAATGCTATCATTGCGGTAAGAAAGGCCATTTAAATAAATATTTCCTTGCTTTCTAGTGTGAAAAGGGCAAAGCTTTTGTGAAGTTTGACGCTCCTCCCAAGAGCAATGTAAAGCTAGAGGAGATCAATGTGGTTGAATATATTCCACCTCCACAGGTTGTTCCTGACATGCAGCAGTCGTCAAATGTGCTTGTTTTCACTTCTGATTTGAGTCTAGATATCTTATTAGCTCTTGATGAGTGTTATGTGAAAAATTGGATGATTGATTCAGGTGTCAGTTTCCATGCCACTCCCCAGAGGGAATGGTTCTCGACATATATTGCTATGCATGGTTTAGTCAAGCTTGGAGATTCCTACAACTTGATATATGCGGTATGGGACATGTCAAGTTATGCATGACAAATGGCACTAAATTTATGCTCTGTGAAGTTAGACATGTTCCTATATTAACTAAGAGTTTGGTGTGAGTCGGTCAACTTGATGCTTTAGGGTACAGTCGTGTTTTTGGAAATGGTTCTTGGATGATGCGTAAAGAAAATTTGGCTGTCATAAAAGATCAAAAATTTGGTTCATTGTACTCTTTATATCTCTCTTCAATCAAAGAGAGTTCTATCTATCTAGCCGAGCAGTGGCATAGCCGGCTAGGCCATATGAGCCAGAAAGGAATGAAAATCCTTCAACGTTTGGACTACTTACCTGTAAGCATTGCATCTATGGGAAGAAAACTAGGCAAACTTCCTTGCCATTACATCGAGAGTTGGGAAACCCTCTAGATTTGGTTTATAGAAATTTATGTGGACCTATGACACACAAATCTCTAGGGGGGCACTATATTTCATGAGATTCATAGATGAATCTCTACTCGGAAGGTGTGGGTCTACCTCATGAAGGGGAAAGACAAAGTGTTTTCTACATTCCAATTTTTTTAGCCATGGTTGATAACCAATCTGGTAGAAAGATAAAAACCTTTCAAAATGACAATGGTGGAGTGTATGTCTCCACAAAGTTCAAGACTTTTTGTAGAAAACAAGGGATTCAATGAGAGTTTACTACGCCCTACACACCTGCTCAGAATGGAATTGCTGAGCGTATGAATCACACGACTCAAGAAAGAGTCACAACCATGTTATCTATGGAAAATTTACCTCCTGAGTTTTGGGGATAGGGTGTTATGACAGATGTACATATCATCAATGGATCACCTAGTACTCCATTGAATTTTAAGATTTTGGAAGAGATGTGGATGGGAAAACAACCCACTTATGATAAACTATGTGTATTTGGGTGTAAGGAATTCTCACATGTGCCAAAAGAGCTTAGGAAAAAGCTGGATCCCAAGTCACACATGCATCCTTATTGGGTATGGTGCTGATGGAGAGATGGGATATTGTCTATGGAACCCAGAATCTAGAAAGGTTATTGGCAACTCACAAGTGCTATTCAATGAGTCCAAAATACATACACAGCGTGTTAGAGAGGTCAAATATGAAAAAGTTAGATTTGAAGATTAGCCTCCACAAATTTGGAAAGAAAACTCAGTCTACTGGTAATGTTCCTATCACTAGTAGGGCTCCAGAGAGAGCAGAATCCAGTAGTCAGACAATGGGAAATTTATGCATGTATCTCGTGCACATGAGTGTTTCGAGCCAGGATTGGACTATGTGCCAGTTACACTGACTACGATACTACGATGAGCCCACTTGTTACAAAAAAGCTATTCAAATGGAAGATAGTGTGAAGTAGGAGAAAGCTATGCAATCTAAGTATAACTTAATTTTAGCCAATGAGACTTGGGAATTGATAGAGTTACCAGAGGGTAAATAAGAACTGCCTTGCAAATGGGTGTACAAGAAGAAGTACACGACATAAGATCATGAGCCTAAGTATAAGGCTAGATTGGCTGCTAAAGGCTTCAAGTAGAAGAAAGGCATAGATTTTGATAAGATTTTTTCTCTAGTAGTCAAGATGACTATACTATGTATTGTGCTTGTTTTAGTAGCCATTGAGGACATGAAATTGGTCGAAATGGCTGTGAAGATGGTATTTCTTCATGGGGATCTTGAAAAAGATGTCTATATGAAGCAGCCAGAAGGTTTTAAGATCAAGCCTGAGAAGCCAACCATGGTAGAACTAGTGTGTAGAATCAAGAAAGCTTTGTATGGACTCAAGCAAGGTTCAAGGCAATGGTATATCAAGTTTGATAAATACATTTAATCCCAAGGTTATGTACGGATCCAAGAGGATCATTGCTTATACATAAGGAGGTTGAATGAAGGTTCCCTCCTTATTCTGATCTTGTACATGCATGATATGCTTATAGCCAGAAAGTCCAAATATGAGATTGCACTTCTCAAGGATGTCTTAAGCAAGCAGCTTTCCATGAAAGATTTGGGCGATGCACATCATTTTCTTGGTATGCATATCAAGAGAGATCGTAAGCATGGAATACTTGAACTATCATAGGAAGAGTATATTCACAAGGTCTTGCAACGTTTTAATATGCAAGGGAGAAAGCATTGAGTACCCTAATGGATGCATATGTAAAACATAGCAAGAATGATTGCCCCAAATCGCATGCTGAAAAGGCAGAGATGGAAAAGGTGGCATATTCTTCGTCAATTGGCAATCTCATGTTCACGATGGCAGTCTCATGTATTTGTAATGGGAGTGGTCAACAGGTATATGGAAAATCTAGGGAAAAAGCATTGGGAGCATATCTTGTCGTTTCTATCACATGCAAATTGGGGTGACCTCAACAAAAGTGCAGCTGGAGCAAAAACCTATAATTAGATTGAATTCACTCAATTGGATGAACTTAGGTAGAATCAAGCCATTTTAATAGCAATTTTATCTTTTTCTACTTATATCGTTCAAATTCTCCCCTTTTTGTATATATATTGTTCATGGACTAATTGCACTAACGAGGCCACAATTTGTTTAGCCGGATTTAGTTTAGTGTATAGATGGTTGAACTAGCAACCACATTAAATTGTTGTATGGTAAGTGCATGACATTTATTATTCTACTAGTTCTATATAGCAACCTCTTTCAATAACCATACGGAAAGCAAGTGGAAACCATGTTATTACTGCTATCACCTACCAACTATGCTTAGCTACCATATGGTAACTATGTAGGCAAAATGAATTTTGTGATTTCTAAACTACTATATGCCAGTTTCTCCTATTGTATGCCTTTTCTAGTTCTAATAGGCAATTAAGCTCTTGGTTGCTAGTTTCATCTAGAGATAGATTTTATTAAACGTGATGGAACTTGCTATATGGCAAGTCATCCAAAGCTCATTGTGTATGCTTCTAGTCCCTCCTATACACAATCTACTATTTGATAAGGGCACCAGGCTTTGGGCGATATTGAACAAGATGGTCTCCTCTCTTATTAAATATGATCATAGTAGGCTCCATATCGCCAACCCATTTTTGATTGCAAAGGAATCAACTCCTTCTTCAAGCCGAGAAAGGAATAAACATTTGTAGAAAATTGTTTTTGATTGAGGGTTTCTCACAACTAGATCAAGGGGAGGGACACCCATAGAGGTTTTCACAATAAGTTTTGGACAAATTCTCACAATAATTCCCAAATTATGACTTACCTCAACATCATGCGCTTCGTGAGGGAGGCACCGCATACATAGCTAGGTACGATTGGGGGGCAAGGGACCGCCGGCCCGGTGGGGGGGCCAGTGGTCCCCTGCCCCCAATTGTACCTAGTTAGGTATGCGGTGCCTCTCGAGCAGAAGCTCATGATGTTATGCATTGTAAGGAAAACACTGGAAAAGACTCTGTTTTCCTACATGAGAAAATTTCTGAATCTTTTGTGTTTGAGGACAATGACGGGTGAAGGGAAGCTCTTTTCCCTGTTTGCAGGTATGTGAGTGTGAGCTTGGAGACACGTGTATGGCGAGCTTCATGTCGACGTGTTTTTGTGTGTACTGTGTGTGTGGTGGTTTTTTGGAAATAGTGTGGAGCCGGGGGGGGGGGGGGGGGGGGGCGTGGTGGGGGGGAGGGGGTTGAAAGAAATTCTCTTTCCACGCACTTCATTTGTTTTTCCAATTTTCCAAGTAGTGAGAAGTTGGAATTTTCTCCATTTACTGTGTTAGAAAATATATATGTTGCTGGGTTAACCGAGTGAATATTGGCATGTATATGTGGGTTTGTATGTATAGACGCATGTTCGAATCCCAGATGCGCTCTTGTGCATTACATGTCATTCCCTTGGAGTGAAGCTCGTGACACTGCTAATGGCTGCTTGCCGGGCGGTGGGCACACACACACACACACACACAGAGACAGACAGACAGAGAGAGAGAGAGAGAGAGAGAGAGAGAGAGAGAGAGAGAGACGTTGATCTGCCTGTGGGATTCTTGCTGCTTCATTCAAAGAAATACTCACGTGCTGCAGGGAATATTTGCGCACTCGGAAGCCGCCCGTTATAAGATTGGCCAAACAAGACGAGAGCGCAGCTGCCACCTTCGATCATCCTCAGCTTGTTACACACAAACACACACACGCGCGCGCGCGCGCACACACACACACACACACAATCAAGCTCTCTCTCTCTCTCTCTCTCTCTCTCTCTCTCTCTCTCTCTCTCTATGGCTTACCAGAAGCGCATAACCACAGTGAGCTCCAGCTCGCTACATGGGCAATCTCATCTTGGAGGAGAAGCAGCAAGCAAAGATGAACAAGACGACAGTCCAAGCAGGAATATGCAGGTAGGAAGCGGCCGCGGCGGCGGCAAGGGATGGACTTGGAAGAAGGGCTCAGGTGGCGCGGGCGGCGGCGGAAGGGGAAAGGGAGGCCCAGACAATGCCAGATGTGAGTATAGAGGTGTGAGGCAACGCACTTGGGGGAAGTGGGTGGCAGAGATTCGCGAACCTCGCAAGCGCACCCGGCTATGGCTCGGTTCCTTTGCCACAGCGCACGAGGCCGCCCTCGCTTACGATCGCGCCGCCCTCCACCTCTATGGCCCTGATGCCCACCTCAACCTACCTGCTTCCGCCTCTTCCTCTGCCTCACCCTCACTTCTTCCTCCGTTCCTAGGAACCTCATCCACATCACGACTCCAAGGTATCTCTACTCTCCATTTTTTTTCACATTTTCTGAAAATTTAAAGGAACTCTTAAAGAAACCCCCTTACAATGCTCAAAAAACCTAATTTAAAATGAATAAATCGGGCCTCTTTTTGAATGAATTGATAGGTTTTTCCCACAATGGATTTCACAAACTCATCTTCTTAATGTATCTCAGTTAAAGTTTCCAAATTTTAGAACCTTTCCTGCTGAACTCATGTGGTATATTAACATGACTAGTATGGCCGACGGCTTCGCCTCTTCTCTCTCTTTTTCTCTCTCTCAATGTACCGAGTGCTGGGCTGCAGAGCACACCATCGGAGCTGGCCGGAGCAAGTAGAATACGCCACGTGTCAGGGGGAGGGAGTCGGAATCCCTCCTCCCACTATAGATAGTATAGATTATACACTCGACCCCCCCTTGAGGAACCCTCAATCGATAGGAAACTATTCAAGCACCTTGCGAGCTGAGCTATATGTTAATGATAGCCATACCATTTTGATCATCCATTAAGCACGCAAGTGTTAAGTTTTTGTCTTCAAAATTATTGTTTATTTTCTTTGAAATTTCAAAAGGTTTTCGTTCTCCAACGAGCCTCCTACTTCTTTTTGTAAATCACTAGTCCTGGTTACCATAAAAGCAAGATGCTTTTGTGAAAACTACCAAGGGAAGGGACTCTGAGAGTTGATAGGTTTGGTCCTACGACGTCTTTGCGCCAATGATACATTTCAACCTTTCGATCGAAGAAAAAGGCCTTTGTGTAGACAAAAAATGCGCCCGACATTCTTCACAAACGCACAAAAAAAAACAACACCAATACCAAATCTAGTGATCACCTAGGCTTACAAAGAGAAAAAATACAAAGAATCTATTGATCATGCTTCATCAAGAACACATATATACAAAGCAAAGAGAGATCTCTCATTCTACCCAACAAGGAGATTAGAGATGGCTTCTGAGAGGCAAAGAGGTTTCTACAAAGTTGGGCAATGGGAAGAGAGTAGATTGTACTATTAAAGTCCTACACACTTAGCAGTCCAAACAAAGCTAACCTAATTTCAATTTGGACATCAATTTGGACAGCAGAGATGTATGAAGGAGGTTCCCAGTATATGTAGATCCTCTACATTTGATGTGCTTAAGTGACAAGGAATAATTTTAAAACTCCATATTTGTAGATTTTGCATGAATAGAACACTCGTTTTTAGTTCAATTTGTGTATGTCCCCTAATTTTCTTCGTACCCTTATGTATGGTGAAAATGTTGTAAGAATAGGGCAAAAAAACCCCATGTATTGGACTCACATTCATTGTTTACATGTTAGGTGAGGAGTGACCCCCTCGCGCAAGAAGTACACCAATCTGGATGTAACACTTAGTTGGCCACAGGCATTAAAAACATATTCTTTGGCATCACTATCCCCGAAAAAGAAAAATGAGCAGGCTAAAACTGTTCAAGTTCATGCTCTTTTAGTACTTGATTCTTTTGATTTTCATGACCATTTTGTTGAAGTAACAAACAAGCTCTTTGATTGATGAGATTGGGTAAGTTGTGACTAAATTTTCAGAGAGCTTGAAAACCCCTTGCAAATTATTTTCAAAAGCAAGTACAATTTGTTTTTATGATCTTTCCTCTAGGAAACTTTGGAGAGTTGAGCTAATTTTCACTCGCGTTACTCTATTCTTCCCAAAATCTAGGCGAAATGTTTTCTTTTCTCTTCCTCTCATTAGACACTCTTCAATCTTACAGCACATGATTGAAAGCTGAGACAATACTTTTCTAAGACACTGGTTTTAACTTCTAAGTGGCTGAGGCGGTGCTGAAAGTATGGTAAACACAACAAAAAATTGGAAAGCAATTTCTCATTTAAAAACTAACGACACTTTGGAATGATTGCATTGGATTTCCCAGGTAATCTGAAGCATAGGTACCATAGCTCCTCCATAATCACAAGTGAGAAGGTACACACTACACAAAGTGAAGGAAGCAGTATACGATCCTGCTCTTCTATAAAAGGAATCCAGCAGTACCTCAATTCATCACCTTCATTTGTACATTGCCAGCAGCGCCATCTCTCTAAAGATTACAATGTAGCAACATCAAGCCACTCCGCTTGGTCAAGTACAAACAAGAAGGATGGACAGATTCATTACTACAACTACTGGGCTATCACTCCCTTTGGCATCAATGCCTCAAGTAGCTTTGTTCACCACCCACACACTTATTCTTCTTTACATCCCACCAAGGATCCCACCGCAAAAATACATAGGACCTTGCCTCATGTGATATACAAGGGAATAAATACAGAGAAGATGCAAATCAAAGAGAGCCTTCTTGCGGCTACAACTGACATCACAAGTCCATCAATTGTATCTTCGGCCGACAATAGCGTTATCCAAGCTTACCACATGAATCAGAAGCTTCAACAAATTCACCAATTTATGTTGGACAGTCTTCAAGTTAATCACGACATGAAAGCTCCAGCAAAAGGCCCTATGGGCGATAATGATCACACTCTGCTTGGACATGACCAACATAAAGCTACATGGGAGCATGATTTGCAACAGGTATAAGCACTCGATACATCATCCTCTCTTGAAATGAGTAGTGTAATGTCAATCATTATGCAAGATGTCACTTTTTGCATAAATTTTAAAAAAAAGAAAAAAAACTAAAAAGACCCAAATTTGGTCATGATCAACACACAGGATCGACTACCTACCATCACCGCACTAGTGTCATTCATACCCCATTTGGTATGGAACTAGAATGTAGTTGTCAAAAGGTATTCATGCATGAGAGAGCTCCCATAAGTGCACAACACCTCCTGTGGTGATCTATTATTTTGGCTTCAAAGAGAAATTTAGTCAATGCGTAGTAGCCTATACTCAGGTTGTGTCTTTTTAAATAGAAACATAAATAATATGTCATCTTTTGCAGGCAAGCATAAGACCTACTGGTAATGACAAAGAAACTGATGCAACATCAAAACAGCTACTGCCATCGCATGACCCAAACATACTCAATGAAGATCGCCTCGCAAAGTTTCAAGAAGGCACATCCGCTACAAGCCTTTCCATTTGCAGATCAACACAGACAAATAGTGATGATACAAACTGCATTGTGGATGCTAGTAGACATTCACAAAACGAGAATGGATCAGAGCAAGCTACCTTTGCAGAAATTTTGAGAAATTCACCTTTGCATATAAGTGATGCTTTTGCATTGCATGTGGGATCTTCCTGCATGAGCTGCGACATGAATATGCATGGTGGTCGAGATGCCAAGGACACGAGGCACTGCTTTCTATGCGAGCATCAACTACCAGAAGAGTGTTTCGCAAGCTCAAGCCATCTGCAGTTGTGCATGCAAACTGTAGGTGGCGATGAAGGATTAATGGAGGCTTCCAAGATTACCAACTCTGCTAATCTCACCTATAATCCAGATTTAGAGGTACTAATCTTGCGTGGTGATGTCGAAGCCCTTGATGACCAAATGCCTCTCCACATTTGGGACTTTTGAACATATGTGGTGTCTTTTAGACCTTGTAGATAAGAAGACTTCTTTTGAAACATAGACAAATGGTATTGGGCCATCAACACTCTTCTGATAGGTTAGAGCTAGCATGAGTTTGTGGCACCTCTGGCCTTCATTTTTGGTTGTACTTTGAACCCAGTGATGTCTCATGTATCTTTATGGTCCCCTAGATGCTCTGACTTGGATTGTGAGCATGGATGGTATTGTAATTTCTTGATATGTTTAATATAACATCACTCGCTTTTGTAAATTTTTTGTTAAAAAAAGACTTCTTGTGAAACCTCACAATAAGCCACTATTTTTCTAGGAAAGATCGTCATAAATTTGAGCTATCTTATCAAATTTTTACACTATTTTTGCTCAAATTGATGATGAAATATTTCCTTTTCCTCTTTCTCCTAGCCCTGTCATTAGCAAAATTTCAAGCAGCCCATTTGTAAGCCACTGCAGTATACTCACACATCCTTTTGCCTAAGCTTATTGTTTTTCTCCTACTCATTGTGGTGCATTGTAATTCCTTTTTCTCTTGGATGGAATACTCTTCTATTATCCCTAGAGTTATCACTTTTACACAAGCCTTTGTATACTTCTAAAAGTTTTTTCTTTGCAAACACTTCATGCTCTCACTCTATGACTTGCATCAAAGGAGATGCACTCAATCTAGTTCTAATTTGAAAAGATGCCACATGTGTTTTCCTCATGCACTAATATCTTAAGTCACCAATTTCTTCATGATTGTACTGATAGCTCCTAACATAAACTTATATAGGAATGAACACATTGAAAGCACATGCAACAACATGACTTTTGGAGCATTATCGAGACAAACACATAGTTTCTCAAGATACGGAAATGATCCACCCAAAAACAACAACACAATCATTCAATCTTTCCTTTATCATTTCGTCTTTGAGCTAATCCAAATTTCAAAAGGTCGCTTCAAATTAGGGTTGAATTAAATGGTAGATGATCTTTTTGTGATAGGAACTCTAGGATCATGACACTTAGAGTAGTATACATTATTGTTGTTGTTTCCAAGAAACAACAAGACATAGAAGCAAGAAAATGAGATGGCAAGACATAGAAGCAAAAGAAGAAGAGTCTATCTTTTTGTAATTGGCGTTAAAATCCATTTCTCTTCTGAGTAGAGTTATAGATTAAGTTGTCCTATTTGATTAGGTGCACTCATTGATTCCTCAATTAACCACACTTCCTTCTTCAACACAAGCTTCACATCCCTCTAAACATACTAGCTCTATATGACGGTTTATTGCTTTTGTCCATGCCAACATGAGATGACTTGAGCATTGGCTAGACATGTACAACTTGACTATTTTTTGTTTGAGGAGTTAGTGTATCATTTAGCATCCACCTTGGTGATATATGCATAGATATAGTCATTTGTAGCCGATTTCTGACTCTAAGGCTTGCTCAAGGCTACATCCTTTATCTCATATATATGAAACCAAATCAAATATGTTAAGCTACCAATTTCTTTATAATTGCAATGATAGCTCACAACATAAACTTGTATAGGAATGAAGACATTGAAATCACATGCAACAACATGATTTTTGGAGCATTATCTAGACAAACACAAAGTTGCTCAAGATAGGAAAATGATCCACCTGAAAATAATAGCACAACCATTCTTTTTTCCCTTCACCATTCCTTCTTTGAACTAATCCAAATTTCAAATGGTCGCTTTAAATTAGGGTTGAATTAAATGGTAGATGATCCTTTTGTGATAGGAACTCTAGAATCACGACACTTAGAGTAGTACATGATTTTTGTTGTTGTTTCCAAGAAACAACAAGACATAGAAGCAAGAAAATGAGATGGCATGACATAGAAGCAAGAGAACAAGAGTCTATCTTTTTGTAATTGGCATTGAAATCCATTTCTCTTCTGAGTAGAGTTACATATTAAGATGTCCTATTTGATAAGGTGCACTCCAATCAACCACACTTCCTTCTTCAACACAAGGTTCACATCCCTCTAGATATTAGGAAGAGAATGGGGTCTAGGAGGGCCTCTTTATTTGGCAGTTTAAGGAAGTCAAACCTTTAGTATTGAGAAAAAAATCAAAGGACAACTTTTGAATTCAAATAGGCCAAATGGCTAGTTTATTTGAATTCAAGTTTTCCCCCCCAAAATGGAATTTAAAATCTAGCGGGTAAGACCATATCATGTAGCATATCTATGGAAAGAGCTTGACTCATAGATTGCATATCTATAATCTCTGCTCAAATTGGAGACCATATGTGGAAGTTATGGAAGGCCAAGAATCATAAAATTAACCAGCTCCTTTTAGGAAAGAAAAGTGCATGCTTTGATCACTCTTACACATCTCTTACACACCCACCATTCTTGCACACATGGCATACACGTATTTGTCAAAATTTTAACTACTTCTATAAGCTCATGGAAAATAAAGAGGCCCTCCTAGACCCCATCCTCTTCCTAATGCGTGCTAGCTCTATATGAAGTTTATTACTTTTGTCCATAACAACATGAGATGTTTTTTCATATCTCTGAGCACTCTCCATTTCCTCCCTCCAGCTTCCTCCCCTTGTAGCAATCACCATTACACCTTCTCTCTCTAATTTTCTTGATTAGCTAACATTCAATCCCCTTCCACTGTAAGACATTACTAATAAGACAAAACAAAGTCGACTATTATGCGACTTGGCACATCTAATCCCAATATTGCAGATCAGCCACAAAACATTAGATGCAAGGAAATCAACTTATGGGTTGATGGCCATATTTACCCTATCAATCCAATGACCAAAGCATCACCTTTCAAATTTTCACTGAGCTATTGCGTTTTGTAGGAGATAGAAGAGACTGCATGTTTGGCTATTATTGGTGGAGATTGTGTTCACTTTTGCCAATGAAAGGGAAGCAAGAAAATAGCTCTTTGTTGCATATTCTGCATTGCAAGATAAGTACTGCATGAGAGAAATTTAGCAAGTGAGAGAGGAACCCAATGAGAAGACAAAGCAGTTGAACGATGATATGGCAAAGCTTAATAAAAATGTAGAGCAACAAAAAAATGAGCAAGAGCGCAGGCTGGACAATTATGTTCACATATAGCACACTGCATGTAATATGCTCCATCAAATTGATCATCTCATACTCATTCCTCTGGGCTGTCACATTTGTAAGGTAAGGGTAAGAATGCAATATTTTGATTTTCTACATTTTCTATAGGTTGCTCTAACTTTATTTAAATATGCAATAATTTTGCTCAAATAATGATGGGAGTCAATTTCAATGCTCAAATGATAGGACGTACTCTACTATAGCATATAATCAAGCCAAAGGAGTTGGTGGAGCTATTGGATGATCCATCCAATGCTGGCATTGCCAAAGTTTTGTGCCAAAAGTATTTCAATGAACTAAAGAGCATTGTCTCGTCTCAGGAGGTGATGGAGGTGTGTGACAGTGTAGGAGTAAGTGTGAAGGCCTACAAGCTTTGTATAGAATTGTCACAGTAGGACACAAGGCAAAAGGACTATTCAGGTTGCTGCCAACACCTTACAATGTTAGCATTGCAAAAAAATGCACCAATAACCATGTTGCAAGCTTATTAGGTAGATTTCAATATGTGGAGGATTTCATGCCATTAGAAGACATCAAATCCTTCCGCTACAACGAGTTCAACAATGTGTATGTTGACTTGTTGAAGCTCCACGAGTCAATGATTAGATTTTATGGGTTGACATAGGAAGAATGTGGTGGCAAAGTCATATTTGTTGTCAAGCTTGATGAGTGCCAGATTTTCAAAGGTCAACGGCTCGAAAGGGCAAGTGTTATACTGACGAACATGGCCTTGATGGGCATCAATGTTGAGATAGATACTAACAAGAAGGGGAAAACGTGTTTAGGTGTTTAATCAGAGAAGAATATCTGATGATTGGTAGCTTTTCACCTTCCACATGAGTCCCTAAAATGGTTTCACATTTTAGGTTTGGGTTTGTTCCAAGTTGAGTGGCATTTGGCAGAGACTTAAAAACTCCCAAGTGTATATTAGGATGCAAGAAAGGTGCAATGACCCTCTTTCCATTCATTTACTACTACCACAATAAAGTCTTTATGGGAACCGAGGGTAAGGGTGCAATGGCCAACAAGTCAAAGGATGGTAAGGGAAAGGGTGGCAAAGTTATAGTCAACACTGTGAAAGGCGTGTCCACTACACAAACATTGAGTAAAGCACTACAACAATTGTTTCAAGGTATCCTTAGTTGTGACCAAAGTTTACCCCCTAATCGAGACATGGAAGATCCAAATTGGGATCCTATTCTATTGGCTGCACTGATTAATGTGCATGTGTGCACCCTTCATGCATGTCTACAAATTCTTGACAAGTTGCTAATGGTCCATATTAATTATGCTTGGAATATGGAGCCTACAAAAATAAGGGAAGAGTGTATTAGAGAAATCGAGGCTATTGCATTGAGTGTTGGTCTACATGGTGGTGTAGTTGAGCTATCACATGACAAGAAGGTAATTGGAAGTACACAAGATTTCCCTTATAAAATATGTATGGGTGGTAGTAAAGCAAGGAATTTTCTTTTAGACTATTCTTACTCCCAAAGTCCTACTGAGTTTTAGTTGTGGAAAAAAGTGTGACATTACCACCTATAGAGGTAACAAAGAAACCCTTGGAATTAAGCGTGCTTGTGTGTGGTAGTCTATTGATGATATTGAAAAGGAAAAGCTAGCTTTTGATGAGATATCCACCTTGAAGTTTGTAATCAATAGTTTCATAGTGCAAACGCTTGATGCCTCGGGGGAAACACACATAACACATTATATGGTGGGTTGAACACTTCGTCTCTATAGTCAAAATGCGTTTTATGTTAAAACTAAACTTTGTTTTTTTTTCAGCACATTCTTTTTGCACATGGTGCATTTTTTCTTGACACCTGTGGTTCATTGGGCATCTGGAGTAGCCAAGGAATGGAGTACTCACACTATCTCGCAAAAGCAATGTACTTTCAAAAATACATGTCATGGAGGTGGAAGGAAAAGGAGCAATGCCCTACATGAGATGTTTAATTGGTTCTGCAGAGTTTTAGCGGGGAGAGATAGGAAGAAGCCTAGAGTGCAAAGAAGTTTAAAATGCAGAATAGTGAAAGTGGTTAGCGTGAGGTGATCACAATCATATCATGTTTTGAGTGCAAAAGATCGATCTCGGCGATGGTTGGAGACAATGCGACGAAATGGAAGGTGTTGACTAGAAAACTAATTAAATTATAATACTAACATTTCTATTGTAAACATGCATTGTAATGTGAAGTGATTTCTTCATGCCCCAATTAGTGGTTCCGTGCGTAAAGTTTCGTCTATTTTTGAAATTTTTTAATTCTTATTAGTTTTATTAAGTTTTAATTTTTTTTGAAACTTTAAGTACTATGTAAGTCAAAACTCACAACTTGAAGTTCAATTCTCATTTGCATATTCTAGAAGATCCTCTCGAGCCCAAACGAGCATGCACACATACCTTGCACCACATGAATCATACACAAGAGCAGACCACTACACACATCCATGTCACCATGACCACTCTGACCATAGAAAATCTGCAATCAACACCACTAAAAGAGATTATGTCACTTGTGACGCTTTTAGCAACGGAAATACATTGGGTTTTATACTCCCCGGCATCGCTAAGACCGTTGCTAATAGCGTCGCTATAATCGTTGCTATAACCGTTGCTATACACGTCGCTATATAGCGATGTATATAGTGACGCTTATAGCGACCATTATAGTCCTTATGTAGCGACACTTATAGCGATGTAGCAGAACCTTATATAGAGACGCTTATAGCGACGCCCTAGAGTAAAATTTTTTTGGGTGGTAGGGCATTGAATGCCCTGCCCCCCCATCAACCATATTGAATGTTTCCAGAATAGAGTAAACTAAAATGAATCCAAGATAAGCCCATATTCACTTTTGAAAGATCATGCAAGGTATGGACCCAAAGTAGTCACCCACAAGACAATATAACCATTAACTCCATCATACATAGTATTGTTTGCAGAATAAAGATACAAAACTGACAAAAGTAATTGCACGAAAGTAAATCAATGACAATTATACACATCATAGGCAAAATCACTTGATTGTTAAGCTTTGTAAATGTAATAGTTACAACACAATTGTCATTATTGAGAAAATACATGGTTTTTCAATAGTTACAAAAAGACGTATACATGTGATCTCATTATACATGCTCTGACAAAAGGAAACTAATGCTATTTGGCTACGGCTAGACGGACGTCATCTTAACAGATGTCTCATCACGTCCAAGGGGCGTATCTCTCGGATTCTGTAGAAAAAAACAATAAGACTTTCTGTAAGTATAAACATACTATTACAAAACAATCTATTTTCTTAGCTTATCATTAAAATACAACAAATGTAAAAGAGTAAAGAGAAATACTAACCATGCCGCCGCGAGAACTCAAAATGTCCATCAGGGAGTTTAAACCCTTTCCACCGGCGTACTCATGCTCGTACAATGTTGGGTCATGTCTTGTCATCGACCACTATTCAAAACATACAAAGAATCCATTATGTTACAATTTAAAAGTACAAATAGACGTAACTACCAAACCTAATGAGCAATGCAAAAACACTTAAAAAATCTGTCTCAAATGATGCCCACCCACCGCTCCCCAAGTGGTGCGAGCTCCCTGCCTCTACTCGCGCTTCGACTGCCTCCTTTTGTTGCTTCCACTTGTCAGGATTCTCGCACGCTGCTCGCTTCGCATTCTTCCTATCTTCTTTGGCGAGTCAATCTGGTCTGTTCCGCCCATGCTGTGAGGTTCCCAAATCCGAGAAGATTGGGGCGACTTGATAGATGGCCTTCCTTTATTCTCCTTTTCTGTTGACGACACCCTACTCCATTTTCACAAAGTAGAGATACGAGCAACAGAAGAAGGAAGTCCTCTATTCATCGTTTATATGGTTATAAGGGTCATACGCCACAAGCCATGTCGATAAATCTAGGATTCTGATGAAAGTCGTTTCCTAACATAAAGATGAAATCCCATTGACATATTTAGAATCTATAAACAACGCCTTTTTCTCCATGTTTAAAAGGCATGGCCGCCATCCATAAACCATAAATATGATATGAGACTTAGTCTAAACTACCTAGTAATCTTATGAAAAGTACCTGGCTAATCAGGTCCACAGCTTTCAAGGGCACGTATATTTAGGACTTCTCGACTCTTGGCAAAATGAGTCTCTAATTTCACTTCTCTTAATAAGAGGGAGTGGAGAGTTTCTCAACTAATCGAGACCACCCATCCTTGACTAGCAACCTGAGAAGCCAGCCCCCACTTTCCACCCCACACTCACACTTTTTAACTTGTTTTCTAATTACTACCACACTGTTTTACATATACAAACAACGTTCCTTAATTAATTTCACACACAGGTCCTTTTATACAGCCCTTCAAACAATACCAAAACAATTCAAACAAGGCCTAATGAAGACAGTCCTATATCTCAACAAAACAACTTTTCCAATTTCTTATGAGTTTACCGCTAACCGCGGACTTCCTCTATGTAACCAACATAGTACTTGCAAAGCATTTATTCGCTAACCGCAAATTGCGCAACCTTCCCATCTCGCTAACTGCGAAGCATCCCTCTACCCATGAGGCATCTTGCTAACAGCCAGACATCTCGCTACCCACGAGGCATCCCGCTAACCGTGAGGTATCTTGCTAACCGACAGGCATCCCGCTACCCACGTGGCATCCCACTAACCGCGAGGAATAAAAGAGAGCCGATAGCCTCAGCTTAATCTCCGCTAACCGCGGAATCATGTCGCTACCCACGAGGAACAAAAGATATTCTTTTACCAATCCTTCTTTTTAAATGATTCTTCAAACATGATCAACCAATCCTTCGTATCAATCAGTAACCACTTATCAAACAATAACAATTTATTAAGCAAAAACAATTCAACAAACAGTGAAAATTTATCAAACTGTTCTTTCACTAATCTATGAAAACATATGCTTGTTTCTTGTGATATAATCATGTTTCTTGGATAGTTTAAGGGGTTCCCTATGCTTAGCTTCCCAAGTCATCATGAATAGTAATGTAGAATTATAAATTTGTCTTATCGGATTAGTGACATGTTCGATTATCTCCCGAGTTTGAGGTTGGATGGCTTTGACTTCTTCGACAACCAATACCTTCGCTTGAGCAACATTTGGAGTAGATGATACCTTCTTTTGCAACTTCCTTGGAGGTGGAACGACATGAGTATCCTTCGAGCTTCAAGTTACTCGCTTCGAGGCCATCGTATCGATGTAAAGAAGAGGGAAAGAGAACTCAAGAATTCCAAGGGCAACACAACGAGGGTAGAGAAAGACTTGGAGTTGGAGATGGCTTGAAGGTAAGATCTTGAGGGAGAGAAGGTAACTTCGACGTCAAGGCAATAGAGCTTCCGCTTTTGAGAGTGTGTGTCTGAGTCTCCTGAAAGTGAGGGGTATTTATTAGGCTCTCAAGGTCAGTTAAGAATAGAGGAAAGCAAAGAGAGCTAAGTTCGCGTACATTCGCGGCTCTCTATTTTTTTTTTTTTTGAAACTCTTAGAGAAGCTTGGCTTCCAAGAAAAGAGCTCTAAACTAAACTCCTCCTCTCTTTCTTTCCTAAAAGTACTCCTCCTACTCCTTCTCTTCTAATTAAAACTACTTCTCCTTTCCTTAATTTGGTCTCCCTTTCCTAAAAGGTCAACTCTTGTCTTTAGTTACAGTCTTGAAGCTTAAGTTTCCCATCAACTTATTGTTTCAAGTGAATAAGGGTCATAATTAATAGTTTTAGACTCTGATTTCCAATCCGATCGTTCCATTAGAATGCTCTTTGACTTAATAAAATACAAACCTTAAATATTTGCAAAGTAAATGAAATACTTTTATTGAAAAATATTGGATAAATTACAATCTCCCCAACTTAGGGATTCGAGATGTCCTCATCTCGAGAAAGAGTGAGGATACTCCTACTCTAATAACTAGCAACCATCATTATGTCTAAAAGGGTGATGTCCTTAGTCTGCTTTGCTTGCTACTAGTGATCCATTAGTCAGTCGTAGACAAGAGTTTCGATAATGTCCCAACTCTCCACATTCAAAGCATCGAACATTGAAGCATCAAGAATCTTGCGCATTAGCGGTATAAACCCTTTGTGGTTGTCTTTCGTTGAAGGTCTGATCCCGTTTAATTCTTCTTGTAATCCCTTGTTCCTTCATCAAAGGTTTAGCTTGTAGTAGATCATCTTCTACAGTGGTGGGCTTTAGGGCTTCCAATCGCGAGCTAATTGGTTCTCTTAAACCTTGACAAAAGCGAGCTACCTGCTTCTCTATGGTCATTGATGGTGCGTAACATCTAAGCCTTACAAACTTTGAGTAGTACTCTTCTACACGTATTACTGTATTGTTTCAAGCTAAAGAACTCATTCATCTTTATCGCTTCATGGGCAGGGGGTAAGTATCTTTCCTTTACTGCTTGTTTGATTTCCCATTAACTCTGAGAGTTCTCCAACACTCCCATGTCATGACAATGTTGTTTCCATCATAATTTTACTTCCCCTTAGAGGCGAAACATCCGAAGTATAGTTTGATTTACAGGTGTGGTCCTTGCAGTAGAGAAGTAATCATCCATAGCTTCGATCCATACTTCTACATCTTTCTCAATATCATCACCCTCTCCTTTAAAAGAAGGTGGTTGCATTTGTTTGAGCAACAACTTCTTCTCTTGAATCTCCATATAGATAGCATCGTTCTGAGGGTTTTCCAATGGAGAAGTGATTTGAGGATTTTCCCGAGTGTACATCAATGTTTATAATAACTCAAATTAATAGGGTACTTTTCAAACTTAGACTTATCCAGTCCACTACACTACAAGAGGTTGTGTGCTCTTGTGACGCTGTTAGCGACGGAAATACACTGGATTTTTATAACCCCCGGCGTCGCTAAAACCGTCGCTAATAGCGTCGCTACGAGAGCGTCGCTATATGTGTCGCTATAGGCGTTGCTATAAGTGTCGCTATATAGAGACGCTCATAGCGACGGTCATAGTGACGTTTACACAGAAGTCTATAGCGATGCTCATAGCGACGCTACAGAGCCATAAATAGCGACGGTAATAGCGACGCCCGAGAGAATTTTTTATTGGTGACAGGGCATTGAATGCCCTGCCACCCATCAACCATATTGTACTTGATTCACTTTTAAAAAAAAGTGCAAGGGTAGATAATAGACCCAAAATAGTCACCCACAAGACGCATTGTTTGCAAAATTGACAAGCGTAAAATTGACAATTGTACACATCATAGGCAAAAGGAATTGATTGGCAAATGTAATAATGACAATTGTACAACATCATAGGCATAAAGAATTGATTGGCAAAATGAACTGCGGTGACAAATGTAATAATAATATACATGGTTCAAAAAGACGTATAAAATCCGTCTCATGATACATAAGCTATGAGAAACCCTAAACTAATGCTATCTAGCTACGGCTAAACTGACGTCGTCTAGTCAGACGTCTCATCGCGTCCAAGCGGCGTATCTGTCGGATTCTGCAAAAAAAGACAATAAGACAGCTTTCAGTAAGTATAAACATATAACGACATTTATAAAACAATACAAAAAATAGAAAAGAGTAAACCCTAATACTAACCATGCCGCCGCGAGAATTGAGAATGTCCATCAGGGCGTTTAAGCCCTTCCTGCCTGCGTACTCGCGCTCGTACGGTGTGGGATCACGTCCTGTCATCGACCACTGTCAAAACATACAAAGATTTCATTATGTTAGAATTAAAAAACTCATAAACCCTAAACTATCGAACATAAAGAGCAATGCGAAAACACTTACAAAATCGGCCTCAAATGATGCCCATCCACCGCTCCCCAAGTGGTGCGAGCTCCCTGCCTCTACTCGCACTCTGGCTGCATCCTTTTGTTGCTTCCACTTGTCGGGATTCTCGCGCGCTGCTTTCTTCGCATTCTTTCAATCTTCTTTGGCCAGCCAATCTGGCCTGTTCCACCCATGCTTGATTGCTTTTTGCACTTCGGAACGCTTGTGTTTGCAGTATTCGCGCATTCGAATCTTCATCAGGTCTTCATTGAAGCGCTGATCCCGTGTTGGAACCGGAAACTCATCATGAAGTATGCTGATGACTCTATTTTTTAAATCACTTGGTACTTCACTCCATTTGTTTAGTATGTAGTGTCTAAACAGCTGAGAGCAAAGACCACGCATGCATGAGATCACCTTCTTGCCGTCATCATCCATGATGATGCCGCCGCTGAAGTCGACGGAGTAAGGCAAGCCCTCTGGTCGGTGACGCGTGAACCTGGGTGTCCCGGCAGGGGTCTCTAGCGGCGTGTCGATCGGGGTACGGACGTTAGGTGTCTCCACCGGCGTCTGGGCCCCAAAGCAAGGAGTGTCGAGTGGGGTGGCTCCTGGCGGAGTAGGTAGAGGTGTGTAGCTGCTAGGAACAGTCAGCCGCGCAAAACCTGGCGTAGATGGCGATGCTGTGGCTGGTGTGGGGGCGGGCAAAGAAGGGGAGGGTAAAGAGCCTCGTCGAACACGAGGCGGTGTGGAGGCATCGGCGGCGGAATCCCCACAACAACCGCCACCGCCACCACTAGAGCGCTGGTGTCTAGCCGAGTGTGAAGATCGTCTCGTCGACGCCGAAGCTTCGGAGCGCGCCGAATGCTCCGAAAGAGAAGGAGATGCGGATGGAGTAGGAACGCGCGATGATGCGCCAGAGCGATGATGCTCCACGTACCACTGTCTCTGCTGCGGTGACAAAGAAGAAAGAAACTTCTCATCATCCATACCTGCATTAAACACACGAATATTTAAACTTAATATTGAATGAATAGAGTAGACAATGACGCAAAGACCATTAAATACAATGACGTAATGACGCATATAAATACAATGACGCAATGAATTGAGTGATAGAAGAGGCAAGTCGAAAACTCAGAATTTTCAATCAAAAGATGTGAGCGCGAGTAGAAAAGAGCATTATACACCATGGAAAGTACTTAGAGAGCCAGAGCTTTTACAACACGGAGCAAAATTGTTCAAATACAATATTTGTGGATTTAAGAGATCTCTCTCTCATCCTCGCATAACTCAGCATAACTTCCTATATCTATATAGAGCTCTCCGTTTAAACACATATCCTTTGTTTCATTTTGTAGCTCCTCTGCATGCACCCCATATAGAGTAGTAGCATCTTGATGCTCGTCTGGCACCACCGCAGCGGCTTCTGATTGAGCATCTTCTCTGATCTCCTCCATTGATGCCGTTGTGATTGGCACATGGTAGCCTTCATACGTCCTTGCACTACGAGGGGCTACCTCTATGACGTACCACCAGTTTGATGTAGACTTTGTAGGATGAAATATTACCTGCCAGAGCCACATAACTTACATGAGAGCTTTCAAGCACATAACTTGTAAAAGGGGGATGTTAACTATTTACATACTTACTTGTTCACAATGCTCGGGTAGTACGAAAGTGTCTCTTAGGTCAGTCCATTTCTTAGTAGAATCCACCTCAAGAAAACCAAACTCTCCTCTACGCACAGTAGCGTTGCGACCCTCCATGATTATCTTGAACCATTGCACGTCGAACAAGTCGACAAAAAATCCTCTGTAATCGATCCTCAAAATCTCTTGTAGCGTGCCGAAGTAAGTGAGTTCTGCCACCACAGGATCTGCATCAGAGGAACGTCGTCGACTAGACTGTTCAAATTTTGCCATGATTCCACAATCTTGAGTAAAACGCTTTTTGTCGATCCGTTCCACCCTAAAATGTCGACCTTTACACCATGCTGCTGTGTATGACTTATACTACAACGAACAAAGATTATGAGTGGCTGTTCAAACGTTTAGAAATAAAGTCACTAGCTAGTCGTACATTGCAAACTTACCTTGGTCGCGCAACCCCGAGAGTACTCCCACTCCTCCTTAGTCACTTCTTCACTGCACTGTCGTGCGCTTTTCAATCGGTTGTGCAACCATCTTAAGCTCATGAATGTTGGTAGGCTCTCCAGACTCGTCAGATAGTGCATCGGTGGTCGTCTTCCCCGTCTCCACTCGATTCGTGCCCTTTGTCGCTCTTGCTTTGCATCCTCATATTGTGAAATCCATTTTTGCATCACTGGATTGTGAAGCATGCAAAATCGGTTGATTTTAGCCTCTAGATCTTCCGTCATCTTCTTCTCAACACCGAGATTGCACATGACAATCCCAGATATGCGCTCATCATCTATGGTTCGCCATAGCGTGTCCCGGGCTTTATCAAATCCGTCTAGCCACTCTCCAATGTACACTAGGGACTCTGATACCAACCAACCTTCTGCCATGATACCCTCCGGACGTGCCTTTTGACGCACATATCCCTTAAGCGTTTTCATGAAACGTTCTAAGAAGAACATCCATCTGGAATGAACTGTGCCAGCTATTTCCACCTCATCAACTATGTGAACAAGAAGATGCACCTGAATGGTTAGCATGGTAGTAGGAAAATGTTTCTCAAACATGCACACAAGCTCCGCAGTATTTAGTTTGGCGAATAGTATGGAGTCTACGTTGATCTCCTTTTGTGAGATCCATTGCACCAGCTTTGCAAGTTTGTAGATTGTGTTACGGATGTCGAGAGACAAACATCCCTCAATGGCAACCGGTAAAATAAACTGTAAAGTATGTGCAGCAATGATATTAAAGTCCACATTTTATGCAATGATATTAAAGTCCACTATGAACGTACCTGACACATTTTATGCCAATCGTGTGACTTCAAACCGGTAAGCTTTCCTTATTTAGTAAAACACGTTCGGAGCGAGTGCATTACGCCAGTGGGGGTCCGCAAAGATCGAATGGTCTCTTTTAATTTGCGTTCTTGGGCTCGTGTGAAAATCCATGGTGCTTTAGGGAGTTTTATCGATCCATCAGACGCTGTTTGCGGCCAATATTGCTCCATACGATCCACATTTCTAAGGTCAACTCTGGCTCCCAAAGTATCTTTCTTGCCGGTCAGATGGTCCCATAGTAGATTACCCACATTCTTGAATATGTGCATTGGATCGAGCAAGTGATTGATCATGAGTCGGGGCCAGTATGGTAACTCGTACCATAGAGATAGTCTCTTCATCCCTGGAGGCAATCCGTCATCGCACATCTCCTTCTGCTCTAACCATGCTTGTGCAGACATCCTTGGTGGCTCTCTTCCCAAAAAGCCGTCGCGTAACACATGATTCTCTGGAAGATACGCTTGATGACCTTCGTAGATTTGCTTCTTCAGTGAGGGCGCCCTACGTGCATTCAGTCTAGGTCCACATGTGACACATGCTCTGTATCCGCTTGTTTGAAGCCCTGCATGTATACACATGATAATAGATCAACTATGGGAAAAAACAAGATTTACAGTGTCTGAGTGAGGAGTGTCAATAGATCACCTGAGCATTCTGTTAGCCCGGGATAGTCATGCATGGTCCACATTAGAATGCCTCTGATCAAAGCATTCCGTCGTCCTGTGTGTCGGCTCATATCCACCACCTCTATGCCAATCCATAATTGTTGTAGCTCTTCCAATAGTGGACGAAGATACACATCCATATTCTCCACTTTATATCGCCCTGGCACAATCAAGCTTAGCCATAGGTGCCCCTTCTTCGTAGTCAACCACGGGGGAATGTTGTAGTTGACGATGACAACGGGCCATACACTGTAAGATGTTGATCTTTGACCAAATGGATTTACGCCATCCATAGCCAGGCCTAAGCGCAAATTTCGAGCTTCCCTGGCAAAATCCGACCATGTTCCATCTATATGTTTCCAGGCTACGCAATCTGCAGGAATTCGTAGCACACCATCCGAAGATTTATTCTCCTCATGCCATGATGCTAGGGCGGCCATGGACTTACATTCGAAGAAATGCTTGATGCGAGGAAGCAGAGGAAAATGTTGCAAAACCTTTTGTGGAATTTTGGTCCCGTGGAGATCTACTCGATATCTTTCGGAATCACATTTCGGACACTTCTCCATGTCTATGTATTCCCCTCTGAAAAGAATGCAGTCATTAGGACAAGCGTGGATAGAATTGTAATCCATCCCCAAGTTTCGCAAAATCTTTCTTGCTTCATCTCGGGAATCTGGCATCACATTGTCAGCTGGTAGTATGTGCTCTTTAAGCAATCTACACAACATAAAAATACGATGTTGTCATGTAAAAATCTATCAGATCATTATACATTTAGAGTTTTATTAAAGTAAACTAATTGTAATAGATCACCTGAAAAGCGCTGTGACGCTAGTGTCACTCCATCCAAACTTTGCCTGCATGTTGAGAAGAACCAGGAGTGCTTTCAATCTAGACATACGTGCTCCATTATACAATGGCGTATCGGCTTCACTTTTCATATCATCATAGATAAGCCTTTCTGAATCCATGATCGTCTCGATCATTTCATCAATCTCGGGCTCAAACATTGCCTCGTTGGGAATGTGCTCTGCATGATCATCCCCCGAGCTGTCAGAGGCTACATCTTGTGGCCTCACATATGCTGCTTGACCAAAGCGCCCGCGAACACGTCTATTGGGTTGTAAGATTGCTGCTTGTTGGCCAGCGTCAGAGTCCGACGAGTTATAATTGGCAACAACTCGATCTATAATAGATGGATTGAACTCGCCAAATTCGCGAACGCGTTGCAAAGAAACACGTCTTGTTCGTCTCACAGCATGCTTGCATTGATTACAAGGACATAAGACCCTCATTGAGAGATAGGTGTTTCGGTTGGACGGTCCCACATCCTCATCACTACTCATAATGAGGATAAAAATCTTATAACCTGGACAACAAATTTAATATTCTATTGGCATTCTTCGTCTTATCTCTCTCTCTCTCTCTCGCTCTCTCTCTCTTTACCTCACATTCTCTAGTCATGTCCAATCCCCGCACACCTCGGTCTAGAGGTGCACGGAGATCAGAACCACCGGGTTATAATCTCGTCTTTATTGGTCAATACCTATATTTGTGGGTACAAGAAATCTAGAGACCCACGTCTACATGATACTGCATGTAGTGGACAAAACCCCTTTGCCTCTTCTCTAGCTGTATTACTTCACAGCATCTTAACATCTTTTCACAGTAGATCTTTTCACTGTTCGTCTAACTCTAAACCCTAAACCGTAAGTAATTCTTGCATGGACTCGATCTAACGTAAATAAGTGTAAATCTAAATAAACGTAAATCTAACTAAAAATAAACCTAAATCTAATTTAACGTAAGTCTACATCTAACCTAATCTTTAACGTCTTTTGGGATAGTTTCCTACGACGTTAAAACTCTCTTCTTCTTGTGTGTGTGTGTGTGTGTGTGTGTGTGTGTGTGTGTGGGTAAACCTAAATAAACCTAAGTCTAATCTAATATAACATAAATCTAAATCTAACGTAAATTATGTTATATTAAAAACAAAGAACTAAACTAACAGGGATTATAAGAACCTTAAAACTGATTTAACACATAATTTTTCACATAACTCGGCAAGAGTTGGCATTCTCATCACTAAAGATGTGAGAGTTAACTTCCGGCGGTGACGCTGCCTCATCTCCATCCACATCTGACGACAGCAATTGGCCCTTTAGACCGTTCTTGCTCTTGTTACTAACTTTGAAGTTGCTGTTGAATGACTAGAGGTTGTCTAGATGGTCATTGTGTCGGGGATGTAGTGACTCTTGCCGCCTTGAAGATCCACCTTCTTCCCTATCTTCTGAAGACATTTCACCAGTACTTTTGGATCGACGGAGCCCACCATGAGTGAAGGCAGCAATACCCTATATTCCATTGAGGGCTTTCTTCACCCGCTTCATGCAGGCATCGCAGTCTATGGAGACCTAAATCTAATCTAATATAACGTAAATCTAAATCTAGCGTAAATAAACGTAAATCTAATTAAAAATAAACCTAAATCTAATCTAATTTAACTTAAATAAACCTAAATCTAATTTAACGTAAGTCTACATCTAACCTAATCTTTAACGTCTTTTAGGATAGTTTCCTACGACGTTATAACTCTCTTCTTCTTGTGTGTGTGCGCGTGTGTGGATGTGTGTGCCAATAAAAAGAGATAAATGGTATAACCTTTCTATCACCCATGCCAAGTATGATAGATTGATTATGCCATTTCCCTCTTGAATAATAGGTCTTGAGCTCAACTCCTCGTCGGCTAGATCTTTAGGTCTTTTAATTTTAATTAGTTTCCTACGACGTTAAATTAGTTTCTCTCTCTTTCTCTCTCAATGTGTGTGCGTTTTTTTGGATCGTATGCATGTTTTCTCTCTCTTTTCCTCTCTTAATGTGTGCGTTTTTTGTTTATGCATGTTCTCTCTCTCTTTTCCTCTCTCAATGCGTGTGTTTTTTGTTTATGCATGCTCTCTCTCTCTTTTCCTCTCTCAATGTGTGTGTGCATTCTTTGTTTATGTATGTGTGTGTGCGTTTTTGTTTATGTTTGTACTTTCTCTCTCTCTCTCTCTCTCTCTCTCTCTCTCTCTCTCTCTCTCTCTCAAAAACACTATGTGTGTGTGTATGTGTGTGTGTGTGAGAGAGAGAGAGAGAGAGGGAGAGATAAAGAGGGGAAGGGAACATGAGAATGAGGAGAGGGAAGGAGCATACCTGGGTCTCCTTCCTCTCCTCGTGTGTGTGTGTGTGTGTGTGGAGAAGAAAAAGAGAGAGAGAGAGAGAGAGAGAGAGAGGGAGAGCGTTACCTGCTCCTTGCTGGCGCCGAAAAACTCAGATCTGAGATCTGAGTTTTTGGGCGCGCTCTGTTATTCTTTTAGCCCAGCCGGTGTCGCTATGAGCGTCGCAAATTCACAAAGAAATTTGCGATGCTCATAGCGACGCCGGGAATTTTTTTTTTAGCGTCGCTGTGTGAGCGTCGCTAATATGAATAGCCTTTTGTAGTGGTGTGCCAATAAAAAGAGATAAATGGTATAACCTTTCTATCACCCATGCCAAGTATGATAGATTGGTTATGCCATTTCCCTCTTGAATAATAGGTCTTGAGTTCAACTCCTCGTCGGCTAGATCTTTAGGTCTTTTAATTTTAATTAGTTTCCTACGACGTTAAATTAGTTTCTCTCTCTTTCTCTCTCAATGTGTGTGCGTTTTTTTGTTTATGCATGTTTTGTCTCTCTTTTCCTCTCTCAATGTTCGGTTTTTTGTTTATGCATGTTCTCTCTCTCTTTTCCTCTCTCAATGTGTACGTTTTTTGTTTATGCATGCTCTCTCTCTCTTTTCCTCTCTCAATGTGTGTGTGCATTCTTTGTTTATGTATGTGTCTGTGCGTTTTTGTTTATGTTTGTACTCTTTCTCTCTCTCTCTCTCTCAAAAACACTATGTGTGTGTGTGTGTGTGTGTGTGTGTGTGTGTGTGTGTGTGTGTGTGAGAGAGAGAGAGAGAGAGAGAGAGAGAGAGAGAGATTGAGAGAGAAAGAGGGGAAGGGAACATGAGAGTGAGGAGAGGGAAGGAGCATACCTGGCTCTCCTTCCTCTCCTCGTGTGTGTGTGTGTGTGTGTGTGTGGAGAAGAAAGAGAGAGAGAGAGAGAGAGAGAGAGAGAGGGAGAGCGTTACCTGCTCCTTGCTTGAGGGCGCCGAAAAACTCAGATCTGAGATCTGAGTTTTTGGGCGCTCTCTGTTATTTTTTTTAGCCCAGTCGGCGTCGCTATGAGCGTGCAAATTTACTTGTAAATTTGCGACGCTCATAGCGACGTCGGGAATTTTTTTTTTGAGCGTCGCTGTGTGAGCGTCGCTAATATGAATAGCCTCTTGTAGTGCTAAAAGCTCAATCGTATGACTTAACTAATCTTTACTTATCCGATTCATTAAAATTCAAATCACATGACCTAACCAATCTTTACTTAACCAGTCCATCAAAACTTAGTCACATGACTTAACCAGTCATGCCTATCTCAATCACATGACTTAACCAATCATGGGTTATCCAATTACATGACTTAACCAGTCATGGCTCATTCAATCCACCAAAAAAACTCACTTTCATGACTTAACCAGTCAAACAATTTCTTTGTAGAAAAACAACTCAATCTTCTATTCATAAAGTCATCAAAATGTCATGTAGGGGTCTACAAAAGATCTCTCTATGAAAAGACATAATAGAGGTTTCAACCATAACTATGGTACGCGTCAATCTACATAAAGTAATATCTCTATGAGTCGGATAATGGATATAGTAACCATACACAAGACAAAGCTTGAAGTAGCCAACTAAATCCTTTTAACCTAGGATCTGATACCAATTGTGCGGTCCCCAACCCCAAGAAGATTGAGACGACTTGATAGGTGGCCTTCTTTTATTCTCCTTTTTTGTTGACGACACCCTAGTCCATTTCCACCAAGTAGAGATACGAGCAACAGAAGAGAGGAAGTCCTCTATCTATCATTTACGTGGTTATAAGGGTCATATGCCACAAGCCAGGTCGATAAATCTAGGATTCTAATGAAAATTGTTTCCTAACATAAAGATGAAATCCCATTGACAGATTTAGAATCTATAAACAACATCTTTTTTCCCACATTTAAGAGGCACGGTCACCATCCATAAACCATAAATATGATATGAGACTTAGTATAAACTACCTAGTAATCTTGTGAAAAGTACCTGGCTAATCAGGTCCATAGCTTTTAAGGGCACGTATATTTAGGACTTCTCGACTCTTGGCACAATGAGTTTCTAATTTCACTTCTCTTCATAAGAGGGAGTGGAAAGTTTCTCGACTAATCGAGACCACCCATAGCTTTTAAGGGCACATATATTTAGGACTTCTTGACTCTTGGCACAATGAGTCTCTAATTTCACTTCTCTTCATAAGAGGGAGTGGAGAGTTTTTCGACTAATAGAGACCACCCATCCTTGACTGGTAACCTGAGTCAGATCCTACTTTTCACCCCACACTCACACTTTTTAACTTGTTTTCTAATTACTACCACACTATTTTACATATACAAACAGTGTTTCTTAATTAATTTCAAACATAAATTCTTTTATACAGTCCTTCAAACAATACCAAAACAATTCAAACAAAGCCTAATGAAGACAACCCTATATCTCACCAAAACAACTTTTCCAATTTCTTATGAGTTTGCCGCTAACCGCGGACTTCCAACAGAGCCTTTGCAAAGGATTTATTAGTTAACCGCGAATTGTGCAACCTTTTCATCTCGCTAACCGCGAGGCATCCCGCTTTCCGCGAGGCATCTTGCTGACTGCCAGACATCCCGCTACCCGCGAGGCATCTTGCTAACCGCTAGGCATCCCACTAACCACGAGGAACAAAAGAGAGCCTATAACCTCAGCTTAATCTCTGCTAACTGCAGAATCATCTCGCTACCCGCGAGGAACAAAAGATATTCATTCACCAATCCTTCTTTTTAACTGATCCTTCAAACATGATCAACTAATTCTTCATATCAATCAGTAACCACTTATCAAACAATAATATTTTATTAAGCAATAACAATTTATCAAACAGTTCTTTCACTGATCTATGAAAACATATCCTTGTTTCTTGTGATAGAATCACGTTTCTTGGACATTTTAAGGGGTTCCCTATGCTTAGCTTCCCAAGTCATCATGAATAGCAATGCAGAATTAAAAATTTATCTTACCGGATTAGCGACATGTTCGATTACCTCCAGTGTTTGAGGTTGGACGGCTTTGACTTCTTCCACAACCAATACCTCCGCTTGAGCAACATTTGGAGTAGATGATACCGTCTTTTGCACATTTCTTGGAGGTGGAACGACATGAGCATCCTTCGAGATTCGAGTCAATCGCTTCGGGGCTATCGTATCAATGTAGAGAAGAGGAAAAGAGAGAAAGAGAACTCAAGAATTCCAAGTGCAACACGACAATGGTAGAGAAAGACTTGGAGATGGAGATGGCTTGAAGGTAAGAGCTTGAGGGAGAGAATGTAACTCTGATGTCAAGGCAATAGAGCTTCCTCTTTTGAGAGTGTGTGTCTGTGTCTCCTGAAAGTGAGGGTAAAGGGGTCTTTATATAGGCTCGCAAGGCTAGCTAAGAATAGAGGAAAGCAAAGAGAGCTAAGTTTGTGTACGGTCGCGGCTCTCTAAAATTATTATTATTAGTATTATTTAATTTTTAATTTGCGGACACGGATTCCGATGCGCGATTTGGCTTCCAAGAAAAGAGCTCTAAACTAAGCTCCTCCTCTCTTTCTTTCCTAAAAGTACTCCTCCTACTCCTTATTTTTATTTTTATTTTACGGACACAGATTCCGATGCGCGATTTGGCTTCCAAGAAAAGAGCTCTAAACTAAGCTCCTCATCTCTTTCTTTCCTAAAAGTACTCTCAAAATTAAAATGTATTCCTAATAGCTTCAAAAAACTTAAAAGGTATCCCTATAAAAGATTCTCTCAACATTCGATATATCAACTCCACCCTCGCTTTCCCCTACCATTGCAATGGCGGCATTGTATTGACACAGTCACCACCTCCTGCGTCCCCTCCAGTCAGCTCGCGCAGTCTCTCCCCTATGTCCCTGGCCGACAGCGGCTTCTTGGCCTCAGCCACCATGACCAAAATGCCAAGCTCGTAGGCAACCTTGGCCACCAGCATTCCTGCAAAGCCCATCACTAGATCCCACGCTTGCACGCAGGTCTCCAACTCAGCTATAGCCATCTCCCACGGTTCCTGTTATTTGGCCTGGAGAGGCTAGCTCTTATAGAAAATGTCGTTTTTCTTATCAGTCAGTGTATCAATCAGCTTCTAGATTCTCCACTTTGCAACTTTCCACTTCTTCATGATATATCATTTTCATTTGAACTTCGAAATTCTCAAGTGTACACCTTTCAAATTCTCCACGATATGTCAATGACCTTCCAGATTCTCAAGTGTAAACCTTCCAAATTCTCCACGCTTTCATTTGGAATCTCCATGCTCTTTCACAAAGATTTTTCTTTTTCTGAAGTTGGGGGAACCTACTCCTCCTCTAAAATTACTTCTCCTTTCCTAAAATTGTTCTCCCTTTCCTAAAAGTTCAACTCTTATCTTTAGTTACAGTCTTGAGGCTTAAGTTTCCCATCAACCTATTGTTTTCAAGTGAATAAGGCTCATAATTAATAGTTCTAGAGTCCGATTTTCAATCCGATCGTTCCATTAGAATGCTCTTTGACTTAATAAAATGCAAACCTTAAATATTTGCAAAGTAAATAAAATACTTTTATTGAAAAATAATGGGTACAGTACACATGCTTTATTGCTTTTTGTACTTCAGAACGCTTGTGCTTGCAGTATTCACGCATTCAAACCTTCATCAGGTCTTCATTGAAGCGCTCATCCCGACTTGACACGGGAAACTCGTTATGCAGCATGCTGTTGACTCTATCTTTTAATTCATTTGGAACCTCACTCCAGGTGTTTATTATGTAGTATCTAAATACCTGAGAGCAAAGACCGCGCATGCACGAGATCACCTTCTTGCCTTCGTCATCCGAGATGACGCCGCCACTGATGTCGATCAAGTACGATAAGCCCTCTCATTTGTGACGCATGAACTTGGGTGTCTCGACAGCAGGGGTATCTAGCGGCATCTCGATGGGGTACGGACGTCAGGTGTCTCCACTAGAGTCTGGGTCTAAAAGCGAGGAGTGTCGACTACGCGATGACGCTCAAAAGACGATAGCCGCACAAAACCTGGCGTAGATGGCGATGCCGTGGCTGGTGTGGGGGCGGGCAAAGAATGGGAAGGTAAGGATCCTCGTTGAACACAAGATGGTGTCAAGGCATCAGCAACTGCATCTCCATAGCAACCGTCACTGCCACCACTATAGCGTCGGTGCCTAGACGAGTGTGAAGATCGTCTCGTCGACACTGAAGCTTTGAAGCGTGCTGAATGCTCCAAAACAGAGGGAGACGCTGAAGGAGTGGAATGATGTGATGGTGCTCCATAGCAATAACATTCCTGAGCAATGACGCTCCTCGTACCACCTCCTCTGCTGGGGTGACAAAGAAGAAAGAAACTCATCATCATCCATACCTGTATTAAACACACCAACATTTAATCTTGATATTGAATGGAGAAGAAAACATGGATAAGTTGGAGTGGAAGCAATTACGATTAAACACGATTTAAATTTTTCAAGTATAGCATATAGACAGGAATGAACAAAAAGCCACACAAGTACAATATATATTATAAAACGGAGCAAAATTGTTCAAATACAATGTTTATGGCTTTAACACTAGGTTGGTAACCTAATAGGACATAAAAGTGTCCTTTCGGGGTTTTGAAAAAAACCTCCAAAACCATAGTAGATCCACTCATTTTGTAAAATCCTTTCATGAGGTTATAGTTCAAGGCCTACTAAACATGGAAAAATAAGAAACTCGTAAAATTTCTCATCTTTTGGTCACACCAAGCCTCCAAAGTTGATGGACCACTGAATTTTCATCAAAACAGTCATTTCTTACGTTTTGTTGCATAAAAATAAGATTAGGGATTTTTGTAGGACTTGAGATAAATTCCCTAGTTAACTTCAATGGGTTGGTGATGAGAACATATGATTGCTCTCACTCACTATTTTTTGTTTTTCCAAAATAAATAGGTACAAAAAAGTTGAATTTTTACCGTTCTACAAACCTATCATCAAAGTTTCTATAGCCACGTTCAATACAAATAATATATGCATGTTTTCTTAGTTCCCTATCGTTCTTTATGTTCATAAGGAGCCATGGAGCATGTCAAAATAATAATACATCTCTTACGAAGGGGAATCTTGGGGACAAAGATGAAGTGTTAAATACAGCAAACATGAGAAAACTGGGTTGAATATTATGAGTTGTAGAATCCCATAGAAACTATTCAATATCTAGCCAAATTTGATCCTTATGACTAGATATGGTTACTACCTACAAAATGCATGTAGTTGTCACAAGAAACTAACAATATTGAAAAAGCTCTACTTGATATACTAGAATGTTTTGTTTTCTTCCATAATTGAAAAAATCAACCATCGTTGTGTACTATGCAAAATAGGGTATTAGGTGCCCCAAAACTCAAGGAATGCTAGCTTTATGTTACAATATGCGACATAGAAAATCAAAAATGAATTTGGATATCATGAAATCCACCAAAAAAATCATAGAAGAGCTAAAATTGGCTAAAAAATAGGATTTGACAATTTTTGTAATTTGGTCATAACTTACAACTTTAATACTTATTTCTCCCTAGAAGCATCGGGACATGTTGAGGACTACTAAAGATAGTTCTCTAGCATTATAGACCTCACAAACATGAATTCTAGAGTGGTATAGTTGCAAAAAGTTGAAAAAAACCAAAAACAGGACCCATTTTTTCACACAGTTTAGGTTGTGAAATGTTGTGCAAGGACAATGTTAAAGATAGAATTGATATTCCAAAAAAATGTCGAGTTTTTTTCAGCTCATGAGACAACTTTCTAGATAGATAGAACTTCAAAATCCATTTTGAAACTCTTGACATAATTCAAGGAAAATGGTCACTTCACAGGACATAAAAGTGTCCCAGGACATAAAAGTGTCCCATTACCAACCTAGTGTTAAGAGGTCTCTCTCTCATCCTCGCATAGCTCAGCATAACTCCCTAGGCCTATATAGAGCTCTCCGTTTAGGCAGATGTCCTCCGTTTCATTTTGTAGATCCTCTGTATGCACCCCATAGAGAGTAGCAGTTTGATGCTCGTCTGGCACCACCTCAGCGGCTTCTAACTGAGCATCTTCTTCGATCTCCTCCATTGATGCCGCTGTGATTGGCACATGGTAGCCCTCATACGTTCGTGCACTACGGGGGGCTACCTCTATGACGTACCACCAGTTTGATGCAGACTTTGTAGGATGAAATATCACCTTGCAGAGCCACATAACTTCTAAAATTGGATGTTAAATATTTATAGACTTACTTGTTCACAATGCTCGGGTAGTACAAATGTGTCTCTTAGGTCGGTCCATTTTTTAGTTGAATCCACCTCAACGAAACTAGAATCTCCTCTACGCTCAATAGCGTTGTGACCCTCCGTGTTTATCTTGAACCATTGCACATCGAACAGTCGACAAAAAGTCCACTATAATTGATCCTCAAAATCTCTTGTAGCGTGCCGAAGTAAGCGAGTTATGCCACCACAGGATCTGCATCAGACGACCGTCGTCGACTAGACTGTTCAAATTTTGCCATGATTCCACAATCTTGTGTAAAACGCTTTTTGTCGATCCATTCCACCCTAAAATGTTGACCTTTACACCCTGCTACTGTGTATGACTTATACTACAACCAACAAAGATTATGAGTGGACATTCAAACATCTAGAAAGTCGCTAGTCGTACATTGCAAACTTACCTTGGTCGCGCAACCCCGAGAGTACTCCCGCTCCTCCTTAGTCACTTCTTCATTGCACTGTCGTGCGCTTTTCAATTGGTTGTGCAACCATCTTAAGCTCATGAATGTTGGTAGACTCTCCAGACCCGTCGGATAATGCATCGGCGGTCAACTTCCCCGTCTCCACTCGATTTGTGCCCTATGTTGCTCTTGCTTTGCATCCTCGTATTATGAAATCCACTTTTGCATTGCCGGATTGTGAAGCATGCAAAATCGGTTGATTTTAGCCTCTAGATCTTCTGTAATCTTCTTCTCAACACCGAGATTGCACATGACAATCCCATATATGCGCTCATCATCTATGGTTCACCATAGCGTGTCTCGGGCTTTATCAAATCCGTCTAGCCACTCTCCAATGTAAACTAGGAACTCTGATACCAGCCAACCTTCTGCCATGCTACCCTCCTGACGTGCCTTCTGACACAGATATCCCGAGCGTTTTCATAAAATGTTCTAAAGGGAACATGCATCTGGAATGTACAGTGCCAACTATTTCCACCTCATCAACTATGTGAACAAGAAGATGCACTTGAATGGTTAGCATGGTAGTAGAAAAGTGTTTCTCAATGCACACAACCTCCGTAGCGTTTAGTTTGGCAAATGGTATGGAGTATACATTGATCTCCTTTTGTGATATCCATTTCACCAACGTCGCACTGGTTTGTAGATTGTGTTACGGACGTTAGGAGACAAACATCCCTCAATGGCCACCGGTAAAATAAACTGCAAAACACGTCTAGCAATGATATTAATGTCCACACACAAATTTATTGCACAATTCCCACTATGATATATTCCACATCAAACATACTTGACACATTTTATGCCAGTCGTGTGACTTCAAACCGCTGAACTTTCCTTCTTTAGTGAAACAAGTTCGGAGCGAGTGCATTACGCCAATGGGGGTCCGCACATACTGAATGGTCTCTTTTACTTTGCGTTCTTGGGCTCCTGTCAAAATCCATGGCGCTTTAGGGAGTTTTATCGATCCATCGGGTGCTGTCTGAATATTGCTCCATACGATCCATATTTCTAAGGTCAAACCTACCTCCCAAAGTATCTTTCTTGCCGGTCAGATGGTCCCACAACATATTACCCACATTCTTGAATATGTGCATTATATCGAGCAAGTGATTGATCATGAGTCTGGGCCAATATGGTAACTCGCACCATAGAGAGAGTCTCTTCATCCCTGGGGAAAAACTGTCATCACACATCTCCTTCTGCTCTAACCATGCTTGTGCAGACACCCTCGGTGGCTCTCTTTCCAAAAATCCGTCGTGTAACTCATGATTCTCTGGAAGATACGCTTGATTACCTTCGTAGATTTGCTTCTTCAGTGAGGGTGCCTGACGTGCATTAATTCTAGGTCCACATGTGACACATGATCTGTATCTGCTTGTTTGAATCCCTGCATGTATACACATGACAATAGATAAGCTTGAGAAAAACCAAGATTTATAGTGTTTGAGTTTGAGTGTAAATCACCTGAGCATTTTGTTAGTCCGGGATAGTTATCCATGGTCCACGTTAGAATGCCTCTGATCAAAGCATTCCCTCGACCTGTGTGTCAGCTCATATCCACCACTTCTATGCCAATCCACAATTCTTGTAGCTCTTTCAATAGTGGACAAAGATACACATCCATATTCTTCACTTTATACGACCCAGGCACAATCAAGCTTAGAAACAGGTGCCCCTTCTTGGTAGTCAACCACGGGGGAATGTTGTAGTTGACAATGACAACGGGCCATACACTGTAAGATGTTGATCTCTGACCAAATGGATTTACGCCATCAATAGCCAGGCCTATGCGCAAATTTAGAGCATCGCTGGCCATGTATCGTCTATATGTTTCCAGGCTGCACAATTTGCAAGAATCCGTAGCACACCATCCAAAGATGTATTCTCCTCGTGCCATGATGCTAGGGCGGCCATGGACTTACATTCAAAGAAATGCTTGATGCAAGGAAGTAGAGGAAAATTTTGCAAAAACTTTTGTGGGATTTTTTGTCCGTGGAGATCTACTCGATATCTCTCGGAATCACATTTTGGACACTTCTCTATGTCTATGTATTCCCCTCTGAAAAGAATGCAGTCGTTAGGACAAGCGTGAATCAAATTGTAATCCATCCCCAAGTTTCGCAATATCTTTCTTGCTTCCTGTCTGGAATCTGGAATCACATTATCAACTGGCAGTATGTGCTCTTTGAGCAATCTACACAGCGAAAAAAATGCGGTACACTTGTGTAAGTAATCTATCAAATTATTATACATCTAGAGTTTTTTATTAAAGTAAACACATTGTAATAGATCACCTAAAAAGCGTTGTGGTGCTAGTGTCACTCCATCCAAACTTTGCCTACATGTTGAGAAGAACCAGGAGCACCTTCAATCTAGACACATGTGCTCCATCATACAATGGCATATCGGTTTCACTTTTCATATCATCATAGATAAGCCTTTTTGAATCCATGATTGTCTCGATCATTTCATCGATCTCGGGCTCAAACATTGCCTCGTTGGGAATGCGGTCTGCATAATCATCCTCCGAGCTGTCAGAGGCTACATCTTGTGGCCTCATGCATACTACTTAACCAAAGCGCCTGCAAACACGTCTATTGGGTTGCAAGATTGCTGCCTGTTGGCCAACGTCAGAGTCCGATGAGTTATAATTGGCAACAACTCAATCTATAATAGATGGATCAAACTCACCATATTCACGAACATGCTGCAAAGAAACGCGTCTTGTCTGTCGCACAACATGCTTGCATTGATTACAAGGACATAAGATCCTTATTGCGAGATAGGTGTTCTGGTTGGACGGCCCCACATCCTCGTCACTACTCATAATGAATGGAATAACCTTATAACCTGGACATAATTTTAATCTTCTATTGGCATCCTCCGTCTTTTATCTCTCTCTCTCTCTCTCTCTCTCTCTCTCTCTCTCTCTCTCTCTCTCTCTCTCTCTCTCTCTCTCTCTCTCTCTCTCTTTGTTCACATTGTAAACTACCTCACATTCTCTAGTCATGTCCGATCCCCGCACACCTCGATCTAGAGGTGCACGGAGATCAGGACCACCGGATTATAATCTCGTCTTTATTGGTCAATGCCTATATTTGTGGGTACGAGAAATCTACACACCCAAGTCTACATGACAGTGCATGACGTAGTGGACAAAACACCTTTGTCTCTTCTCTAGCTGTAGCAATTCACAGCATCTTAACATCTCTTCACAGCAGCACATCCTTGTTTGAGGGATTACTTAGCACATTATATGTTGGCCTCCAATCATCTAAGTATCACGCCGTTGAAAGCTTTCCAACTTAAGGTCACATCCGTAGAGAGGAAGAGAGGGATCACCGTTCACCTAACTCTAATTTTTTTCTGTAATCCCGAAGGTAGATTTTAATATAAAAACTAAATCCAAAATCTAATCTTAAATCTAACCTAATTGAACATATGGTGATTCTGAGCTAATTGAACATGGTTAGTGGGTGAGTTAATAGCTATCATATTCTGATGGGAATATACATATTGTTGTGTACCTAATGTTTGCTCTTGGGGCAAAGCCTTCATTGGCATGCCCTAAAATCTAACCTAAATCTAATCTTAAATCTAACATAAATCTAGATCTAATTTAATATTAAACTCAACATAAACCTAAATCTAATCTAAATTTAAATCTAATCTAAACCTAAATGTAATTTAACTTAAATCTAAATCTAATCTAATCTTAAATCTTGTCTTAATCTTATATCTAACATAAATATAAATCTAATCTAATCTTAAACTCAACATAAACCTAAATCTAATCTAATTTTAAATCCTAAACCTAAATGTAATCTAACTTAAATCTAACCTAGCTAACCTTAAATCTTGCCCTAATTTTAAATTTAACGAAAATCTAAATCTAACATAATCTTAAATTCAACATAAACTTAAATCTAACCTAAAACTAAATGTAATCTAACATAATCTTAAATCTAATTAAAATCTTAACCTAATCTCAAGTCTAACTTAATTTTACATTTAGCATAAATTTTAAATATAAGTTAAATGTGATCTAACTTAATCTTAGATCTTAATCTAACCTAATTTTAAATGTAATTTGAATCTAACCTAACCTTAAATCTTAATATAACATTTTACTTCATATTTTCTCTACTTTTATCTCTCTCTCTCTCTCTCTCTCTCTCTCTCTCTCTCTCTCTCTCTCTGTTTTCTCCCCTTATCTCTCTCTTTTCGTCTTCTCTCCCTCTCTCTCTCTTTGGTTTCTCTCTCTCTCTCTCTCTCTCTCTCTCTCTCTCTCTCTCTCTCTTTTCCTCTCTCAATGTGTGTGTGTATGCATTCTTTGTTTATGCATGTGTGTGTATGTGTTTTTTGTTTATGCATGTGTGTACTCTCTCTCTCTCACACACACACAAAGACACAATGTGTGTGTGTGTGTGTGTGTGAGAGAGAGAGAGAGAGAGAGAGAGAGAGAGAGGGAGAGAGAGAAAGAGAAAGAGAAAGAGAAAGAGAAAGAGGGGAAGGGAACATGAGAGAGAGGAGAGGGAAGGAGCATACCTGGATCTCCTTCCTCTCCTCGTGTGTGTGTGTGGGTGGGGGGGGGGGGGGGGGGGGGGGGGGGGGAGAGAGAGAGAGAGAGAGAGAGAGAGAAAGAGCACGTGTTTACCTGTTTCTCTTGAGCGCCGAAACTCAGATCTGAGATCTGAGTTTTTGGCGCTCTCGATTTATTTTTTACCCCTGTTGGCGTCGCTATGCAACAAAGAAAATAGAGACGATCATAGTGACACTTATAGCGATTTTCACTTTTGAGCGTCACACTGCGAGTGTCGCTAATGTAGTGCACCTCATGAAGAATCCGCGGCTGCAAATCCACAACCTCAACCACATGTGGAAAACCCAACACCACAACCCACTCCAGACACCCGACATCCTCCCCAACCTTCAAATCCAGATGATCAAAACACCATGCGATAGATTTTTGTTGATATCCCACCATTTGATTTAGCTTTGGCAATCAATTTGCAAAATGAAGGGTTCCTACATAAGAATTAGTTTATCCCATTTAACATCTCTTTATGAAATTTATAATCTATTCATATAACATCAATGAATCAAATTTCTACCATTCGGTGCAATTATAACAAGTGACTATGTGCATTGTGTTCGTTTAGATCTAAATTTGTCAAGTTGTCAAATTTAAATTCTCTCCCTCAATCAGGCACCTGGAAGTCGGGGGGACACCGCCGGTGAATGTTTGTCAAAACCAAGCAACAAGTGGATTGTATGGAGGTTACGGGATGACCAAGATGCACCGCGGTGCCAGACAGGGTTGGCGGACACAAAAAACACTCGTGTGTGCTAGAGCGTGCGAGGGGTTTTTTTGTGTCCGTTAACCTCGCCTAGTCAAAACTGCCCCCTACGTCCATAGACCCCGCTGGGAACCGCAGTGCATCTTGGACATCCCACCACCTCTGTAAAATCCCCCCGTTGCTCGGTTATGAAAAAAGTTCGCTGGCAGTGTCCCCTCAATCGTCGATTGCTTGATTGGGGGGTTGTTTTGTCCATGTGTTGTGATAATGAATTTTTTTGGGCAATACGAACAAAAAAAATATAAAGTACAGATTGTTGACAATAAATGATAGAAAAGACAAAAATATTTTGTATTGCTTTGGTAATTACATCATGACTAATTAGTCTTTTTGTGAATCACATTTGTGGGTATGGGGCCAATGACTAACCTGATGCCAAGGGTTTTTACAATTTCTTCTGGGTTTGTGACCCCTTGGCCCTAGGATTAAGGCATAGTGAGAGAGGACTGACCCAGGGTGCTTGCCTATAAAGGCATACAAGGCCACCTCCCAATCCACCAATATAGATTTGTGAGCATTAAGGGTGAGGGAATCTTCAGCAAGGATGACACTTAATGCTTTGCACTTGAGCAGCTCCACAGTACCATGCTTGGAGAACTCTATGTGAGAAACTTGAAGAATCAATGGTCCCAAGTGGCTCAGGTAGTGCCACAAGGAGCTACCCCTACCCTTGGTCACGTTGCAGTCACGTTGGGAGAACCTCTAGTTCGCAGTACAAACTTATCAACATGGTATCATGCGGTCTGCAAAACATTTAAAAGGACTTTAAAACTTTTTGTAAGGAACCATAGACAATTGGTTAGGTTACAAAGGGTTTACCTAAGTGTCTTCACCCATCTCATTGAGAGTTTTCCTTGTAAGGTCGATGCTAGAGTGATCATCTCCCCCCATAGGAATCAGTGGTTTGTGTGCATGGAAAGCACTTTCTGAGATGCTTTCATAAAAGGAGGCACATGATTTGATTTCCAAATGGGTACTTGCCACACTATTTGCACAACCTCTGTTCATTTTCACAAGGGAGGAAAGAGAGGTTTTCTGGGAGACTTTGGTCTTCAAAGTAAATTTGAAACTTGACCTTCTCTTTCTTTTCACAAGGACAAGGATCCTTCATGCCCGCATAGATAGCAAGCATTGAGAGCGACTCATCTTCTCTGAGTCCTAGTGTTTTGGCGATGTTGTCAAGGAACAAAAATTGACGACCATCCACCACCATTGCATGCAAAGTGTGAATTTGGAGGTATGAACTTCCTTCAACATCTCATCTCCCTCTATCATCCGATCTTCCTTCTTAGTGGAGCTGGGCTCTTGCAAGAGAACGACTGCCATAGATGCTTTACCCTGCTCATTAACCTCTTTGATAGTTTCATTTGATTCCTCCACAATGGTCACATGCGGTTCCTTGCTAGCCTTTCCCCTTGCTTTTCCTATCTCCATGCCCTCAAGAAAAAATGAGACCAAAACCATGTCCCAAGAAATGAATTGGGTGCCTATTGGAACCCCATGGCCAAATCTATGAGGTCATGTTCAATGATCCCTTTAGTAAACCTCAACAAGCAAAATAGAAAGTTTTTTTCGGCCGCGTATAGGTGTTTGAGGAAATCAACTGCCAACCATGCCATGTCAAATCCCTCGAACACTATGGCATATTCTTCCATGTGCTACGCCATGTACTCAAAAAAGCCTTGGAATGCCTATGCATGCACGTTCATAGTGGCTTGCATATCAATTGTTCCCTCAAACACACTGATTGGTTCATGTGCTCAATCCACAATTCCTACCTTTTTCAGTTGTGCAAGAAGCGCATCACAAGATGTTGCCATGGGTCCGTTCGCGAAGAAGATGGAAAGAGAGCTTAGAGCTAGAGTTTTGTGAATGTGAGAAATGAAGTTTAAAAACTTAGAAAGTCACTCATATATCCAAGGTCACCTTTTAAAAAGCACGTAAAATTAACGTCAAATTAACTTAAATTAAAAAAAAAAAAAACAAAATCACACAACAAAGCATCAAAAGTTATGGAAGTTGAAGGCATTCGCATTCCATATCAATGAAATTGCACTTTTCAATCGAAATATTGAGAGCAAATTGAAAATGAACAAGTATTCTTAGATACGAGATTCAAAACAACATATTCATTAATGGAAGCAGCATCCGCATTAGTTCCAAAGCTTTTACAAAAATACATCACAGAAATGGAACGGACAACCTTTTTGTTGATTACAAAGAGGTATTGCTTGGGAAAGGCATACTTGAGATTAAGATACTCATGAAGATGACTGAGGTGCCCATTGTTATTAACAGAGATGTCGTGCACTGCATCATCGTGGAGGTATATTTGCAGGTCAATGGATTCTCTGTCAGCAACATCAGAGTCTGGTGCCTCCCATCATCAGCTTTCATCTTCTGTAGGGAAAGACCATTGGCAAGCTTTTCTTTGCAATATGGTATCTGAACACCACATTTTTCAGCATCTACATAGCTTTTAATTCTATCTTGTTGGTGGTTGACCACCTTGATCTCCCATCCAACTGCAAGGAAGCTGTTCATTGCACTTTCCCCTTTGCAAGTCCACATTGCTGGTGTCCTATGACACTCTGTAATCAAAAAATATACACAAATTCATGAAGAGACAAAAACCATGTTACTGTTGCTTTCTAGGAACCATAGATGCACTTCATTACTGCATGTACATCCACGTCAAATCTCCTTTTGGCTGCTGCTATCAAGGCAGTACTGTCCGGCTTAGGACATTCCAAAATTTGCAAGGTTGGTGACTGAATCAGAGAAAGATTACCATACCCATTTCGCTTAGGTGTGACATAAGTATGGTTTTTTTTTTTAAAAGTTTCGTGAGGCAAGCTTAGAGGATGGACAACCAGCATTGAGCAACTTGCCAAGGTTAGCGGGTACGGCTTCAAAGGTTCCTGTGAAGGACTCTATTGGCTCCTACTCTACAAAATTGGATGGAAAACATATGCAAACATGAACAAGCAATGGAAATCTTACAGTCATCAAAAGCAACAAATATTGCAAAAATAAAATACAAAATAGGCAATCTAGAAACTTGACAGAGGAGTGAAATTACAGTTTACGCAAGAAGCCTTGATCCAGCCAATGCTATCTCTAGCTTCAATTTTGTAAAGTGACAAATATGGAAAAAATACAATCTAGAAACTTGATAGAGGAGTGAAAGTATGGTTTTTAATACATCTTGATGGAGCCAATGCTGTCTCTAGCTTCAGTTGTGAAGCGACATACACATGCTACACCTTTGCAAGCCGCTTGCTGTTTTGGGTTTTCTTGAACTCCATGATTCTTCCCTTCCAGTGGTGTGCTCAAGGATCCATGTGTCTTCTTGAGACCTTGTGTGTACCTCTTGAGTTGGGTTGCATTGTCATAAACATCAATCATTTGAACTCCATCTTCACCCAACATCCATTATCCTCATGTCATTGCTGCATGAAATGGAGTCAATAACACTCCTAGGTCATCGAGTACCTGATGATTCCATGGGGAATAGTAGCAAAAACTTCACACAAACACTTAGTATTAATCTATGCACATCTATGTTCTCTGCCGCATAAAGAGCAAGATTATTGATGGTACACAAAGACGGTTAATGCTACTTACTTCTATGATGTTCCACGTGCAAGTTGGCTAAATGGGGAAGGTAATGTGAAGAAGCTATAGAGGGAAGTAGATCCACTCTAGAGAGCTTAATGTAGAAGGACCAAGAAACTTGTTGAGAAAAGAAAAAGTAAAGATCTAGCAGAAGGATATGCTACAAATCTTCAGCTTTAGGTAGAGGTTTATAGTGAGGTTCATGGAGAAATGGAGAACTTCAGCCTAAGGAGAATGCAGCAAGCTTGAGGAGAGAAAGTAGGTTCAAACTTATGCTATAGAGCTTTTTGGGAGGGAAAAGTGACATTGAGGAAAGAGATGCAAGAGAAATGAGAGATGGTACAGTATAGAGAGAGAGAGAGAGAGAGAGAGAGAGAGAGAGAGAGAGAGAGAGAGAGAGGGGGGGTGGGGGGGGGGGGGGGGGGGGGGGGGGGGGGAGGGATGACCAACACGTTTTTGAAGTGACCCCCTTTTAGGAGAGAAAGGGGAAGAAACTAGTAGGCGCTAGAGAGAGAGAGAGAGAGAGAGAGAGAGAGAGAGAGAGAGAGAGAGAGAGAGAGAGAGAGAGAGAGAAAGGATTGCTTTTTACCCCAATGTTTTAGATAAAAGTTCAATTTTTTGAATTTATAAGATATTTTCTCTTTATATCTTATAAAAGAGTACAAGTTTGACCACTTAATTTTAGGCCCTACCATACCCACCATTTCAATCCACATGGATCCACCCATTTGCCCCTTCCATAATTTCATTTTTAATCCCATGGAAAATAAAGAGGCCCCCTTGGACCCCATTCCCTTCCTAATGCCCAAGGGACAGCTGGCAATGGGTGGAGGCGGGTGGGGATGAGCTATCTCTAGCGCGGGTGGGGACAGGAGACCACATCAGGCACTTATGTGCAAAGGAGGGAGACGAGCCAAATGGCACAAAGGGATGAATGAAAAAAGATGTACAAGATTAGAATAATCTTTTTTTTTTGTTAAATGGGAATGATGAAGGACTCTTTGTGACATCAGTGTTGTGAGATCAATTACGGGTTGATGAACATGCTTTTATCAAAGTTTAAAGACCAAAGGGAATCTTCCATGGAATATGTGAAGATTCTAGGCAAGGAATAATAGGATTAGAGCCACTATCTTAAGCCACTTTTGCATAGCACTTACGTTGGTATCAGTTGACCCAATGGCAAGAGCAACCATCCCTGATGCCATAGGCTAATTGGAGAACGAGTAAGAGCTTCACTTTCGGACCCACAAATTCTTGGGTGACACCCATCCTCCAAAATGAGTTTCTATCGTGCATTTTGCAGCGTGAAACACTGACATTGCATCTCGCTTTCATGGCAACCTTCACTGATTTGCTGCTTCCTAAGGCATCACCTTGTTGCCTTAGGAAGCAGCAGACTTGAGGCAAATAAAAAAGAGGCAGCTTCCATCGGGTTCATTTGAACCCGTCCTAGAAATTTAAAAACACAATTGCATGACAACCTTAGTTGGAATCTTCATAGATTCCTTAACACTCCTCCCTTGCTCTTTAATCCTTAGAGACTTCAAAACACAATTGCACGACAACCTTAGTTTGAATATTCATAGATTCTCGACACTCCTCCCTTGCTCTTTAGCCGTGAGTAAAAGTACCATGCAATACCAAGTATTGAAGCATGATGTTGTGTGTACTATGCAAAGTCTCTTATGCTAACCAACTTACCCAAGAGCTTTGAGTTGATGAGTGCACCTTGTGCAACGAAAACCTTTTCCTAAGTCTACTCCTGCCTAAGGGCCGCTTGACCCACACACGTCCCTATTTGCACTTGGCTCCCCGCCACCTACTCTCATCGTTTTCCTTCACCTTTTCTTACCCTTTGCTTCTCCAAATTGTATCTACCTCATATTCCATTTAATACATACCAATTCCAGTAGGAGGTACCATCTGGGATATAATCGAAAAAAGTGACGAATTTGACGTGATACCGGCAAGAAATGAAAAGGAAACGTTTCGCGGTTAGCAAGGAAAGTTGCGATGGCAGGTGCATGCATGACAGTTGGGTTGGCGCACTCGAACAGAGTAGCTGTAGGGTGGAGGAACATTAATCGTGCCGCACCAGAGGACGACGAGGAGGTGCAGGGGGATAATGGATTCAGAGGGAACGAGGGGGAGGCGAGAGGGATTTTTTTAAAGTGTAAAGGACACGCTACCAACATCACGGATGTTTGTCTAGATGGCTTAGCTCACCTCGACTGACTTTGTGAGGTTGACAGTTCAAATCCCACACTTGCCTTTTGTGAGGGTAAGAGAAAGGGGGGGAGAGAAATTCCTGAAATCTTGCAGTGGAAGCCTGGGAGGAATCTCGCTAATGATTGAATAAAATATGAAGGATACCAATATGTGCCAATCTCAAAAAAATAAAAATTCATTCAAAACATATTAAGTGCATAAGTGAAGCGTGAGTTTAGGAAATGAAAAGAGATATGAAGATGGAAAGTCAAAAGACAAATAAAAATGGAAAGTCAAAACACTTTTTGTGTCTATATAAATAGGTGTTTCTCTGCTCTTTCATTTTTTCTTTAGTATTTTTTTCTAAATTCTCTGTAGCGTTTTCCCCTCTCTCTCTCTCTCTCTCTCTCTCTCTCTCTCTCTCTCTCTCGCAATATTATATTCATCTTTCTTAAGTAATATTGTTGCAAATCTATGTCCTTCGTCATTACCTATCGTTACGTGCTATAGATTAACACATTGTTTTTCTTGTTTTAGAATGGAATCTTTGGGTTAGGAGCACCTTTTAATTTTTTGAAGCCGTTAGAAACACATTGAATCTTTCCATTATCGTACCCACCTATTTTTTTTGGCTCTACATTACAAAAAGTTATTATTTGCCATATTCGATTGTCTCAACAAAAGGGATTGGATGCCATTCCTGCGTGGCTCCATGCCTCACCCTCATGCTTCGTCTGCAGAGCAGTGGATCACTCTCCTGTGTGGCTCCTTTGCTCTACACCTCCCATAGATACTCGCCTCAACTCTTGTCCGTCCCCTTCTGTTGCATCACTGGTTGATCAACCTTATTAGTTGGAAGGACGTAGAGAGGGAGTGCCCATTGTAGAAAAAAAGAAAATATTTCCCTCTCAGCATAGGTCCTCCATGCGCTCCTCCCAGATGGCATCTCTCTCTCTCTCTCTCTCTCTCTCTCTCTCTCTCTCTCTCACACACACACACACACACACACACACACAGGTAGTACCCAAGTCCCTCTCTCTATCCTGCACTGCTCACGAGTCTCACCTGTAGATGAGCCATGCATCGCTATTCTCCATCATGGAGCTCAAGGAAGGTATCTCCTGAGCATAGAACGCAGGTTCACTGCCATCCTGCAGCTAAACAAGGCCATGGAGACAAAGTTTGGTTCAAGATGGAAAGTGCAAGGGGCGAGGGCAATGAGCTGGTGAAAATATTCATGTGGAAAAATAACACCAAAGACATACTTCCGTGGTAGTGGGCCAAATGGGAGTATGTTGCTACACCAAAGGAGCAAGGTGGTATGGGATTCTAAACCCTGTTCATACAAAGGGCTAGTGGACCAAATGAACGACAAAGAACATGATATAAAAGGTGGCCCATGGAAGGATTTAGGGATACACAAAAAAAATTTGGCACCTCAGTAAATGAACTTGATGTTAGGTGGCACCATGAGCGAGCTGGTGCATGAGTGTAGCAGAGTTGCAAAGACGCTTGAATAAGGGAGTTTGCCAGATATTTTCAAAACTCTATAACACACTGGTCCCCATGGCTCTCTAAAGTGGGAAATGAATTAGTGAATCCAATTTGGAGAGAGATTTCCAGGAAGGTAAATAACAAAGGGCTTCATCACCTAACCCATTTTTGGGATGGCAACATCATGGGATGGAAAGAAGCTGACCAATTGGCTATCCAATTCCACCTCAGCACAACCAAAAGACTGCTGAATATCAAAGCTACCAAAGATTTGTAATATGGTTTAATGCCTATCTATGAGTCTCATTTTGAGTGGAAAGCTTGGATGTGGCTCAAGAATAGAAAAATATCTAAACCGTAAACCAAGGTAATCTACAAAAAACTAATGATTAATTTAGATTTATTTTCCTCCCTCAAAAAACAATGGCATAAACAAGTAAACAATGGTCAAGATCTAGGTAGGGGATGATCGCTATAGTAACACATGGGAATCTCAATGGCCCTTGGACATGAACATTTTCCTGTGGAAGGTGCTATGGGGGGCTATCCCAATCGGCACCAAGACTCATGTTCGAGGGATTGGATTAGATAGATGCTCGGGTTACAAAGCGGCAAGTGAAGATTATACACACTTGTTCAAGGACTGCCCGATAATAATTGGCTTAGCATGCAAGATCTACGAAAGGACTCAAAAGACCTGGAGGACCTTGTTTTGCAAAGATGATCTACTCCTGGACGGAAGAGTATGAAGAACCAAGCTCTGCTTATATGCACACAAATTGTTCGCTTTTGCTACATTAAATAAGTCTGGAGGACTAGAAACCAGTGTATTTTTAAAAACGACCTCTTGTCTACTGGATTCATTGAGGTTATCAAAGAAAGCACCAAATTAATTATATCAATTAAAAAGAGGAGAAGGCTCTCTGATGAGGGAATCAAGCTTTACAAAACATTAGATTCACTAATGGGTAACATCTTGAAAGATAGATCATTGTTATGAAGCAACTCCAGCCTAGATATCTATCATAATCACTATGGGAGAATGTTGCTGTTATTACCTCACAACATTACCGCATAAGAGGAGAGAGAGAGAATTAAGAAAGAGAGAGATTGTATGTTGCAGCCCTGTTGGCGGGTTTTTCGATTTTTTCGCGATTATTACCTCAGGTATTACCGCGCATATAGCCGCGCAGATTACCGCAATAAAGAATCCACTTGGCCGGCCGCCCCCATTCCTCTCCCACTTTTCCCTTTCTATAAATTCTATTCTATTTTGTTACTTTTTTAGAAATTGGTACCCCCTTTTTGCATGGAGTGTAAGAAATCCCATTCTCATTGGGATTTTTTGTGCCTCTCTTCTCTTTGCTTGCCTCATCTATTGGTATGATTCTCCTACTGGTATGATTCTCCTACTCTACTCATTTGTACTCCATGAGATTCTATATCAAAAAATATTTTGTTTCCACCTCAAAATCTTATATATGTCAACTATGCATTCATATGGAAATGGAAAGCGAACGATGATCAAAATTGTATTGTCTTGCGTTCATAAACAAATAGCCCTTTTGTACATCATAAGTAGAAAAGAAGACAAAATCCAAAAGATATTTACTAATTTTCATCCTCCAAGAGATCTCTACAAGTGCTTACATCCATGTCCAACCCCATGGTAGCTAAATCAACAAATAAATCTATTGATTCATCCTCTACAGCCTCTCCTATTGAATCATCATCATCCTCTCCATCCTCGTCCTCCTCTTCACTATGGTTGGTTATTGGGAATGGTTGGTTCTCCTCGACCTCAACTGCATCATCGTCATTGGCGTCTTCTTAAGATGGGATGGTGGGATCTGCCAAAGTCTCTATGTTCGTATCTGCAAAGATAGATCTACTCCGTGGTGTGACTGGAATAACATACCAAAGTCGTCTTCGATACATACAAGGCACATAAAACACATGTAGGTCATAGAGCAAACAACAACATGAATGTATCATATAATGTTTTAGTGAGTTGCACATGGACTTTACCTGCTCACAAGTACTAGGTTGCACCAAGTTGTCGGTCTTCCCGCGATGAAATTTCCCAGAGTCTACCATATAGAGCCCATTCTCATGTCTCCTAACCTCACCCACACACCATCGGCAGTCAAAGAGATATTTGTGCAATGTTCTGAAGTCCACTTTGATTATCCTCTCTATTGTTCCACAATCTCTCACCTCTTGTGTTGTCGTGTCAAAGTTGCCCATAACTCCACTATCGTGAGTGGTTCGACGCTCATCTATCTTGCGGGTTCGAAAATGACGTCCTTCGTACCACATAGAGTTGAATGTGAAGGCCTGCAAAAACCAATCAGGATACAGAGAGAGAGAGAGAGAGAGAGAGAGAGAGAGAGAGAGAGAGAGAGAGAGAGAGAGAGAGAGATGACACACATACACACACACACACACACACACACCCACACACACACACACACTCGCACACACACACTAAACACATTGAGTATATTACCCTTGGTAGACATCCTTGCGCGTACTCCCATTCTTTAGGGCTTATTTGTTCTCCTTGTGCCTTGGCCTTGGTCATGGCATTTTGTATCCACCCAACTGGAATCAGATCAGGGTATTTGTCAAGATTTTTAGGAAAGGGAGGTGCTCGCCTACCGCCATGCGACCTGTTCCATGCTTCCCTCTCCCTTTCTCTCATTGTACGCACCTCCACATACATATCCACCCATTTGCCCATGATGGGAGCATTGACTAGACAATGGTTGTTGACTATGGCTTGAAATTCCCTATCAAAAATCAAGAGAGAACCTTTTCCACTTGGAATGTTTGCGTGTTTTTTTGGATCCTCTTCCTCCGTCTTTAAACGAGGCAATGATGGGTCTATTGTGAAAAGATATTGAGAGACATACACAAAAGCCTCTTGTACAATCCAACCCTCTGCCATGCTTTCCTGAACACATGAAACCATTAGTGATTAAAGTAACCAATAAAAAGCGTTGTGAATACAATCCAATCCTAATAAGGTTTAAGGCTTAATATCGATGAATACCTCTGGTTGTGATCGTAGCCTTACAAAGTCTTTCAAGGTCTTTAGGAACCTCTCAAGAAAGAACATCCACCTGGAGTGAACCACACCACAAATGGCTATCTCCTCAACAAGATGGAGCAATAGGTGAACTTGGCTAACAAGGATAGAACGTGGGAATGCATCCTCAATAGCACAAGTTTCTTCAATCGCTATAAGTCGAGCTGTTGGAATGGATGAAACTTTGATTTCTTTGGAACTCACAAACCTGTAACCAAAAACCCCTTCATAATCTTCATAGTACTTCATAGTCTTTAAACGAGGCAATGATGGGTCTATTGTGAAAAGATATTGAGAGACATACACAAAAGCCTCTTGTACAATCCAACCCTCTGCCATGCTTTCCTGAACACATGAAACCATTAGTGATTAAAGTAACCAATAAAAAGCGTTGTGAATACAATCCAATCCTAATAAGGTTTAAGGCTTAAGATCGATGAATACCTCTGGTTGTGATCGTAGCCTTACAAAGTCTTTCAAGGTCTTTAGGAACCTCTCAAGAAAGAACATCCACCTGGAGTGAACCACACCACAAATGGCTATCTCCTCAACAAGATGGAGCAATAGGTGAACTTGGCTAACAAGGATAGAACGTGGGAATGCATCCTCAATAGCACAAGTTGCTTCAATCGCTATAAGTCGAGCTGTTGGAATGGATGAAACTTTGATTTCTTTGGAACTCACAAACCTGTAACCAAAAACCCCTTCATAATCTTCATGGTAAAGTTAATCTCAAAGTAAAGTTTAGGAGGGAGGATCAAATGTGCTATACCTGACAACTTCTCCCACCTTGAATATTGCAGCCTTTACCCTCATGTCCGCAAATCCACTAATGCTAATTGGAAGCACAAACTATTGCACAAACAAAAGACTTATTAGTATCTAGAACCCTAAACCACATACACACACACACTCACATACACACACATATACACACACATACACACACACACACACACACACACACACACACACACACACACACACTACCTGAATAATATTGTGCCAATCATGGGATTTGAGCCCATACAGTTGTGTGGATCCTCCTTTCTTAGTTTTAGTGAGGGCACCCTTGAGCGAACGCATATAACTTGTTGGAGTACGGATGGATGCAATGACTTGTTTCATCCGCTCTTGATCCACCCTTGATAGAATTCAAGGTGCCTTTGGAAGAACCATCTTCCCTTGAGGACCCATGCGAGGTGTGGTCGAAGGAGGGAGCCTCCTTATGGCCCTCATGTCCTCTCTAGCCCCTAATGAATCTTTCTTGCCTACTATGTGATCCCATATAGCTTGCCCAACATTTTTGAACACGTGCATTGGATCCAATAGGTGTTGGATTTTCAATGAAGCCCAATAGGGTATTGATAAGAAAATTGAGTACCTAGACATACCCCTAAGTGGATCATTGGGAGGAGGCAATGTGTTGTGATGCTCGTTCCAATGTCTTGCCCAATCGGCCATGATCCAATGAGTGGCTCCATCCCATTGCACGGTGGAGCATAAGATCGATGTGTGGGCGGCAAGAAGCGATGGTTATTGGGGTAGATCACCTTACCAAGTAGAGCGGGTCTCTCTGTCACGAGTGAGGGTCCACAAGTTGGGCATGCACTATGTCCAGATGTCGATAGTCCTACAAAAACAAAAGACATAACCGCATATAAGTGACCAATGCAAAGACATTAAAGAGCATCACAAAGTATAAGCTTACCAAAAATCTCTCCAAGCCCGAGGTAATCATGCATGGTCCACATGAGAATGCACTTGATCATTGTGCGCCGATCATGAAGTGGTCTTGATACATCAAAAACATCTATGCCGTTCCATAGCTCTTGAAGCTCTTCAATCAAAGGTGCTAAATATACATCCATGTTCTTCACCTTGTGTTTTCCTGGGACTAGAAGAGAGCAAAATGTTCCCCTTCTTAGTTGACTCCCATGGTGGAATGTTGTAGTTCACAACAACCACTGGCCAAGTACTCCATGAGGTAGACCGATGCCCAAATGGGTTTACCCCATCACTAGCCAGACCAAGTCTCAAGTGACGAGGCTCTTCTCTAAACTCCGGCCATGTCTTCTCGATGTGTTGCCATGCCGGTGAGTCAGCCGGCACTCTCATAACCCCATCGGTGGAGCGATTTGTCATATGCCATGTAAGAAGCTTGCTTGTTCCTTTGGTGCTGAACATGTGCTTGATGCGGGGAATGAGGGGGAAATGACGAATAACCTTGCGAGGTATTGTGGTTCCTTGCATTCCCTATTTGTACCTTGATTCTCCACACTCGGGGCAAGCATCAAGCCCTGCATTTTCATTACGGAATAGCACGCAATCATTGACACATGCATGTATGTGATCATAGTCCATCCCAAGCCCTGTCACCACCTGTTGTGCCTTCCTTCGATTTTCTAGAAGATGATTGCCTTTAGGCATCATCTTGCCTAATAGCCTATGACATAATTAAAGAACACTCGTTATTGCATATAACCACGAACAAAACTCACAACTAACACTTATTACACTTAAACGTACCTCAATAGTGCATTGACCCCTGCATTGCTCCATCCAAACATTGCTTGAATATTCAAGATCTCAAGAGACGCTCGTAATATGAAGTAGGAGTATCCCTCGTAAAGAGCGGTGTGTGCTGCCTCTAGCAATGAATCTTTGGTTTTTTGGGCGGCTTCTTCACATGCACACTCAGGCTCACACTCATTCGCCGCCTCACGTGCAAGAAGATCCTCAACCATATTGTGTAAATGATCTTCCTCCACCTCCATGTGCGGCGGGGTGGTGGGGAGATCCCCATATGTGGTGGATGTAGGATGCGCATGCGCTCGTGTGGACCCACCCACATCGGACGGCGGGTGTGACCCCCCTCCCATGACTGCTTCCTAGCGCAATCGCTCTTCCGTCCTCCTCCCGTCTCCGCCCCCGATCACTCCAATAGGGAGCGACATCAATGGATGCCAAAACCCTCGGATCGCTAGTTTCCATTTGAGCGCGTTTTCTCGGATCGTCCCATAGTCCATAATTATCCACGTGAGCCAAGCATATACGCCGAAGCCGTGCAATTACACGCTTACATCGCGTACATGGACATGGTAGTCGCTCGCTCAACCATCGAGTTCGTTCCGCGCCAACCGGCGAACCCACGTCATCCCAATCGACCTGCACACACGACCACACACTAAATAAGAAAAAATAAAATAAGAAAAAGAAGAATCAAGAATGTTGGTACTGACATGACTGACTCTCATTTTAGATAGAGGGGACTGTAAGGTAAAGAGGTGGGTACAAGAGATCATCCAGTCGGCGTAATCTTAATGTCTCATCAGAGATTTTCGCGGTAATACACGCGGTAATACGCGCGGGCAGCAGAGCGGTAATAGACGCGGTAAAATTTACAACAAATTTTTTTATATAAAGGGGCACCTACGTGCCCCCATGAAATTGAATGCCAAAAATTCAAAAACGAGCTCCTTCTCTACGCGGGCCTGTTTCCCTCTCCATCTCCAAGCTCTCTCTCCTTCTCCCTCTCCATCTCCAAGCTCTATTACTCTCTTCATCTCCATCCCCACCATATCCAATCGATCGAGGTCACGACTATAAGTGCTCGAACTCTCTCTCTTTCTTCTCGTTCTTCTACACAAACACATGCACACACACACAATGCATACACATTGCATACACACACACACACACAATGCATACACACACATGCACACACACATTGTACACACGCACACATACACACACTATTTTGTGCACAATCACACACTAATGCAAGCATTAGTGTGTGCATGCATTATACACACACTAATGCTTGCATTAGTGTGTGATTGTGCACAAATTAGTGTGTTTTCACACACTATTTTGTGCACAATCACAAACTAATGCCCGCATTAGTGCGTGCATGCGTTACAAGCATACACTAATGCTTGCATTAGTGTGTGCTTGTGCATGCATTAGTGTGTTTACACAATAATGCATGCACGAGCACACCCTAATGCAAGCATTAGTGTGTGCATGCATTATACACACACACTAATGCTTGCATTAGTGTGTGATTGTGCACAAATTAATGTGTTTTCACACAGTAATTTGTGCACAATCACACAGTAATTTGTGCACAATCACACACTAATGCAAGCATTAGTGTGTACATACATTACAAGCACACACTAATGCTTGCATTAGTGTGTGCTTGTGCATGCATTAGTGTGTTAACACTCTAATGCATGCACAAGCACACACTAATTTTAGCATTAGTGTGTGTGTGTATAATGCATGCACACACTAATGCTTGCATTAGTGTGTGCATGCATTATACACACACGAAAACACACTTATTTGTGCACAATCACACACTAATGCAAGCATTAGTGTGTGCATGCATTAGTGTGTAGACACACTAATTTGTGCACAAACACACACTAATGCTTGAATGCAAGCATTAGTGTGTGCTAAAGAGGTATGCACACACTACTGCTCGCATTAGTGTGTGTGTGTGCATGCATTAGTGTGTTTTCACACACTAATTAGTGCACAAGCACACACTAATACAAGCATTAGTGTGTGCATGCGTTACAAGCACACACTAACTCTTGCATTATTGTGCATGCGTTACAAGCATACCAAAACATACCTCCATGTGGGTGTGTGATGATGTTGATTGAGACGCCAATGGTCACCGAGAAGCCCAACGGTAGATTAAGGTCCAACACACACACACACACACTAGATTAATTTCTTTGCCACACACTAACACACACACACAATAAATTAATTAGAAGCGCACACACACACACACACACTCTAAATGGATGCAAAAAAAATAAGCACACAAACCATTTCTTAAATAGGAGATAAAAGGAATCCTATGCAGGGAGGAATCCTATGCAATAAAGAATCTCACTTTGGTTAGAATCCAATGTTAATTGGGGTCCCCTTTTTTTGTGAAATTGTAGGATATGGCATCCTCTTCCACGCCCCGCTATCGATCCATAGAGGAATTTCTCGCCGAGGGTCTCTTACGAGGATGCTTGTGATGCTTACTACTCGCAGTCTTCCTCCCACCAGCCACAATCCACCTTCGTCTTTCGATGGTTCCGAGATGCAGTACACGATCCCGACCTCGAGAGGGCATACCACGCCCAGGCAGAGTGGCTATCCTCGCAGCAGAGTCTTCTAGGGCGGTACACACCCACACAGTTGGCTGCCTATGGGCTCTCACCGCTTGCGACACCGGGCACCGGCACTCCGATCGTGCAGAGTGTGTCTCCCACATCGCCTCCCTCCACCTTACCCTCGACTTTCCCGTCACCCGCACCTCCCTCCACCTTGCATTCACAGCGATCCACACCCGCACCGTCGAGTTATCCGTCGCCTACACCACCCAGTGGTTTGGGCTCGGGCTAGCGCTCTTCGGGTGGCCAGCGCTCTTCCCGTAGTGGTGGCTCACGCTCTCGTCGAGGTAGTGGCTCGTGTTGCTTTGGTGGTGGAGGGGACAGTGCTACATATTCGCCTCCTCTTACACCCCGACCTCCTCTCTCACCCCTTGGAGCTCCACATGAGGATGAGGACCGCGATGCGCCCGCCTCAGACGCTCATGGATACTACTATTATATACATCCAGGGGGGGAGGTGGATCTAGGTTCCTCTTTGGGGAGGACATTTCGAGGGCACCTTAACCAGCCGATCCACTCGACATACCAAGATTGCTTTAAATCTTTCAAAGATCAGGACCCAACCGACTTGACGTACATTCACACGACATTGCTCATGCGGTTCCCTAATCCGAAAGTGGAAGAGTTCTCCAGGCAAGGGCTCGAGGAGTACGTCAATAATTTCTTGAAAAATAAGAAGTCCAGTGTGCGGAGAGCGGCAAAGCGAACATTTGAATCTGAGGGTCACAACTGTCGCCCTGGAAATGTTCACGACGAGGAGTGGGAGAAAGCCCAGGGCGAGCTGGAGGACGAGAGAGCGGCATGTGCTAGGGCGCACACTCGACAGGTAGAGGCGAGGACGCAGCAAACCCCCACGCATTACGGCTCGGGCGGAAAAGTAGCATGGAAAGATAAATTTGTGAGTGCACGTATTTTCATTTGAATTGATTTAATTTGTGGTAATAAGGTTAGGTTTGTGATATTTTTTAATTGATACATAACAAAATATTACTATGACCCGCCCAAGCCGAGAGATCCAAAGATATTGAGAGAGCCACTCTGAATATCAGACATGGTGCTGGCTGTATGAAAACAACAAAATCAATCGCGAAGAATTTGAAAATGCATGTCGTACACTACAGCCTGTAAGTGTGAACTTTTTTTTAAAATGAGTGCATGCAGAATTATATATCCATTTGTATTAATTAAAGGTTTTGTTGTTTTTTTCTTTCCAGAGTCAGGGAGTCCCTCGAGAGGTCCCAGGATTCGAGTAGCTCAATCCTCCGAGTGTTTTTGGGCCCGTCTTCTTTTGGCCATAGTTGTATAGCCCCCATGTATCGCCTATTTGGGCAATTTTGTAATATCCAATATAATTAAACACTGATTTTGGTCCAAAGTCTTCTTTTGGCCACAGTTGTATAGCCGCCATATATCGCCTATTTGGGCAATTTTGTAATGAACAGTTTCTCCAATATAATTAAACATTTGATTTTGGCCCAAAGTTTTTGTGCAATGAAATTGTTGTTTTTTTATTTATTAAATGTATAGGAAAAAAAAGGCAAATGACCATTTGGATGGGTCCTACCAAGGACCATCCAAATGGTCATTTGCTTTTTTTTAAAAAATACTCGCGTGCGCGGTAATGCTTGCGGTAATTGTTGCTGTAACTCTCGCGGAAATATAGCCGGGCCGATTATCGCGTGCATTGCTGAAGGACCATTACCGCGAGCATTGACTCCAGCATTACTGCTTCCGAGATTTTTTAACTTCAACTTTTCCTTTGTTTTTGTGCGTCTATCTGAGCGGTAATGTGCTTCAAATGTCAGAGTGAGTAATTATACTAGGTCTGAATTTAACAACCCATCTTTGATTTTGTTGTCCCCTCAATGCACAAGCTATGCTTGAGGTCTCTTGTACATTGTTTGTAGAGTTAATATAACATGTCCACTGCCAATTGTGAGTATGGCCTCCAAGAAAAAAAACTCAAAGTACACTTCTTGTATGTGACTTTTGAGATTTTCTGAAACTTTTGAGATTAACGAGTTGCCTCGAATCAAAATTGTAGATCAAAGATATTCATTGAAGTAGGTATGGACTATCTTATTAAACCCATGAAGTGTTGAAGAGAGGTTTGGATACACTTTGTGATGATCCAATGTACGTAAATGATGAAGAAAAACAATATTTGGCAACGATCTATCACTATGTGGCTGTCGGAGAGTAATGAAGCCTCTTGTAGTGTGATATATGATAGATATATTGCTCATCATGTTAAGTATAATATGAACATTGTACAATATGGAAATCCCATACTTGCAGAACATGCTATAAGAGGCATAGAATGGAATGGAATATATGAGAAAGTGGTCATGTGCACTGGTGCCCTTGGATGGGTATGGTATTCCCTTCAAGGGAACACGGTTGGGGGGGGGGGGGGGATTGACAGGCTTGCTTGCAAAGCAGAACATGCAGACACAATTGAGTGTGTGCATCGACTGTAGCCGAGAAACTAGTTTTACAAGTTAAGGTGTACAAGGAATCTCCTTAGAAAGTAAATTAATGAATACAACGCGGACCAAGAGAAATAAATAGAATCTAAGCGAGATCCTTCCATCCTTTAGAGCTAAACGAACACAAAAAGTATATTCATTAATTTGTTGAGATCAGACGACATAAAGGAAAAGAGAAGGGTAGTGGAGAAGTAATAATTCACTAAAGAATTTATTATCTTTGTAATTCATCTGCATTTCTCATTTTAATAGCTTGGAAAAAAGCAATTGCTTTGCAATGCAATCAACACTTGGCAAAAATAATTTCACTCCGTTAATGTGCAAGTGTCAATTGATTCTCAAAAATGGTAATTAGTTCAATTTGTGAGGGCGTTTGATAGTGGAATTGCCTCTATGATAGATTGAGGACATGGAAGATCAATCACTTTTTGTAATGAGAAGTTGGCTTCTCTTAACAAAAGCTCCCACTCAAATTTGGTTCTCTCTTTTCCACCTTTAGTGCCAGCCATCATTGAAACATCTAACAATGTTCTTAATTTATTGTATTTGTGTTCTCCATTACCACTAGTCTCCAAAACTGCATCCATGATGATAAGCTTTCCATACTTCAATAGTGCATTGTGGCAATTCTTCAAAATTTTGATACAATCGTCGTCGCTCCAATCGTGCAAAACCCACTGCATGCCACAGTACAAGGCTCTTCAATGTCAAAAATAGTGTACTAGAATAAACAAAGATAGCATGATCTAAATATAAAATCAATATGATCAATATTTATGATGCTATTGACAATTTTGTCTTAATAAAAGGTATCATACTACATCATGATTATTAACTTGAATATTGGTTGGCTAGCTAGTTTGCCATCCAGCCTCGCGGAATGCACTTACAAGAAACCATGCATATCACGTGTGTTCAAATGGTATTTAAAAAATTCCCTACACTTACATGTTGTGATCAGACAAAAAACTGACTTCATTTTTTTTGTTAAAGTCATGGATTGTTTTTCATTTTTTAACAATAACCTCTTTTGCAAGTAAAATAATTTAAAAAAGTTAATTTTGTGAATTAAAAAACCCCACTGTTTGAATGCATGTTATACACTAAACTTTTTTGATGTGCACTTGATCCAAAGAATTCAACTATTTAAATAACATGAATTGAGAATTAATAAATGGGGCAAACGGATAGCCCATTTGACAATTCAATCCTTAATGTATGTCTTTTGTTTTGACCAATTCTCACATTATTATGTGAGTATTTGAAAAATTTAGCACACAGACCTTCTTCTATATTTATAACTCCATGGAAGGGAACAATTCATTGAATAATAGGAAAAAAAGAATCCAAATAACCTGTTTTACCTTCATGAAGATTGCATCTCCTTTTGGTATCTTCTGAAACATATCACCTTCTACAAACTCCACTCCTACACATAAAAATAGAAGATTAGAGCTTTACCTTCACCATGAATCATGCATGTTAAGATTTTATAACATCCTCCATTTTGTCCCCAGCTACACCTAGCTAGGCATGCGGTCCCTCCCCCCCTTGCAGAAGCTCATGATGTTCTCATAGTCCCAATGCGGGTATTATGGTGGAAATTTGTCTCAAGCTTATTGTGATAGTTGAGTTTTGATAGCAATGCATGCTTGCATGGATGCCTTGTGCGCATGCATAGGTGCATGTAGGCTTTTATGTATAATGCGCATGTGTCAACCATGTGTTTTAAGCCCACAAATAATTCACAAGAAGTTTTGGAAAAATTCTCACAATAATTCCCACATTGTGAGTTACCTCAACATCATGATCTTCTGTGAGGGAGGCACCGCATACCTAGCTAGGTACGATTGGGGGCAGAGGACCGGCCGCCGGCCCCCCCCAGCCCCCATCGTACCTAGCTAGGTATGTGATGCGTCTTGAACAGAAGCTCATGATGTTATGCATTGTATAAAAAACACTGAAAAAGACTCCGTTTTCCTACATGAGGAAATTTCTAAACCTTCTTGTGTATAAGCTCACATAGCTTGATAGAAAAAATAATTTCAATGAAGGAAAACTTATTTATAAGTGCATATGTCTTCAAGTTGTGAGGTTCCTCGATCTTGAAGTATGTGTGTGTATGTGGGCAAATTGTACCTGGATTGGAGGGTGCCATTGCAATGACATGGGGTAGGTCAAAGCAAATGACCCTGATGGAGGGGTACACAGAGGCGATGTGCGCAGCTGCAGTGCCGATGCCGCCGCCGACATCGACGAGGGTGTGAATGTGGGCAAAGTCATGGTAATGGGAGAGAAGGGCGGAGAGGGAGATGGTATCAGAGGACATGGCATCATGGAGGAGGGAGGCAAACGGTGGGTGGGAGAGGGCGTAGTCCCAAAGGGGGAGGGAGTGGGCGCGGTGGAAGGGTTCAGGGGGGCCGAGGGAGAGAAAGGGGGTGAGGTGGAGCCAGGGGAGGAGCAAGTGGGGGCTGGTGAGGAACATGAGGAGGGGGCGGAGGGAGGGGGCCTGGGGGAGGAGCCATTTGGAGAGGGGGCTGGGGAGGTAGAGGTTGATGGTATCACTGTGGGAGGTCTTGAAGACGCCATGGGCGGCCAGGCAGCGCAGGATGCGGTCCAGGTGGTGGGCGGCGGACAAGGGCTGACTTGTGCTAATGGCCTTTTCCTGCAGCCTTTGTGCTATTTGTGGTGCAGAGAGGCCGCCCGGTTCTGCATGCAGTAGCTCTGGAATGCCCAGCTCGCAGGCCGCCCTCAGCAGCATGGGCAGCGTCGACGCATACATCAGCTCCCACGTCTTCACACACGCCTCCTCCTCTGTTAAAGTTAATCCCCTCTCCATTAATTTTTTATAAAAAAAACCCTCCTCTTGAGTTCAAACCCTGCCCCACCCGCACACCGGAGGAAATTGCAACTTGCCCCCTCTTTCTCCACTAGAAGATCTTGATCCCACGATCTGAACTGTCCGGCGTTGCAACCCCTCTCTTTCTCCCCCTAGAGTGCACTAAACTACAAATGGTGGCAATGGACGGGATTACAAATTGCACACTTTGCGACTGGATCAATGCTCCCTTTTCTCCTCAACAAGATCTTGAGTTCAACACCTACGGCATCACGGCTTGGTACCGATGGTGCAAATCAATGGGGCCCTCTTCGCGTCCACTAGAAGAGCTGAAACTTGCAAGTCTTGCAATACAACTTTGTTGGAGAACACAATCTTGAGCTCAAACCGTAAGCCAAGTTGCAAACCTTGCAAATCTATAGAGGTCTCTTGTCTCTCTCTCTCTCTCAAATGCTTCCCTGCCCTCTTATATATACCATCTCCTCTCCTCCATCCAAATTGTGTTTAAATTGTGCCCCTTGCCCTAGGCTACACTTGAAGTATTGCGTTTTGCGTTTAATATTTCTTTCCCCTCTGCACGTGATTTGACATATTCTATCTCCATTGTTCAACACCCCTTGTGCACGTTTTTCTGACCTCTAGCCTTATCTCCCCACTTCCCCCAACTTAGGAATAGCTCTCCCAAATGCAACTTTCTTCTTTATCGTTTTGGGAGAATGAGTATGTGATGACTCTCATTTCAAATCTTCTATTAGTTATTCAAAGAAGCATAAGGCAGCAAGTCATAATGACTTGCATAAAAGGGGCACGAAGAGAGTGTGTGACCGGCTACTCATGTCCCTCTTTACAACTGTACTATACATAATGGAGCTTAAAATTTTCAAGGAAGACGTGAGCCTCCATTCGTCATACCTTGGCTCATTTCAAAGAAAATCTCCTATCTATATTATATATAATGGAGAGTAAAATTTTCCAGTGGAGCTTAAAATTTTCAAGGAAGGAGAGAGCCTCCATGTGTCACACTCTTGTTCATTTCAAAGAAAACCTTAAGAAACATTTAATTTGAAATGCAAAAGTAAAGGGTAAGTATTAAGATGGTAAAAATGAAAAGACTTCTTGGTTCCGCGGGTAATGTAAAGTCAAAAGACTTAGTGCTTCATCTATCTATACTACTATAAAAGGGTGAAGGATTCTGGCCCCCTCTCTCGGACATGTGTCAACGTCTCCTTACTTCCACAGTGTGCTCTGTACCTCTTCGACCATGAGAGAGAGAGAGAGAGAGAGAGAGAGAGAGAGAGAGAGAGAGAGCGAGCTGAAGTTAAGCATGCTTGGGCCAGAATAGTATTGGGATGGGTGACCTCCCGAGAAGTCCTGGTGTTGCATCCTTTCTTTTGCCATGTTGCATGTGGCCCAAAAGAACACCCCTCCCCCCCCCCCCCCCCCCCTCGTGATCGGGCCCGCCAATACACCGGATCCCAGTAGAACTCTACAGTTAAGCGTGCTTGGGCGAGAACAGTATTGGGATGATGGCTTACCTCACCGGAAGTCCTAGTATTGCCCAATCTTTTTGCCATGTTGCTTTTGGTCCAAAAGAACCCCCCCCCCCCCCCCCCCCCCCCCCCCCCCCCCCCCCTCCCGCGTCAATGTGTCCCGAACACACCATCGGTGCTACCAACTCCATCAAGCACCCGTCGGCCCGCTCCGTCCCATGAATGCATCCATGCACACGATCGACCCTGTCGGCGCTACCGGTCACATCACAATGAAGTCGCAAATGGCTCCTTCATCGCACTCGTCGATCCTTACTATTTTGTTAACATGTCCATGCACACTGTCGACGGTATAGGCCACATCATAAAGGGAGTCGCACATGGGCGGCCGAAGACCGTGGGCCATACTAGTATTTGTAATATTGACTACTTTTGTTTTTGAAAGCTATTTGAAGAGTGGTTGCACTTTGCATTTACTAGTATTTATAATATTGACTGGTTTTGTTTTGCAAAGCTATTTGAAGAGTGGCTCTACTTTTCATTTTGAAGACCATAAAGAACTCTCGTTTTCTTTTTCCACAAATGCACATCTAACCCTTAAATTTGAAGGATGAGTCAATGCGAGTATTAGTTGAGTCTTATAAAAAATATTGAACTTTTGAAGCTTCCACGCATCTCATATTTTTGAGCTAAAACTTTGCACTTGACACCTCTGTACTTCAAGCCATGAGGATCTGCACATTGCACGTTGTAGCTTTACACAAAGGACCATAGTCAGATGGTCGCAAAGTCGACTTGGCACTAGCTACACCTAATGTGGAGGAGCAAAGAAAACCACACCCCTCAGCTATGTGCGAGAAAGGTTTGCCTTGGCTAAGCCAATAGCCAACTGAAAATCCAAATTAGCCAGTTTTGACAAAGGGTATAAGGGAAAAAACCAACAACAAAAAATAGAAGAAATTAGATAATTTTGTTAGCACAACCGGTTTGCAATCTTGTAGGCCCCTGGCACACTAGGACGGGCATCCATGGGGATTTTGCAATAAGGGACAGCCACTTCATGTCGCATTCAATCAATAATAAAATGTTGCTTTCAACGAACAGGCATTGGCCAAGTGGTATTATGTATGCATCTCACTCTGCACGATAGAGCTCAAACCTTATCTCGTGTGTTCTCGCCTTTACTTTTTCAATTGGCCATGGCTTTGAGAAGATGGTCCGACAAGCAAGGCCGCTCCTCTGACACACCTCATCACGAACTTCCCTTTTTTTCCCCAATGAATAACGGCACGCCACCTCAGCTTGGACTGCCTTAGCCTGCCTCAATGTGACACGAGCTTTAAACAAAGAAGAAGTTTGGCCGTTTATGCCAAAAGACTATCCTAACCATGTCTCTCGGTGTGGCCTACAGATACATAAGACAATGCTTAGTTAATGCAACTTTTACTACCCCAAAAAAAAAAAAAAAGCACAGAAAAAAGTTTGAGTGTTTGACATCATTACCTTGCCATGTGGCACTGATCAGCAAACTTTATCCAACAGTTCACAAGAGTTCCATATGCTTTACTAAGGCCTTACTTAGGCCAAAAAGACCATCGAAAGTCTGGTCTTTCTCACATTTTCCCAACCTTCTGCCACTTCAATCTTGAAAAGATAAAGCTTTCCTTTGAAACTCTCATTCCTCTTGCTAGTGAAACTCTACGCCCTCAAATAATAAAGCATAATAAAGTAAACTTCAAAGTCTTCTCAAATGCCTCATTACACAATTGAGCTTGCCTTAAGAATCATTAAGAAGACATGGAAAACTTAATTTTTTTCGGAACCACTTTTCACCCTTTGAAGTCTTATTCCATATTTTTAACCTTTATTTTTTTTAAATGACATCTTTCTTGAAAAAAAAAAAACAAGTGAAAAGATCACAATGACTTTCTAAAACAATAAGAAAGTGATAAAATCATTACGTTGAGTTTAACTGAAATCAGTGTTTGGGAAAGGATTGCCTCAGTTTAGCCTTGAGTCGGTTGAAAATCGAGACTAGCCACTTGCAAACCATGGTGAAGGGAAGAAAAAGTGGTGAGATATGTGAGAAAATAGTTCAAATTTTTTGCGAATTTGCTAGTATTTTCGGGTTTTTTATTTGCGAGGAAACTCGGTGTAATAGAAATGGCATATGAACTTTGAGAATAGTGGAATTAGGAGAATTAAAGAGTGCATTTTTGTGAGACTCCTTTGAGAACATAGAGGGTGAACTTATTGATGGTAGTACTTAATTAACTTGGCATGAACAATACTTTTGTAAGAGAGAGAGTTTAGAGAACTTGTTAACAATTGAGGATCGGATTTATGTGGAGCCAATCCCCCCTCCAATAGGCTTTTGTATTATAGATTCTCCGGTCAAGAGAGACTTGGTACAATATAATGTTTGTGTTCCACGTGACCTAGGTAATGCAATGAAGATAGAAAGCTTTATGCATCACGAGCATAACATAGATTTTGTAAAAAGCATTAACTATCCCCAGTCTCAGTCCCAAGGCCTCAAACACCTTCAAAGGTGGAGAGAGCTAGCAGGGAATGAGGGTAGGGAAGAGGAAGAAGAGACATTCATAGGAGAAAGAAATAGTTCCTCACTTATCATCACTCTTCTTGCTAGCATACATAATAGCATAGTAATGAAGATGGAGAAGATGGCAAGCTTAAGCATTGAAGCATGGATCTTGGTTGGATTTGCATTCCATAGCCAAGACTGTTGGTGTAGGCTCTCAACTTCTCTACTAGCTTGGAGAAAGAGATAAAGCTCTTTCACTTTTCACTTTAAACAATCAAAGTGTGTGTGTGTGTGTGGGAGAGTATACCCCCCAAGCTAGCCACCTTCTTGCTTTGGTCGACCCCCTCTTTTAGCACTCTTTGGCACTTAATTGGACCTCCTCGAGCTTGGCCAATCACATGCTTAGTGCATATCAAGCAACAAGGGTAGCCCTAGGACAAGTGTCCCCCTTTCCCCTTTGAGAGAGAGGACTTGATAAATGCAAAAAATAATAATTAAATAAACTAAATTATCATTGGACTCCTTGGGAGGCTATATGAGGGCAACATATTGAAGAGGAGCTTGACAAGTGTCCTATTTGCTTTCTTTGTACCAAGCTTGCCTTGTGTGTGTTCTCTCTCTAGCCCTAAGAATGAGGCTCGCCCCCCCCTCCCCCCTTAGATAGGGATATGCATTGACTTTGTGGAACACCATACCCTCAAGTACCTTAGTCATGGAGCACCTTAGCACCTTATCATTAAGCACCTTACTTAGCAAGCACGACAAGTACCTCAAGCTTGGGCCGGGTTCCCACCTCAAGCACATCTCTAGCTTGCTTAAGGTCAAATGACTTTTCAACACTAACCTTTGGAGGTCTTTAATGAAGCTAACCCTAAGGTCTTTAAGCTTCATTAGCTAGCCTTGCTCTTTGATAGACCATCTCTCATTTGAACCCCTTTAAATTGGCCCCGTGTTGAGATAGATCTGTAAGCACATGTCTATATTCTAACCATTTTTCCCGCTTATTCTCCCACATTAAATGATCAGTTTAATATGAGAAAATCATTTGGGTTGGCTAGATATTAGATTTTATGACATTATCTCTCTCTTGATTTCATAGTCCTCCTTGACTATGAGGTAGAAGAGATGCATCCTTAGTCATTACTCAATGTTTCTTAGTGGGTAGAGGATCCTTTTTTACCCAACAACATCATTCCAAGATGGATGACTAATCCATTTGGTGCTTGGGAGATGTACCTGCCACAAGCATGTCTGCTCTTTAGTCCACTTCATTCTCCCAAGTAGAGTGACAAATTCTACTTGGTGTTTGAGAGACGTCGTCATCCCAAACATGATTCTAAGCATGCATATTACTTAAATTTGTGCACAATAAAAAGAGAATTAGTCTTGTAAGACAAAAACATTGGTCATTTAAAAGAAGCATCTACATTTTCTTACTCTAGTGTAGCATTGTAAGCATTGACAAGGTTCATACTATCCTTAAGCTTTATTTCTTGCATCCATCTAGCATCTTCAAAAGATAATTTTTGAACTTAATAAGATACCATCAGATAATCTTACCATGTTGTAGTACCTTCTCTTCATGACAAAGGATAGCTTCGGGTTGTAGCACCTCTTAAGTTGGTCTTCGGGAGAGTCTTCAATAATTGGTTCACTTGGTGGCTCTCCTTTGTAGGGCTTAAATAGGCTCACATGAAAAGAATTGTGTATGAGCCAATGGTTGGGCAACGTGAGTTGATAAGCCATCTCATTGATTGGATTCAAGATTTGAAAAGGACCATAGTACCTTTTTGCTAATTTAGCATAATAATTTTGGTAGCCCGTAGGATTTTTGCATGTCATTTGCATCAATCGAGCCTTGGGAAACTTAAGTAAGACCCAATCATTTTCTTTAAACATTAAGGCCCTTCAATGCTTGTCAACAACAACTTTTTGCCTTTGTTGAGAGATGGATATAGCCTCCTTAATCTTTTGGAAAGATTCTTGTAGGTCACGGGTATACTCATCAATAGCGAAGATATTCCCATGTACTTTAAGTAGCAAGGGACTTTTAAGTCTTCCCTCTATGATTTCAAAAGGTGCCTTTCCCGTAGAAGTATGGACAGTATTATTGTACGCATACTCTACAAGAGGTAAGTACTTTTTCCATTGTGAGTGTTGATCTACTTCTATCACATAAGTCTTTAGTAGATCAAGAATCGTAAGATTGGATATCTCACTTTGGCCATCCTTTTGTGGGTGATAGGCCGAAGAGAAATTCAGTCTTGTACCTAGATTTTCAAAGAGACCTTTCCAAAATTTACTGGTCATTCTAGGATCTCTATCTGACACGATGGATGTTGGCAATCCATGGTGTTTAAAAATATGAGATATGAAGAGAATTGTCATTTGGTGTGCCTCAATAGTGTTTTTGATAGAATTAAAGTGTGCTTGCGTGCTAAACATGTCAACTATTGTCCATATTTCCATATTCCCATGGATAGACTTGGGTAATCCACAGATAAAATCCATGGATATACTCTCCCATGGTGAATTAGGGATTGGCAATGGCTGGAGTAATCCAAGTTGCTTCCCTCTTCATACTTAGTCTTTTGGCATACCACACATTTTGAAACATACTCTTGTATGTCAACTTTCATGGTAGGCCAATAGAAATACGTCTCTACTCCTTGAAGAGTAGGTTGAATGCCTCTATGCCCCGCATAAGGAGGAGCATGGGATTCTTACATGAATTTCCCACGAAGGGAGTGGGTAATGCATAGCCTTTTTCCATGGAGAAGATAGCCATCCTGCAAGGTAAATGGTTCCTCTTTTTTCTCCAAATCACGGACTGACATTACGTCTTTAAAGTCAGGGTCAATGGCATACTCATCTATCATAGAAGATAGATCATTGTGAGTAGCTATAGACAACGCATTAACTTTTGGTCGTAGTGAAAGTGCATCGGCCACTTGATTGTGCTTACCAGCAATGTGGGCAATATGAAAATAAAGTTGCGAAACAAAGTTTGCCCACCTCATTTGTTTGTCAGAAAGCTTGATTTGTGTCATGAAGTACTTGAGACTTTGGTGGTCTGCTCGCAAACTAAATGGAGTCCCCAATAGATAGTGCTTCCATGTGTCTAGGGCGTGTAGAACAGCTAAAATCTCTTTCTCATAAATGCCCAAGACCCGTTCATCGATATTGAGCCTTCGGCTCTCACATGATATGGCATGCCCTTCTTGAAGAAAAACTACTCCAAGGCAATCACCACAGGAATCACATTGGACCTCAAATGGCTTTGAGAGACCTAGAAGCATAAGGAGTAGTTGGGAGGTTAGCTTCTCTTTGAGCTTGTCAAAAGCATTTTGTTCCTTAGCAATACTTAAAGTTCTTCCTTGTTAAGTCATGTAATGGTCCTGCTATTTGAGAGAATTTGGCTATGAAGCATCTGTAGTATGCACACATACCAATAAAGCTTCTTAGCTCATGTAGATTCCTTTGATTAGGCCATTCTTTTATTACCTCTAACTTTGATGGATCCATGCAGATACCATCTTGAGAGATAATATGACCTAAGTATTGAATCTCTTGAAGAAAAAAATTGCTCTTCTTTTGATTGATAAAAAGCTTGTTTACCCTTAAAGCTTGAAATAACACCTGGAGATGTTGCTTGTGTTCCTCCAAGGACTTGGAGTAGATGATGGTATCATCAAAGAAAAGTGAATTTGCGGTAGGGTCTAAAGGTTTTCTCCCATTAATCGATTGAACGTGGTTGGTGCATTAGTCAAGCCAAAAGGCATGAGTAGATATTCATAAAGGCCAAACGTTGTACGAAATGCGGTCTTTAGGATATCTTCATCCACTATCATTATTTGATGATAGCCAGTTTTAAGTCAATCCTATAGCATTCGATAGTCCACACACATGCGGTATGTACCATCTTTCTTTTGCACAAAAAAAAAGAAGGAGAGGAGCTAAGCCTGACCATCCCTTTGTCTACAAATTCTTGTATTTGCCTCATGATCTCCTCTTGTTGAGCTTGGGAAACTCAATAAGGAGGCTTGTTAGGCGGTGAGCTTCCTGGTAGGAGCTCAGTTTGATGGTCATCATCCCCTCGTTTTGGAGGTAAGCCCATAGGGATATCATCGATGAACACATCTTGGAATCCTTTTAGAAAATTAGACAAGTCTAACTCTTCTTGATTCCTACCATTTACATTTGATGAAACATTAAAATCTTTTAGGGACTCTTTGACAAAAATCATGTACCCATAAACTAAGCTCTTCATTTATTTATCAAAAGCAAGAGAATTTACAAGTGGTATAGTATGACCAGACTCAGTAACATCTATATACATGCTCTTTTCCATGTAGGTGAAGTAGATTCTCCTTTCAGGGAACTTCATGTTGGCAACCATGTGGTTGAACCATGGTGCCCCTAGGATAACATCTTCATGTTGGAGAGGAGAGATGAAAAAGTCTTCTTTGTAGATGTGGCTTTAGAAATGAAGCCTCAATTTCCCAATCAAGGGAGTAACGGAGTCTTGTTGTCCCTTGAAAGCGGTATCGGCAGTTACAGTATCTCCCATCTCAAAATCTTGAATGCCCAACTTAGTGGCCAACTCCGTTGATGTGAATTTGTGAGTAGAGCCAAAGTCAAACAAGATGAAAGCATCATTCTCCCTTACCTTTCCCCTAGCATAGGAGAGAGGTGATCCTTTGCAATGGGCATCCTCTTTTGGAGCTTCGATAGTGGAAGCTCTAGGAGTCTCATTGTAAGCATTTCTCTTGGGGCAAGAACGATAGCCATGTCCTTGCTCCCCACACTTAAAACATTTGTGGTCCTTGCAAAAAGCTTCAAGCTCTTCAGGAGAGAGTTTATTTTTACCTTTTTGTAAACTCCCTTCTCCTTGGACCGATTATTGTTGTTGTTGTTGTTGGAATTGCCTTGGGAAGAACTTTAAGCATTGGTTTCTCCTCTTTGCATCACTTTTGTCTTTGCTTTCCAAGGACTTGACATTCCTTCTAGCCCCTTGTTGGAAATTGATGCACGAAGCAACCATAGTGTGGTGGATTACTTCGGTTATAGAACCAGGCCGTTGGGAGTTGACGTAATCGGCCATTTCTTCAGATAATCCCACATAGAATTGTTGCTTTTGCTTGGTGAAGTCTATCTTTTGAAAGACAGTAGCCTTGAGATGTAAATCCATGTCCACATATTTGTGGATAGACCCATGGGAGAGAAGCTTCAAAATCTGCCATTTGGTGAGCACTTTGTCCTTTGCATCACTTGCAAGGATTTCCTAATGATGGAAACTCGTAGAGTTTTCCATGGATTTGGGTCTTCGTTGTTCCCATGAAGGCTAGCCCACCATTGGACAGGCTGATTTTTGGAAGTGCATAGCTACATGGCGTAGCTTGGAGGACTCCGTGAATCCCTTGTCTCCAAAGGCCACATCAAATTGTTGGATGAAGGCCAATACTTTGTTGGTAGCACCAAAGGTGCCATCATAGGTGAGAAAAGAGATACTCTTTCCTCCCTCTTTGCACTTCTTGAGCTTTTGTGACCTTTGCCATGTAGCATAAAATTTGAGATATCCTCCCCTCTTGTATTCTCTAGAGGAATAGCCATATTGCTCGTCGAAAGAGGAGAAAGGTGAAGAAGAAGAAGAAGAGGGTGACCTCTTTCTTTCCCTTTTCTTCCTTTGTTTCCTCTCCTCCCTTTTGGAGTGACGAGGAGAAGGACTATAGGTTGACCATTTCCTCTTGGGAGGAGTTGGCGACCGTCTAGACCGCCGTCTTCATGGAGCCACATCTTCAGAGGAACTTAGGGATTCATTACTTTCTCGCTTATTGGATTCCTCCTCTTGTATGGGAGAGAATCTTCTTTTGGGGGTCTCTTCAAGAGGCCTCCTAAGATCTCTCTCCTCTTGGAGAGGAATGGAAATCCCATAAGCGTGAAGTTGTTGAGTAACTTTGGCTTGCAAAGCAGGGCTGCCCATAGCTTGCTGCAACCTAGTAACAAGATAATTTACAAACATGGAGGCATCATCATTAGCACTTTCATGTGAAAAACCAAAGTTATCAATGTTCATTCTACTCTCTTTGTTATTGTCAACCATGCTAATTAAACTTATGTATAGACTACTTTGTGCTTTGGTACCCTCAAAAACCTTAGTTGCTACTCTTCTTTACCTTTGAAAAATCATTCTCAAGGAGCCACACTTGTGGTTTAGACATTGTTGATTGCAAATACTAGTGGAGAGGGTATAACAGTTCTTGGTTGATTATGGTTCCTTTTGATCTTGCTCGAAGCTCAATAATGAGTAAGCCAAAGGCAAGCCCCGAGAGGCTCTATTATTAAGACTAAAGTTCCCACCGGTGTACCTCAAACTAAGTCCTTGTCAACCAAGATAATAGATCCATGTCCCACTTACCCTATTGCAATAAATAGGCCCAACCTTTCATGTACAACTTAAGGAACTCTCTTCTTAAGCAAGAAAAGAGAAACCAGTAGCTCTGATACCAATGTAATGAGAATGGTCTATGAACTTTGAGAATAGCGGAGTTAATTAGGAGAAAAATAAAATGAGCATTTTTGTGAGACTACTTTAAGAACATAGAGGGTGATCTTTATTGA
>NC_140944.1:97163183-97425683 GCF_014529385.1 Adiantum capillus-veneris | reverse complement strand
AGGGATTGGAGAAGTATAGGGAATTACCACCTTCTTGCCGACATTCAGCCTGCCCTTTGCACCAGAAAGAATGCAAACTCATTCAGGAAGCCTTTGGCTTTATGATTTACCTGAACAGCCTGTTTGGATTCCTCATGCAGAATCTTGATGAGGTGTTAGAGGAGCAAGATGCAGCACTAGATGAAGAATGCGAGGAGACAAATCATATACAAGAAGTCGAGGAGGTTGAAGACACAGTCTGACCTTGAGGTTGAGGCAATTGAAGTACAAAGAAGTAAGATGCTCTCTGTGAAAACCACAGAAATCAAACTTCCATTAGATGTCAGTAACTTCACCGAGAAGCATGCTCAGATGATGTTGCCTGCTGTGCCTGACTTCAGGATTGGAGACAGGACCTATATCTTCTTACATGATGTGCAAAGTGTCTTTTATTTAAGGGAGGATTTCTCCCTGGCTATTATTTCCAGAGTCCAAGAGGAGAGGAGTGGATTTGTTTCAGAGGATAGTAGTGATGATGAGGCAATGGAAACATCCAGCAATCCAATGGAATGCCTCCGAAGATGCTTTGAGAAAGCTGAAAAATACAAGGAGACACTACCTGATGAAGCCACCTTCCAAGCAATAAGACAAAGCCTAAGACCATCAACAAGTAACAAAGAAGTGGAGGATTGGTTTAACCATTCAGGTCAGGGGTCAACTACATCTGTAGACCTGTGGCAGGAAAACCTCTTTCTGCAGGATGAGAGCTTCATGGTAACTCTCTCTCTCTCTCTCTCTCTCTCTCTCTCTCTCTCTCTCTCTCTCTCTCTCTCTCTCTCTCTCTCTCTCTCTCTCTCTCTCTCTTTGTGTCACTTCTGACATGATATGTGGAGTCTTGGATTGCTGACAAGGATGACTTCCTTCGGCGGCGGACTCGAGAGTATCGTGGAAGGGATGCGGCCCTAGCGTAGTACCTTTCAAAGCTTTGTGAGTCGTCGATAGTAGTTTTTCACAACTCCATGTCACAAGAGGGTTCAATAGCAACTTACACATTCAAGACACTATCACGCTTCTTGGGTGGACCGGTGCTGCCCAAAAGTGCAGATAAAGTCATTCTTGTGGACAAAGTGTTTGCTAGAGATTGTTTTGGTTACTGCCCGGGCTATACAGGTGGTCGGGCAGCATATTACTACACCTACACAGCAATGGCACTAGCTCTTGGTAGACAAAACCCAGATGAACTTTTAGAGTATGGCAAACATCTCATGATTCGTTACAAGGGTGACGTGCCAAAAAACAAAATTGAATCTTCAAAATCTTGATACACTTCAAGTAGCAATTGTATAAGATCATGTATTATATAAATTTTGTACAATGTCATCCACTCAGAGTATCTTTCTCCACTTGTGATTCACATACACCATTGTCTCTCTCCACCTTCGTTGACTTTCACGAGCTCCGGAGTTGTTGTATGCCATTGATCTTTTAACTTTTTGTTGTTGTAAATGTCTGATGGCTTGTGCTGTTGCTGAATTTGCCAAGACTTCTTTTGCCTGCATTCGATGAATGATTCTACGATAGAACCATTCAAATAGTTCTCTCAAACTGTTAGCCTTGATTCGAGAGCCACCATGTCGTGTGTCGTATGTTTTCTCGCCATGTAATGAGACTTTTCCATCCCTTGGGTATTCCATATTGCCGGGTTCCCATACTTTTGTATAAAATATGGTAAATGATTGAAGATGATGTGCTGGATATGAAAACAGATTAGTTAGAATGTTTTACACTCACATATTTGCACATAAGAGAGAATGAAATACACGATAATACCATGTAGTGAGTAATCTGGGTGTCTGTCCATGCTGTCTTGAATGATTTTTAATTCAGAAGGTTGAGATTCTCCTTGAACTTGTTCATATCACCTTGTGACCAGTCATCTTTGTCGCACATCAAAAATAGGATGTCTATTGATCGCCAAACCTCAGCCTTCGCGTTACGAGTAGTCGGTTCTTGGTCTTTGACTGCAATATGTAGCTTTTTCCAGCTCTGATACTCTACCTTGCTAACATAAGATGTGTTATATATTTTTCCATGTTTTGTTAGCTTCGTATCTCTTGTACCTTGGGGTTTAGATAAAAACCTCTGTGCCTTCACCCCACCGATGGATGGTTTGCATGGGACATCCTTCTCAGCAGTTGATCTCTTTTCATCCCGCTGGATTTTAACATTGCCACCATGAAGCCCCATATCCGAGTGTACCATTTCTAAGCACTGCAGGGCGACTTGTCGTTCTGCCGAGTTCTTAATCTTCCAAGAAAACCCGATGTATAAGTAGACCAATTTCTCCACAATTCTACAAAGGGCATGCATTGTACAAATGTGGACATTCACAAGTGGTATTTTCAAAACCGGTCGAAAAGCAGGATCCTCAATGTGACGTGTTGGAGCTTTTATCCACCACTTTGGGTCCATGACCTTTGCAGGCTCCATGCAGAACAAACACTGCGACTTTGCCATTGCACCCATTCCACAATTATACATGCACTTTAATGTTTTGAGGTCACCTGCAAGATGCCACTGAACTTGAAAGTCTCCCCTTCCATCTAGACGTAGTACCTCTCCCTGGTTAGTCTGTCGATCAATCACCTCCGGAATATTAGTTCGATGGAACACCCAATATAGAATCTCATGATCTTCTTTCTTTACCTGCAACACAAAATAAATGAGACTTGAAAGTCTCCCCTTCCATCTAGACGTAGTACCTCTCCCTGGTTATCTGTCGATCAATCACCTCCGGAATATTAGTTCGATGGAACACCCAATATAGAATCTCATGATCTTCTTTCTTTACCTGCAACACAAAATAAATGAGACTTAAGTAGATGTGAACATTTGAGCTTACCTGAGAATCTCGCTTACCTCAAACGCACCAAGCCACCATATGTTAGATTCTGATTGAACACTAAAATATAAAGGATCATCACTGGGACACTTTGAGAGGGCTCTATTCCTTAAAGTAATAGTAACACGCTCTAGCTTTTTCTCTTTAACAAGCTCACACTCATCCAGTTTTAACACAAAATGTAATACCCCTCGTGACTCTTCAAATGTGATGTTGTAAAACTCCACCATTCTCTTCTGTAATATCCGCAGGTCCATAAAAATATTATTGAACTCATCATATGCCATGTTTGCTCCATGGCCACTGTAAGTTGCTTTAATATGAAAGGGCTGTCCAAGATAGTCTCCCTGTGCTTCGTTAAGCTGAAGCCTCTCTTTCCAAACACTTGAGGCTGATGGTAGAAGTTTGGATTTTATACCTTTCTTAACAAAGATGGATGAGACAAACTTTTGGATAGCCGAATATCCTCTTTTTCTTACACCAAGTGAATCAAGTGTGCCTTGTATCTCTTTTGCAGGCACTGAGTTCTCTGAAATAAAGCGGTCCACTACATTTCGTTGTAGGACCTTAAACTTCTTGTCATGTACTATATCTGCTGCCAGGCTTCTACTTATAAGTGGATTCAATCTCTTTCCTATATTCGCTTTGGGGTCAATGTTTTCCTTGTCAGGATAGATTGAATCTCTACATGAAGACAATGCATAAGTAAATAACAGAAAATTTGCTTCACTAACACTATTTAGGCACATGAAAACAATGCATAACAAGAAAAAACAAAAAGATTACTTAACTAAGACAATGTAGCCAACCAAGAAGCATCACCTTAATGCTCGGATTCTTTTCTTGAGACCGCCTGATGCAACCTACAATGTTTCAAGATTGCGCAATTTCTTCTTTCAGATACGACCACCCAAGATGGTGTCCTTCATTTGACAACTTCGCACCTTTCCTTTCAGTTCTTGTACCTCTGTTTTATGTTGCAAAATGGTAACCTGATCTGTAGAATGTAAATGTGAAAGGCGAAAAATCTCACATTGTTGAGCTTGGAGAATGCTCTTGTAAGTTTCAGCTTCTCTTGTAAGAGATTTACAATAACCCAAAAGGCCCTTTTCTCCATCACCAGCAAAGGTCAATAAGCTTGTAGGATTGACAAACGGTGGAGACGCATTAGTCATTGGATTCTTAGGGTAGAGAGAGCCTCTCGTCCAGATATCTATGTGTTTAGCTTCGTGAGCTCTGAGCGTGTCTATGGAAGCGGGAGGTATATGTGTGTTTGTTTTACTGCGCTTAATCAATGGTTGGTACTCATTGTCCAAATCAATGTGAAGGTGATATTTGGCTCGTTTCTGGGTAACATTTGTGCCATTTGAGGAGTGCGCCATTAGCCAAATGTGCAGGTTTAATGGAAAGTGAATAGCCGCTGAGCCTTCGTCCCTCCATGTTAGCCTCATTCCCTCCATATTGACGAGGTTCATTCAATGCAACTGAAAAGAGGATTATCCCTCAATCACTACGAACGAATGTTCAGAAGAGTAAGGAATCTACTTAAAGTACACTTTTTGAACTTTTACTATGAAAGACCCAGCTCTTTTATTTGCCATTTGTTCTAGAGAGAGAGTGCAAAAAATACATTTTCTTAGAAGGCCCTCCAAATGACCTTCGAAATTCCCTAATGGGGAATAGATTTTGTAGGACCAATTGCGCCTCCTGGATATAAAACGTACGCTCAATACATTATGTGGCAACAGATTATCTCACAAAATGGGTTGAAGCAAAAGCAACAACCAAAAATGATGCCAAAATGACAACACAATTTTTGTATGAGAACATTTTCACCAGGTATGGCTTACCAATAGAGATAGTGAGTGATAGAGGGACTCATTTCGTCAATGAAGTGATCGAATTCCTATTGGATGAATTCATGGTAATTCACAAAAAGTCAGCTCCCTATCATCCACAAGCTAACGGCCAAGCAGAAATTACGAACAAGATTTTGGTGACAATTCTCACGAAAATTGTTAGTGAATCGAGAACCGATTGGGATCAGAAGCTGCATTTACCTTTATGGGCATATAGAGTAGCGTAAAAAACCTCAATCGAAACGACTCCGTTCAACATGGTTTATGGAATTCAAGCGATTTTGCCACTTGAATTTCTTATCCCCACACTTCGGGTAGCTAAAGAATTAGAATGGATGGGTCATGAATTATTCGATCAAATAGAAAACTTGGGAAAACTGGATGAAACTATATTGAAAGCTCTTGCATCAATCTACGCGTAAAAACAAAACATGAAATCATTCTTTGATCAACATGTTATCAGCAAGGAATTTGCTACGGGGGACTACGTCTTAATGTATACCCTGAAACAACATTCTCGGAAACTCAAAAAGCGAGGCAATGGACCCTATGTGATTCATAAAATATCATCTAGAGGTGCCATTAAGCTTGCGACATTAGAGGGTGAGGAGATGCCAAATTGGATTAGTGGCTGCAGATTAAAGAAGTATAACCTACCACTAACCTCAGAGATGCTTGCCAAAATCCACGCTGCGAAGGAGCGCAAGAACAAAGCAATTGAGACAAAAGCTCAAGCACAGGAGGAGGCCAGGATCAGGATTTTAAAGCGGAAACAGAAATTGTAACACCAAGGACTTCCTCAACCAGCAGATACGGCTCAAATTCCTCATTCTATAATTCACACTGACGAGCAATGGGAAATAGGGATCAATGTTCGCATCAATGTCAGACTTCCGAATGGCATATATCAACGAGCATTGATCGACACGGGAGCAAGAGTCAATGCGGTCAATTTCTCCACTTACAAGATGCTCACCGATGAACCCCTAGTGCAATCCACACGAAATTTACAAGCCGCAAATGGGGCAACGATGCCAACATTGGGGATAGCAAACTTACCAATCAATATTGATGGAAATAGTTGTCCTCGTCAGTTTTTCGTAATGACAGACGGAGAAATCAGAGAATCAATATGTTTGGGATTTCCATGGATGAGAACGTACAATGCAGTTACTTAATGGTCAGAACATTTGCCAAAACAGATCACTCGTGGCCGATTATCCCCGTCGACAAAAAGAGATAAGCTCATCAGTGAGAAACACCGAAAATGGCTGTTCGAAAAGTTTGGATAAAGAAAACCGTCATGCAAAACAAACAGAGACAGATGTGGCTACCCAAGACACAACTTCGGACGAAAGAAAAACAATATCAAAGACCTTCTAGAGCTAATCTAGAGTGGATATGGAAACCAAAGCTGGAGACAACCAAAAACTCACCGACAAAGATCGAACGGAGGCCAAAATGTCAACACAGGAAGCCTGAACTAACAAAATGGAAATGGAAACCTAAGGAAATTCAAGAACCTACATCAAAATCGGCCAATATGACAAAAACTAAATACAAATGGGTTCCAAAACTGGTTGCCATCAAAAAACCGACAATCAAGGAGAGAGCCATTGAACTGCAAGCTCTTTTGTTCCATAAACAGCTAGCCTCGCCATCAACAATCACTGAAAATTACATTCAATCCCCGCATCTTGCACATCACTTTGTTTCCCAATGAATTGTCTCAAACATGAGGATAGGGCCACATTACACGGTCGTGCATAGACACAGATTGCAAAACCCATGCACATGCACACAACCTTCGTCCGGGACAACTCAATTTAGGAAGGGGGGAGTAACTGCTGAATCTAGCAGCAGTCAGGACCATTGAGGGGTCCAACGTGTATATATGTACATAATGCATGTGTTGTTGTGTTCTTCATTTTTTAGAGTTCAATTTCGAACAAAGTTGATCAAAATCTGGCATTTTTTAGCGTTTTTATCATCCAACCAGCATAATAATGAGCTGGAATAACAAAATCTAGAGCATTGGGATGATTCTAATAAAAATATATGCTTAGGGGTGAGTATAATAATTTTTGGCTAATTTTCGCCAGTTAATGAGTATTTTCAATTTATTTCGTTTGATTTTCGTTAATAATCTACCAGAAATTAGAAAAAAAAAACCCACAGTGTTGGAATCAAGTTCTGGAAGCAAACGCCGAAGTATCATGATAAGGTTATCAAGCATGGAAGATATGAAGCTAATCTGAAGATGTAGAATTTCAGCCTTAATGATCATGACCACATTTTGCCAGAATCGCATCAAATGGTCATACGATGCCAGAATGACGAAATGTTTGACCCACAGATGGTATGCAAATTATCTCGAGAGAAAAGGTAAGGAAAATCAGCCCTATGTCACGAAAACCTCGGGGAGATATAGATCAGGTCCCGGGGCAGTCACTTATCAAAAGCTTCCTATATAACGTGCGTTCAAGAGGTTATTAATAATACCTCAATATAAATACTATATTTACAGTACGTGCCTATTTAGAAAACCCCCACCCCCCTTTGTATGTATACATTTTGATACATTTTGATCTTTTAATAATCCTCTCCGGTTAACTCACGTGATAGCATACACATTCTAAAAAGTGACCGCCCCGGGGATTAGGTAGGCCAAGATTCTAGCTCATTGTTAATTTTCACATTTTGAGAGAGAAGAAGAGAGCTTCTTGACCTAGAGAGAGCTGCTGCATTTCTACCCCGTATGGACGGTCGGAGCCACCATTTCATACCAGATTTCACAGGTATGTTAATTCCTTATCAAGTAAAGATCAGTTCTATTACTCATGCAAGCGCGAACCATTGCACAAACGGGCGAATGGATCAAATCAAAGTCAGATTGAGTCAAATAGGTCAAGGGTCCTTAGAGGCATCAAAACAAAACTTTTTTCAAGCACAGAACACATCAGTGTGAAAGGCCATATGATCAGTTCTTAGTTTGGTGGTGGTACAATGATCGCAATCGGTGTACCACACTGACCAAACTTGACACAGAATTTGCAAAAAACCTTCCCTCAGCTTCGCCAACAAACTGTAGGTGTCAGAATTCAATTTGGTAATTATGGTACGATCGCGATCAGTGCCCCCAGATGCAGGTTTTGAAAATTTTGGCTTGGCCCAGGCTTAGGACTCAGTGAAAGATACACTCTCTTGAATTTTCATGGAAAATATACAAGTTTTGCTCATAGAATGGGTCAAATTTATCAAACACAACCAAAATGGGAAAATTTGACCTACGACTACTCGATTGAAAATTATGACGCGTGGTTTGAAAGGCATACCTGTCCGACTAGGAGTCGATACTATAGTGGAAAACCCCAAATGGATCTCAGAGTCTCTTACAACAACGCAGATGAACATTTCAGTCTCGAGTGATCACACAAGGGAAGAATTTGTCCGAACTAATGTCAAAGACTAAAAGGCGACTTAGAGATACCCTCGAGATACCCAAATATCCCATTGGTATCCAAAGAATTCCTAAAAAAAGCACAAGTCTGGAAAATCTCCAAAGACGTGGTAAAAAGTGCTTGATCAAGTCAGAATTAGACAGCGGAGTAGGTTGATGATAACAACACATCATGGAAGTAGTGAAAGCTCAAATACTAACATCACCTAACTCCAGGCTCCAACCAGAAATCATCAGGAAAACCCAATATGGTCAGACTTAGTAAAATAAGGTCAAACAGTGAAAAATTTCTCTAATTTGTTCATTTTAAGTTCAAACTTGAAAATAAATCATCAGTGGGCTAGGCAGGCATAGGGGACCAAGGCCATCCAGTTTTCACCCAAAAAAGCCCAGGTACTACAATCGCGATCGGTGTACCTCAGCATCAAAATTTGACCAAAACCTAACAGATCCCTTGTACACATCTTGTTCAAGTCACCCATCAAGTTTCAAAGTAATTGGACATCAAAAACCCATGAAAAATCAAAGTCTAGTCCAAAACTCCCTTGTAACCCAAAATTGGGACTTACAAACTCAAAAGTGGTTCAAATATAACACATAGTGGATCAAAATGACCCTCTAGCTATCAGCAAACATCTCATGTGATCATATCTCATTTTGGCCTCTATACTACGATCACGATCGGTGTACCTCAGGCCCAGATTTGGCTCAGATTTTAATCAGTCTTAGCTCTGGTCTCCCTAGTCCCACTCGTGAAATATGGACAAGAACGGATGAATTTGCTCAAGTTATGATCAATTGCGAAAGGAAAATCCTGACAACTTGTGATTCTACTGACATAGAATGCCTCGCCAAAAGAAATAAAGGCAATGGATAGCTGCACCATATGAAGTGGATGAGCTTGCTACAAATGAAAAAGCTCACATCTCGGATGAAATACTAGCTCAAATCTTGGCTCACATTTTCATTGCGAAGTTTAGGGATTCTGATGGTGACATGGTAAAGACAACTATCATGCCACGGGAAATATGGAATCTCCACCAAAGGCCAGAGGTCACAGAAGCAGTGCGGGCTATACATTTGGAGCAATTTTTTAGATTGCAGCCATGGAGAACAGACTTCATGAGGGCCCACAAGCTCATGAGCTCAATACAATATGATGGGCAAGCAATGCTCACCGACAAGGATGGTTCGAAGGTAAAGGTAGAAATCACAAAAGAAATCATCAACGAAGCTTTACATTTCCTTCCAGGGCAACATGACTTGTTGGCAAAGACAAAGTCAGTGGATAACGAGAAGGCATTCATCAAATCAAAAGGAAACAAGTACAAATACAGTGATAAGATATACAGTGAGCTGGAACAACCGATGAGGTTGATCTCTCAGCATTTCAGAGTACAAAAGCCTCCTCGCTACACCGAGCCAATCCTGCACATCGCCATGGTCATGGTGTTGGGGTATAAAGCCCAATGTGGTCGCCCAGGTAAGTGGGCGGGCCGCCAAGTATGTACACATATTCTTTTGTAAAAACCTAATAAGAACTCACTATGCTCTACACATTACAGTAGAGCGAGTTACCATATCGTCGTGCTCTTCTTCTCGCACTCTCTCTCGCGTCGCACTTCCGCTCGTACTCCTTCAACTGGTATCAGAGCTCAGATCGAGTCTCGGGGCAGCACTGTAGGAGGCTAGAGTCACCAACTCAGATTGGAGTGAAATTTGACAGGCGAAGACACGGCCCCAAATTTCATTCTGAGGTCATCTCGGCCACCGTTTGGCTTCAACAAAGGTCTGCGCATGCCATTTTCGACTACGTTGTCTCGGCGGGTGCAGATCCGACTCTGCAAATTTGGGGTTTTCGGCCTACGACTGCAGGTGCTGAGGATATCGACACTCCCAGAGTGTTGATTTGTGGTTGTCTACACATCGAAGGACGGCTCACAGTTCTTGGAGGCGTGTCACATACGACACGGGCGCATCTACACACAGACTGTAGGCGACATCCACTAGCTCATCAGGTAGCTTGTGTTTGCTGCTTGATATTCCAGATTTCATCCTGACATTGCAGGTACTTCCACATGGGATGTATTGTCAGAGATGATGTATGTTTGTTAAGGGTTTGCTGGCTATGAGTCACGCAGCAAACAACCGCCACAGCGGTTACAGTATATAGTGGGCAATTTGTGGATGTATGACTTTGTGGGAAGTCTATGTACTGTCAGATTTACTGCAACCTTTGTTGAGGGTCGAGTGAGGTTTTATTGAGCTGGGGGATTCTCGAATGTTGAGATCCTTTCGGTGATACAGGTCTTGGAGCGATCCCTCGAGCACCCTTAGATAGGCAGCTAGGATGTATTGATTGTGAGTTAGACAATTGGGATTGCATCTTTGCTTTACTGCGGTTGAGGCATTGTCGCAGTCTATGCTTACAGGACAGTGACAGGACAGTCAGAGACAGTACAGGTGCAGGATAGGTTTACCCACAGCTTACAGTGTTAGAGAGACAGTGGTTTTTTGAGCTGTTTTTTGGTCTGTTTTTAGTACACCAGAGCCATTTTACAAAGAAAACTCTGCCAAAATTTTTGCAAAATCTGAATCTTTCTTGATTCATTTGACAGGTTGATATTGGTTCAGAGGTCAGTTTGCAGGGGAAACTCTGCCGAATTTTTCCCAGGAAAGTAAACTACTGTGAAGCGTAGCTATGGCTGGATCACAGGACACTGCTCTTTACAATATCAAGAAGCTGGATGGAACCAATTTCCCATTGTGGAAGAAGCAGATTTGGCACGTGTTGGTACAAAAGAAGCAGATAAAACCTATAAAGCTCAAGGGGATAAAACCAGAAGATATGGACGAAGATGAATGGAACGAAATGGATGAATTGGCACTTTCTACCATTATGCTGACTTTGGCAGAAAGCGTTTACTTCAATGTAGCAGACGAGATGTCGGCTTATCAAGCATGGTTAAAGCTGAGTGATCTTTATGAGAAGCAGAGTGCAGCTTCACAGGTATACTGGCTTAAGAAGATTGTTGACTTGAAGATGAAATAAGGGACACCTATGTCCAATCCTTTGAATGAATTCAACACAATCTACAGTCAATTGTCAGCTCAAGGTGTCAAGTTTGATGAACCTGTTAGAGCTATGTTCCTATTGATCACATTGCCAGAAAGTTGGGACACTTTTCGCACAACTTTGAGTAATTCTGCACCTCCAGATGGTTTGAACATAGCAGGTGTAGAAGGAAGTCTGCTTACTGAAGAAACCAATAGAAAGACAATGGACAAAGGCAAAGGAACAGCCTTACTTGTAAGGGGAAGGACCAAAGAAAAGTACAAAGTTGGAAAGAGGAATCAGTCTCGTAGCAAGTCCCGCAGTGCTAAACGCAAGAGTGACATAGAATGCTACCATTGTGGCAAGAAGGGTCACATGAAAAGAGACTGCAGAGAATGGAAAGCAGAAAAAGGCAAAGAGAAAGCTAAAGACCATGGTGAGAAGAACAAGTCGTCAGTGAAGATTCAAGAAATAAATGTGACAAACACTGTTGTAGAGGATGACAGTCTAGTGTCAGGAGACATCTACTTCTTGAAGAATACAATGGACTCAGCTCTTCTTACAGCATCTGATGGAAATGCACTGAGTGACTGGATTATAGACTCAGGGGCATCACTTCATGTGTCTCCAAACAACGAGTGGTTTACCTCTTATGTGCCCACTAAAGATCATGTTCGGCTAGGCAATGGGCAGACATGTGAGATCTTAGGTGTTGGAGATGTTCAATTGAAGTTTCATAATGGCTCTTCTTTCACGCTGAAAAATGTGAGACATGTTCCCGCAATTACAAAGAGCTTGATCAGCACAGGTTTACTCGATGATGCTGGCTACGTCACCACTTTTGGACAGAACATGTGGAAGATATCCAAGGGTTCTATGACAGTAGCACATGGAGTAAAGTCTGGAGGACTTTACATGATTTATGTATCAAATGTCTCTAAAAATGTAATCAATGTAACTGAGCAGTTGAACGTTTCTTTGTGGCATAGCCGGTTAGGACATATGTCCAAGAAGGGAATGGAAATCTTGTCTCGTTCTGGTGATTTTCTTGGCTTTTCATTTAATGATTTTGAATTCTGTGAACATTGTCTGTATGGTAAGCAAACACAGCAGCCACATAAGCATAGAAGCAGTAGAAGAGATACACAGTTGGCACTTGTTCATAGTGATTTGTGTGGACCTATGCCTAACCTATCTCTAGGGGGAGCTTCTTACTTTATGACATTTATAGATGATTACTCGAGGAAAGTATGGGTTTACTTTCTCAAGCACAAGGATGAAGCGTTTAGTGTTTTCAAAACGTTTGTGACACTTGTGGAGAATCAGAGTGGCAAGAAGCTTAAATGCTTACGCACTGACAATGGTGGAGAGTATGTTTCAAAGGCCTTTATGGACTTTTGTGAGTCAAAAGGTATAAAACGTGAACTTACTGCTCCTTACAATCCTCCTCAAAATGGTGTTGCTGAGACGATGAATAGAACCATACAAGAGAAGGTCAGAAGTATGTTGTCTAATGCACAGCTGCCAAATGGGTTTTGGGCTGAAGCTGTATCAACAGCTTCTCATCTTGTAAATAGATCTCCTAGCAAGGTTTTGCAGAAGGATTCAGTGCTAGAGATGGTATGGTCAGGCAAGGTGCCCTCTTACAAGCATCTCAGAGTCTTTGGCTGTGAGGCATATACTCACGTTGCAAAGGAATTTAGGAACAAACTTGAGCCAAAGAGTAGAAAGTGCATCTTTCTAGGCTATGGTAATTCTGGTGAGATGGGGTACAGACTTTGGGATCCCAAATCCAGAAAGGTTATCCGCAGCAATGATGTTCACTTTAATGAAGCCAAATATCATTCTAAACCAGAGAAAGTTGAGGAGATTAGAAGAGTTGTCTTCCAAGAAGATGGACCTGCACGTGCAAGACAAAATGTCAGGGCTCAAGAGGAGCAAGGACAGGATAGATTGGAACCACAGGTTGTGGCTGAGCCTGAGCCACCTATTGTGCATAGATCTGGACGTGTCACACGACCTCCTGATAGGTTTGTTCCATCTATGAACTATGTCATGTTGACTGATTGCAATGAGCCTTCATGTTACAAGGAAGCAGTGCAAATGAAGGACTCCGGGAATTGGCAATTGGCCATGCAGTCAGAGATGACAGCTCTACATAAAAACCAGACATGGAAACTAGTTAAATTACCACGGGGCAAAAAGGCTCTACCCTGTAAATGGGTTTACAGGTATAAGATCACCGCTCATGACACTCAGCCAAAGTACAAAACAAGGCTTGTTGCCAAGGGCTTTAAGCAAGAACAAGGCATTGACTTTGATGAAGTATTCTCTCCGGTGGTGAAAATGACTACATTGAGATTCTTTCTGGCATTGGTTGCCATATTAGATTTGGTGTTGCACCAAATGGATGTCAAGACAGCGTTCTTGCATGGTGATTTAGATGTGGAAATTTACATGCAGCAGCTAGAAGGTGAAGGAGTACGAGTGGAAGTGCGACGCGAGAGAGAGTGGGAGAAGAAGAGCACGACGATATGGTGAACTCGCTCTACTGTAATGTGTAGAGCATAGTGAGTTCTTATTAGGTTTTTACAAAAGAATATGTGTACATACCTAGCGGCCCACCCACTTACCTGGGCGACCACATTGGGCTTTATACCCCAACAACCTCCCACTTAAAGTCCAATGTGGTACTTTAAGTGTGAGAGAAGCTACTATACAATCTAATATGCAAGAGATTTAGAGAAGTGATGTACTACCCTACACCTAACTGCTTGCGAAAATGCGCAAAGCTCTCTGAGGGAAGTCCTTTTGTAAGTAGATCAGCAGGATTTTATGTGGTGTAAACTTTGACAAGATGAAGTTGCTTATCCTCGAGCATTTCCCTGATGAAATGATACTTCACATCCACATGCTTTGTCTTTGAGTGATAAACTGGATTGCGAGCCAATTGTATAGCACTTTGACTATCACAATATAACACAGGCATCTCTTCTTTGATTCCCAAATCTATTACTAGTCGATTAAGCCAAATTGATTCTTTGCATGCCTCTGATGCTGCAACATATTCAGCCTCTGTAGTAGACTGAGTAACACAATCTTGTAATCTAGAACGCCATGATACTTCTCCACCAGCCAATGTAAAGACATACCCTGACGTAGACCTTCGGTTGTCTAAGTCACCTGCATAATCTGAGTCTGTAAAACCCTTTACACTTAGCTCTTGACTCCCATAGCATATACGCATACTCTTTGAAGCTTTCAGGTATCTCGATATTCCTTTCACTGCCTCCCAATGTTTCTTGCCTGGGTTTAACATGTATCGACTTACTACTCCCACTGCAAATGCAATGTCTGGGCGAGTAGCAATCATTGTATACATCAAACTACCCACTGCAGACGCATATGGAATCTTATCCATTTCAGCCTGTTCTTCCTCAGACACGGGACAATCTTGTTTGCTAAGTTTCGCATATGGTGGCAATGGAACACTCAATGCCTTTCCCTTCTCCATATTGAAACGTTGCAAAACCTTGTCAATATACTCTGTTTGAGATAACCAAATCAACTTCTTTGATCTGTCTCTCTCAATGCGCATACCAAGTATATGACTTGCCTCACCCATGTCTTTCATGTCAAACGATTTTTCCATCTTTGACTTCAAAGCTGAAATTTTTTCCAAGTGCTTGCCAGCAATCAACATGTCATCCACATACAAAATAAGGATCAGCCAACTGCCATCCTTAGCCTTCTTTGTATATAGACAATGATCGAACTCACTACGTTTGTAGCCTTGAGAAAGCATAAACTTGTGGAATTTATGGTACCATGCCCTCCGTGATTGTTTTAAGCCATAAAGACTCTTTAACAACTGGCATACCCAATCTTCCTTGCCTTTCTCAACAAACCTTTCTAGCTGCTGCATGTAAATTTCCACATCTAAATCACCATGCAAGAACGCTGTCTTGACATCCATTTGGTGCAACACCAAATCTAATATGGCAACCAATGCAAGAAAGAATCTCAATGTAGTCATTTTGACCACCGGAGAGAAGACTTCATCAAAGTCAATGCCTTGTTCTTGCTTAAAGCCCTTGGCAACAAGCCTTGCTTTGTACTTTGGCTGAGTGTCATGAGCGGTGATCTTATACCTGTAAACCCATTTACAGGGTAGAGCCTTTTTGCCCCGTGGTAATTTAACTAGCTTTCATGTCTTGTTTTTATGCAGAGCTGTCATCTCTGACTGCATGGCCAATTGCCAATTCCCGGAGTCCTTCATTTGCACTTCTTCCTTGTAACATGAAGGCTCATTGCAATCAGTCAACATGACATAGTTCATAGATGGAACAAACCTATCAGGAGGTCACGTGACACGTCCAGATCTACGCACAATAGGTGGCTCAGGCTCAGCCACAACCTGTGGTTCCACTCTATCCTGTCCTTGCTCCTCTTGAGCCCTGACATTTTGTCTTGCACGTGCAGGTCCATCTTCTTGGAAGACAACTCTTCTAATCTCCTCAACCCTCTCTGGTTTAGAATGATATTTGGATTCTCTAAAGTGAACATCATTGCTGCGGAAAACCTTTCTGGATTCGGGATCCCAAAGTCTGTACCCCATCTCACCAGAATTACCATAGCCTAGAAAGATGCACTTTCTACTCTTTGGCTCAAGTTTGTTCCTAAATTCCTTTGGAACGTGAGTATATGCCTCACAGCCAAAGACTCTGAGATGCTTGTATGAGGGCATTTTGCCTGACCATACCATCTCTAGCACTGAATCCTTCTGCAAAACCTTGCTAGGAGATCTATTTACAAGATGAACAGTTGTTGATACAGCTTTAGCCCAAAACCCATTTGGCAGCTGTGCATTAGACAACATACTTCTCACCTTCTCTTGTATGGTTCTATTCATCCTCTCAGCAACACCATTTTGAGGAGGATTGTAAGGAGGAGTAAGTTCACGTTTTATACCTTTTGACTCGCAAAAGTCCTGAAAGGCGTTTGAAACATACTCTCCACCATTGTCAGTGCGTAAGAATTTAAGCTTCTTGCCACTCTGATTCTCCACAAATGTCACAAACGTTTTGAAAACACTAAACGCTTCATCCTTGTGCTTGAGAAAGTAAACCCATACTTTCCTCGAGTAATCATCTATAAATGTCATAAAGTAAGAAGCTCCCCCTAGAGATAGGTTAGGCATAGGTCCACACAAATCACTATGAACAAGTGCCAACTGTGTATCTCTTCTACTGCTTCTATGCTTATGTGGCTGCTGTGTTTGCTTACCATACAGACAATGTTCACAGAATTCAAAATCAATAAATGAAAAGCCAGGCAAATAACCAGAACGAGACAAGATTTCCATTCCCTTCTTGGACATATGTCCTAACCGGCTATGCCACAAAGAAACATTCGGCTGCTCGGTTACATTGATTACATTTTTAAAGACATTTGATACATAAATCATGTAAAGTCCTCCAGACTTTATTCCATGTGCTACTGTCATAGAACCCTTGGATATCTTCCACATGTTCTGTCCAAAAGTGGTTACGTAGCCAGCATCATCAAGTAAACCTGTGCTGATCAAGCTCTTTGTAATTGCGGGAACATGTCTCACATTCTTCAGCGTGAAAGAAGAGACATTCTGAAACTTCAATTGAACATCTCCAACACCTAAGATCTCACATGTCTGCCCATTGCCTAGCCGAACATGATCTTTAGTGGTCACATAAGAAGTAAACCACTCCTTGTTTTGAGACACATGAAGTGATGCCCCTGAGTCTATAATCCAGTCACTCAGTGCATTTTCATCAGATGCTATAAGAAGAGCTGAGTCCATTGTATTCTTCAAGAAGTAGATGTCTCCTGACACTAGACTATCATCCTCTGCAACAGTGTTTGTCACATTTATTTCTTGAATCTTCACTGAGGACTTGTTCTTCTCACCATGTTCTTCAGCTTTCTCTTTGCCTTTTTCTGCTTTCCATTCTCTGCAATCTCTTTTCATGTGACCCTTCTTGCCACAATGGTAGCATTCTATGTCACTCTTGCCTTTAGCACTGCGGGACTTGCTACGAGACTGATTCCTCTTTCCACCTTTGTACTTTTTTTTGGTCCTTCCCCTGACAACTAAGGCTATTCCTTTGCCTTTGTCCATTGTCTTTCTATTGGTTTCTTCAGTAAGCAGACTTCCTTCTACACTTGCTATGTTCAAACCATCTAGAGGTGCAGAATTACTCAAAGCTGCGCGAAAAGTGTCCCAACTTTCCGGCAATGTGATCAACAGGAACATAGCTCTAACAGGTTCATCAAACTTGACACCTTGAGCTGACAACTGACTATAGATTGTGTTGAATTCATTCAGATGATTGGACATAGGTGTCCCTTCTTTGTTTGGACATAGTTAACCGTGTACATAATGATTGGAATGAACTTGAAAAGTTGAATTTGTCCACTACCGTGTGGTAGATTGTGGAATTCTTTCCTTGAAAGTTTAAATGGAAGAGATCAAACTGTGATCCTCAATGCCTATGGGTCGTACCCCAAACAATAGGTTCACAGACACTCCGTAGTGCTAGAGAGAGAGCGAGAAATCCACACAAGTGAACGGCCTAGCGCTTGTGGACAGCCATGCTGTCGCAACTGATTGCTGCATCTATACTTCCTTGTATAGAGCAGCTGCTGTGAGTTGAAGATTTATCCAAAACCCAACTGGAGTGTCACACTGAAAACATGTAGTGCAAAAATGACACTAGAGACATCCTGAATGACAAGACCCTTGCTTGTCCATTAACGTCGATGTATACTTCCCTGGGTAGATCTGTTCACTTGTGAAAACAATCACCCAAAGAATGCCAATAGTTGGGTCTTACCCTTGGCTTAACAATGGCTCTTAGCCTGCGTGGCTCATAGCCCGTGTGCAAATTAGTGTTCAATGGACGAACCGATGAAGACTAATTTTGAGTAACATCTTAGCCACGCGCTAGCTGAGAGTTAGGGCACCTTGGCTCAGGCTGACTCACGAGCAAAACACGTATCAAAATCTTCTTAGAAGATTTTCATTATTCCCATAAAGAGAGAGAGAGAGAACGAAAAGAAGAGCATGCTGGGCTGGGGAAATTTCCTTAAATTTCTAGTGGCTGTGTGCCTAGAATGTGTGCTCTTAGACATCTTATGCCCAAAATTCAGCTTATCCTATAAGCATTCCACAATTTTCCTGTTCGATGCTCTCATCGAGAGAGGCAACAGAAAACACAAGTTAAATATTGACCATCTACCATGTAGGGTCGTGACTGTATGAGGATGACTTGAAAGTGGCACCTTGCCGGTGAATCTAGTCAAAATTTTAGGTTCTGTTTAGTATTGTTGAGTGTTGATAACAACAACCAATCCATCCGTACTCTGTCCTTGACAGAGTTGGGAGTGTGTTAGCGGAAGTGTAATGCGTGAAGCGGTAGAATCAAATCTATCTCGCTAGCATACCTTGCCGAGAGTGATGGCCTCAAACATGAAAACCAAAACCATAAGTGCCTTGCACAGTGTAAACTGGTAGGAATTGTGTGAGCTAATATTCCCTATTTTGCCAATTCCTCAAACTTGTGTGCCAATGCCCTTGACTCCAAGTCAATGGCAGTATCTCGGCACAAGGGAGAAGGCGTGCTTCATGTAAAATTTCCAAAGCACTTTGCTTTGCACAATGACAGTAATTGCCAAGTAAAGTGTAAACATGGAAAATAAAACAAGAAAAACTTAAACTTGGCTAACCTGGTAGTTGTTGGTGCAACCAGTCGTCATGAAATTCCAAAGGAAAAGCTCGCGTAAAGGTGGCTCGTAGCCAAATCTTCCTTGGGAGAGAGAGTTGTCGCGTATGATCGTATGCCCTCTTGTATCATGTACACCATGAAAGATCCTTCAAGCATAGTGTCAAATCCCTCCCAAGTTTGTATGCTCATAGCATATACCAAACGTGGGCAGTTGCGATGCAAGATGCGTAAATTGAAGCTTTGCATAGTGTCAAATCCCTCCCAAGTTTGTATGCTCATAGCATATACCAAGCGTGGGCAGTTGCGATGCAAGATGCGTAAATTGAAGCCTTGCTGATAGCCAACTGAAGCGGTTGTTGACATACAGATAGCAGGACAAAAAGAGTCGACCTTGTCGAGGGAGTTCAACTGAAATTAGCTAGTAATGTGTGGCAAACGTCCTCTGTCCGCTTCTAGACACAGTGAAAAGGAGTCGGCCATGCCAAACCCCCCACAAATTGAAGCCTTGCTTCACAGACACGCTGTTGTGCTCATAGCCAACGTATGTTCCTGCCATAATATAGCTATCATGGCAACAACGAATCGACCGTGTGGAAAATGACATCGTATGGAGAATCATGAAAGTACCTGCAATAGATATGTAACTTGATTGCAGTTGCAAGGTGTACTTGGAATTGCAAATACCACTGCGTGGTAAGTATTATTCGCCGTCTGCTAGAAGTGGCGACAAGGAGCCATCCCTGCAACATGGCTTTTGATCGAAAGGATTTTGTATTCAAGCCCTGCTTGACTGGGTCTTCCAACCAATCAGTGATGCTTAACAAAATCAATGCTTAAATACTTTGAGTGTTTAGAGCGCACACACCTCGTGTGCATGGCACAATGAGCAATCACATCCGAATCAAAAACACAAAACAATTGCATACCTCATGAATTGCGTGACGACTTGTACTACCACGGTGTCAATCTGCAATATCATGCATGCCAAGATATAGCTTGCCTTGGAGCTTTGCGTCCATGCCATCATAACTTACACGCAAAACCATGTCTGTCTTTGTGCATGTTTGGATTCCCCTTGCAAGCGTTATGGTTGCAGTAGCTTCCTCTTACGGTAGCATACCACACCACTTGCAAGAGCATGCATGAGGCCATAGCTGAGGGAATGCAGACTTCAATTCCCTTTGTCGGCTACATGGATTTTCGGCCTTTGGCACCTTGCCGATTGTAGCTGACGACCACGACTTTGTGGAAAAATTCAATTCCCAAAAAACGGGAAACTCGTACTTGCCAAGCGGGAAATTGACGGGTCTCATCCCACGTAAATCCACAATCTCTGAAACCTATGGCATCATGGCGATCTTGTGCAATCCGCACATCGCAGGCAACCTCCTCCCTGCATGGGAGGGGGTGCTTAGGATGACCCTAGGCCACCCTCCCTTGGGCGGCCAAAACAAGGTGCCAATTTTTTGTTTTTTTAAAAAAAAAACTAAAAATACAATTTGCATGTGAAACTTGTGGCGCCATGGCGGCTGCCGACTGCGTAGGAGCAGAGGAAGACACCACTTGTGCATGGGCCAGATTCGAGAAGTGCTGCAGAAGCGAAAAACAATACGGATCTCGGCGCTCATCCATCAAGCTAAACCCCAGGCGCTTCTGAGATGGTCGAAAATCTGCCCCTTCCCGAGACGAAATGGCATACACACGCTGCCTTCGATTGCCCCTTCCTCGGTTGAGCAACCCCGACTTTGCATGCCTTTGCATGTTGCTCGTTCCTCCTTCCTCATTCCTCCTTCCTCAAAGCCCGAGATAGAGAAAGAGATGCCACGTTTAAACATGTAGCCATAGCTAGGCTTTTCCCTTCCTTGGAAGCTCGCCCAAAGAGAAAGAGAGAGCGAGAGAGAAGGCCATGCTTTCTCTTTTTCCATGGCTCCCCCCTGCTTCCTCTCCACCTTGCTCTGATACCAATGTAAGACCCAGGAGCTGCGTTATGAGGATTCTCCACCCAACCCCCCGTTTATATAGCCCTTGGCCACTGTAACAGAATCCCCCTATCCGCCTTTAGCAGCCGGCCGGCCCTTGGCCCTATGGCCCGAGTCCTACTCGCCTGCGTTTGCCCTTGGCCTGACAAAAGGTAAAAGAGCTGGAGCTGCAACTCGCACAAGCAAGGGCCGAGTTAGAGACTCAAAAATAGATCAACGACACACTGCTGAAGAAAAAAGAAGACTTGATTTCTCAACAGAAAATCAGAAGAGACGCAGCCCAAGTGCAACACCTGCTTTCGGAATGAGAAATGCCAGACTTGCCAGAAACATCCCACCACGGAGAACAAGGACAGGGATCGGCCGAGGTTGGCCTAGATATTAGAGATGAGCTCACTGAAAGCATCAAGGACATGCCTGGAGGGCCAGCAAAAGATTACATGATGTATGAAAAGAAGATAATGGAGTCAGCGGCCCTGGAGTTCTTACAACCTGAAGAGGAGGTGGAGGGGTTTGGCCATGAATACCTATCTTTTCCCTTGATATGCAACGAAGCAATCCTATGGAAAGAAAATATGCGGCCGACCTTGCCACGAAACAAAGACGGATATTACGAAGGAGTAGCACTCACAGCTGAAGAAGCTCAGGCTCTCATTGAAGATCACCCAAAGTGGAGGCAAAAGTGGCTGGACAAGCAGCCACAGGATCTAACCAACTACCACAACGCTCCTCAGCACATTCAGATAGATTCTACTTTCTGCCAGTCCCAGAAGACGCACGTGGAAGGATTTTGCCACATGGAAAGGCTCAAGGCAGCAAAAGCTGAACTACCCAGTACTAACAGCGCAGCATCCTCCTACAGTAGCATATGTAGTCAACACACCGAATTCAACAATCACCTTACTGCGGGATGTCCCCGATGTGGCCTGTCAGATGCTAGTAAAGAAGCCCGGATGATCGTCACCTGCATCCAGGTGTTCAAAGACACTGAAGGAGAGGATCACCCGTGGAATCTATTCTTGGAAGGGCATAGAGGGATCTCCTGGAATCTCCAAGATTTTCCGCCACGACATATACTGATGGAAATGTACTCAAGGCTAATGTACTCAAGGCTAATGTACCTGCCTTCACACTACTTGTAGACTTTTGAAGAGGCCTTCGTCACAGGTTTCTTCCAAATCGACTCAAGGATCTTCCACCCTATGGCGAAGGACCTCAAGGCATGGTACGTAGCATACTAGCACACTTTAAGTGAAAATCCTTTCAGACAACATCAAAAAGCCCTGGAAGTTGTCCTCCGAACACGGAGCTTTTCGGCAACATTTGCTTCCTTGGAGCCCCACCAACGACCGAAGCTCTGAACATGCACGGGGGCGTGTAAGGATAAGGAAGGGGGGAGTGTTTGGCGGACGAACCGACGAAGCTGCGGTTTCCAAAGAAAGAGTCACATTTTTTAGGGAATCTACATTTTTTCGAAAATCTCATCCCTTGTAAAAAAGCTTCTCTGAGCCGAGAACTTGAAAAAGAAATTATGATTATGTTTCGGGGAGAAATTGTATAGTAGAGAGCCAGCTAGAAGTTTAAAAGCTTTTTGGCCGGACAAGCCATTTGTAAAGACCTAAACTATAAAGGTCAGTTTTGTAAGTTTCAACATTATCTTTTTTTATGGGAAACTGAGAAGACAATGTACGTTTTGAGAGCTTCTTCTTGCTTCAACTTGTAATCTTCGCTACTGTGGCTACTGTAATCCAAATTCAAATTCGTTTATTGCATTGTGTTCCTCTTACTTTGCTCTTCCATTCAAGTGTAATCATTCAAGATTCGGTGTAGGTTTTGGACTAAGAGTTTGAAACCTTAAGTCGCTGTTTTGAGTGCTTATACACGTATAGTATGTTGTTTTGACCCTAGGAGAGGCTTTAGGGACCCTAAAACGACCCATTAGGATCACCTGTTCGCTGTTTTTGCTGACTTTGGGACGAACGATCGTGATCGTTGTACCTCTTCAGAATGCTGTGACAGAGATAGGATATGCTCCTGATAGTCCTCTGTAGCTTCCCTTCAAGTTTCATGGGAATCCGACATGATTTTCATGATAAATGGGCGTGATGACTGTAGAGCTGTGTAGAACGACATAGGCAGATTACTTGGCTTTAGTGTGTTCAATTTACTTGTAGAGTTAGTAGCTTCATCTCTTCGAGTTCACTTCATTAGGACCGACACCCTAGTGAGTTTCCATGCCTCATCCTAGTCGCTTCCCTTGTATTGATATTTTATGTTGATGCGTGAGAGCTATGCTATGGATGTCCGTCGTGGCGACCCACAAACAACCATGAGGACACCTTTGGGTTGGAAAGGATGTGTACCTTGCCACAGGGAGCAACCAAATCGGTTGCACATATGATGAATGGGATGAATAAGGTCTTACGTTATTCCTCAAATCACAATGCCTTTCATTGATGATTTGCCTATCAACGGATGTGAAGAAAGTGAGAAAGATGAATCTTTGGATTTCAGGGGATGTCGCAGGTTTGTGGTAAATCACATAAATGATTGTGATAAAATTTTGTCTAGGTTGGAAGAAGTAAATCTTAATTTGTCTGGGAAAAAGTCTATGTTTGGTGTCAATGAAGTGCTCATTGTGGGGCACATGTGCGGGCCATATGGTAGGAAACCTTCTCCAACAAAAGTAGATGCCATCCAAAGAATGAAAATGCACTAGCATCACCGAGGTTAGAAGGTTTCTGGGAGCATGTGTCTTTTATGTTATTTGGATTCCACATTATGTGCATGTAGTTGATCCTCTTTATCAATTTCTTAGAAAGAATCAAAAGTTTAAATGGACAGAAGCACATGTAAAAGCCATGAAAAAACTGAAGAAGTTACTCTAGCCAGCACCAACTTTGAGAAAGGTAGACTATGAGTGTCAAAGTCCAGTAATTGTGACAGTGACACCAGTCCTACAGGGATTGGATGGACAATAGGGCAAGATGACAAAGAAGGACATAGGTATGTGGTGAGATTTGAAGCAAAAAGGTACTAAGTGCTCGTCAAAGAAACTATCCACAGATAAAGAGAGAGTTATGGGTATGGTTACAGTCTTGAAAAAATGGGAAAGAGTACCTAATTGGTGCATGTGTGGTTGTAGAAACAGATTGTCTTCTTGGGATGATTACAAGTTGCTCAACACCAGACATTGCTATGTTGCGGTGGATTGCCTACAGTAAGTCCTTAAACCTTGAGTTTAAGCACATTGCAGGTAAAGACAATACAGTGGGATATGTTTTCAAGGGAAAGGTATGAAGATGAGTCACAAATGATTGACGAGGGAGATGATAGGCACAAAGTTCTATTCTATCTCTCATGTCAAAGGTAACAATATCTGCAAAAGATTAATCCACTTGAATTGTTCTTGAAAGAGCTTTATGAAAGTGATTGGCTTCTTATTGGAGGCTACTTGAGTACTCTATCAAAACAGGATGATTGGTCTGAATAAGAATTCAGAAGGATACGCAGAAAAGCATATGGGTACTTTTTGAGAGATGGTTATTTGTGGAAGCATCCTAAACAAAAGGGTGCTACACCACAACGGGTTATATGTAAAAAAGAGACTCAAGTAAAGCTCATGCAAGAGTTTCATGAGAGTCTATGGGCTGGACATAGAGGTGTGTGGGCAACCTTCTCCAAGTTGAAAGAAAAACACTGGTGGAAGGGTATGTATAAAGATGTATCTCAGTTTGTAGAGACATGTGTAACTTGTCAAAGTATTCAAATGTTTGACATCGTGATGGATTGCACCCTACATATCCACTAGCCATGCACTATAAATGGGTTCTGGATCTAGTCACAATGCCTCTAGGACATTGGCAGATGAGATACTTGGTTCTTGCACAAGAGGACCTAACTAACTAGGTTGAAGGAAGAGCATTAAGAGCGAAAACCACAGAAGATGTGTGCAAATTCCTTCTTGATGAGGTGATTTGCCGTTATGGTTGTGTGGGAAAGATCACTGCAGACAGAGGTGAGATGGATGCTAAGGAAGCAAGGGAGTTCTTTTCGAGATTAGGAATCAAGCTTTCTCTTACTACAGCTTACAACCCTGAAGGCAATGGAAAGAGTGAAATAGGGCATCCTTCTATCATCAAAGCTTTGGCCAAGGCTTTCTAAGGAAGAGTTGGTGAGTGGCCAAAACTCTTACCATATGCTTTATGGGCTGATCGTACAACACATAGCTCAGTAACTGGATACATGGGCCTGCGGAGCTACTGTATGGTCAAAAGCCAGTGATGCCGATTGAAGATACAATTCCCACATGGAATGTACTACCTTGGAAAGAGGGGCTTAGCAGGGAAGATCTCCTTGTTGTGCATAAAACAAGTAGAGAGAAGACCTGGAGACATTGAAGTTGCAAAAGAACGACTAAAAAATGCAAGGTTGAAAAATAAGGACTATGATAAGCGACATCGGCTCAGGAGAAAAGCAATTGACAAAGGTGATTGGGTTTTAGTATATGATATTAGCCTTGATAATCATCACACAGTCATGCCTATGTTTTCAAAAAGATGGTTTGGACCATATGTTGTAAAGCATGTGCATGAAAATGCTACTTACAGCTTTTCAGAACTAGATGGTACAGAAGTAAAGATCCCCATTGCAGGAAAAAGGATCAAAATGTTTAAGAGAAGAGGAGACAGTGATCCCGAAGATGCTGAGCAAGAAGAAAACATAGGTGACAATCAAATAGAAGATGCAGCTTTAAAATCTGCAAGTGAAGATGAAAACATGGAAGATGTACAAGAGGGATGATCTTACAAAGAGAAAATGTGGCACATACCGGAGGATGTGCAGGCTTAGAGGGGGTGGATGTCGTGCTCTGACACATTAGGAAAATTTTGAACTCATTTTTGGGCCTTTTAAGAGTGCCACATCATCAAAGTTGTACAAAAGAAAGCAACCTGGTAGACCCTCTAAATATTGCTTAGAACCCCATGATATGACCTATCATTGGAAAGTTCTTGAAAAATGGATTCTAAAGAGCCAAGGTCCGAAAAGTTTGGATGACTTCTATGAAAGTTATGCCATTTTTTTTCAATCAGCCACGTTTTTTTACAGTTACGGTAATCTAAAATCACCTTTTTCTAGATCTACATGAAGGCAATGTCCGATACATGCATGCTATATATAATTAGATAGCATTTGAAGAGTAGATTCTAAATATCCAACCAATGAAAAGTTTGGATCTTATTTGAAAAAAAAATACCGATCCCCACTTTTTGAAAGCTATGCCACATCAACAATTCTTACAAGGCCCATTTTTGAGTCCAAACTTTTCCCAATGCGTACACAGTGGGAACGCATGCTACAAGAGTTATCTTGTAATTTTTTAGATACATAATTATATTTCCTATAATGTACATATGCATATCTAAGTATAATAATAAGCTTTCTATCTCATCCTATTATCTCAAGGGTAACATATTCTTACTTTACCGTCAAAAAGTAATATGGGAAAAGCGTCAATAGTTCCACCTCTTTAACTTGGGGCAAAAAGCATTGATTTTTTTCTTTCTACTCTCTCATTATTATCTCACACCCTAGCTAGATCTTATATCTAGGGTAACTTCCAATATATATATTTTCTATGTACTTTTCATATTTTTCTTATATTTCTTTTCAAATAGCTACTAGGAGGGAGTCAAATCCTAGTGGGACACTAGGTGGCACGATTTCAAAGATACACTTTATTTAATGAATTATTGCAAGCATGATTACAAAACATTGTCAAGGAGCAATTTCATGCTTTCATGTGGCATGAGGTGTCCATTGCAATCAAATAAAAGTCTAAGCTAAGGGGACCACAAGAAGACTTTTGCTGCCAAAACTATACCCTATTTTGATGATTTTTTTACACAAGGTTCCAATCTGAATTGGAAAAAGTATATAAAATGGGAGTCGTAGCTAATGAGTTGACATATTTTTACTTTTTTATTTGGAGCCACGATTGAGGAGATATGATCAAAATACTGGACCCCTGTATGCCCACATCATGCAGGGACAGCTCATTTCCAACTTTTCCAGTTTCTGTTCACACTGGCTCTTCTCTTCTTGTGTAAACCCCTTCAACTATAAAAGGAGACATCTTATTCCTTGAAAATCATTGAAGCATTCAAGCCATTGATGAGAGGAATTCATGAGGGAGTGAGTAGTAATGCCTAATTGTACTTAGCCATTAACATAAGCCTAAGCCTACACTCTCTCCTAGAGGAAGACTAGCCATTCTTCTATACTATCCTTGGAAGATCAACTCTAATCGAAGAAGGTCTTAGACTTGGTATATCAATCAAAGTTGAATTCTTCCCTCTTCTTCTTTCTCTATCAAAAATGGTGCCGAAGGGTTTGACAAGTAAGATGTGTTCTACATTGATATTTTGTTGTTTTCTTTTTCATCTCTAATGCAACATATATATATCTAATCTCATCTCCTTAACCAAACTTATCTCTCTCACTCTTAGAAATTCATTCTCTCTACAAATTCTATGTTCTCCTTGCTACAGGTACATCTCTCCCCGCAGTATCCTTATTGCCTACATGCAAGAATAGGGCTTGGGAGGGAAACTTCTCATCCCTTCACTTCTCTATCTACATTTCTCACATACTATCCTAGATTAATAATCCACATGATGAGAATTTCTATCGCTTCCACTCTATGTGATCTATTAGAATTAACGTGTGGATTAGCCGTAAAATACAAAGTTTCAACAACGTATAGTGTTTCTCTTTGGCCCAGAAAGGCTCAATGAAATACTTCTTTCACCGTATCCCATCATACTACCTCTTATAGACTATAACTTTTCTTTTGATGTAAGTGTAGTTATCTTGCTATGAACCAAGAGGATTTGTACACACAACTAATCCCAATCATTAGACAAAACATATATATTATGATGAGCACAAAACTACAATTCCAAAGAACAATTCCCAGCCTGTTTGGTCAGTAAAGATTGAACGCCATTAACTCATCTATTAACCCTTTCATATTACCCATGATACGATATGACCATAGCCTTGATGTTTTCATCTTTATGTTATTTTGATATTCTCATTTGTGTTCTTTCTTTGTGTGTGTGAGTACAAGAGAGAAAGAATAAAGCTTCTTTGATTGCACTTCCTTCCAAACCCTATACTTCATGGCATCTATGGTACTCCATATAGCTTTTGGAGTTCTCTCACAAACTCTCATAGCCAAAAGCCCGGTGCTTTCCTGGCAAGACCGTAAATTTCTCGACAACGCTCAAGGATGCATTAGCTACAGCTCCTATACTGGCTATTGTAGATCCTTTGAAACCATTCGTTTTGGAAATGGATGCCAATGAGCGTGCTATTGGAGTAGTCATGTTACAAGATGGACGGCCGATTGCATTTGAAAGAAAGAAGCTTGATGCAACTCAGCAGAACTATTCTGCTTACAAACGCGAACTCTATGCAATAGTATCTGCCTTAAAAACACGGCGGCATTATCAGGATGGTGCTCAGTTCGAGATTGTGTTTGACCATGAAAGCATCAAATGGTTTACACAACAACAGATTTCAAGGGTCAAAAAGCCAGGTGGGCAGAGATCCTTCAGGAATATGACGCCAAGCTAAGGTATTGCAAAGGCGGATACAATGTAGTGGCAGACGCTCTAAGTCGAATGTCAGAGATCAATTCGCTCTTATTCACGCAACTTCGTAGTAGTGAATTTTTAGATTCTCTCAAGGGAAAATATGAGCATGATGAATCATATTCCAAAGTGTGGAGCCATGTTCAAAAGAGGTATCCTTCTCACTCCAATGACGGTTAACCTCCACACCTAGTTCTTGTTTATCAAGTGATGAACTACAACGATAGAATCATTTTACCATCAACAATGGGTACCTACTCCACAAGGGGAGAGTTTGTGTACCGATGGACACGGACATTCGGCGCCAAATTCTTTATGAATGTCATGATAGTCCAAGTGAAGGGCACCCCGGGATTAGAAAAACGTATGCTCTCGTACGACGATAGTTTTACTAGCCAGGTCTACATGGCTTTGTGCAAGCTTATGTCTTGTACTACCAAAAATGTCAGCTAACAAGGCAGAGCGCCTGAAAGTAGGAGGACTCTTACATCCTTTGGAGATTCCCAATGGAAAATGGAAAAGTATCTTTATGGATTTTATTGTGGGTTTACCAACCACTATACAAGGTCATGACTCAGTATGGGTGGTCGTAGATAGGTTGAATAAACTATGTAAGTTTATTCCGACCAAATCAACGGTTAAGACACCAGAACTAGCCAAGTTATTTGTGGACAATCTATACAAATTGTATGGTTTTCCAAGTAACATTGTTAGTGTCTGTGATCCCAAGTTTAACAACCACTTTTGGAGAGTTTTATTTAAACGATTGGGTACACAACTATACCTCAGTACAGCTGATCATCCAGAAACGGATGGTCAAACGAAACGGGTTAGCCAGGTGCTAAAGGATATGCTAAGAGCATACGTCAGCAAAAAACAGTCAGACTGTGAAGAATAATTACCTATTCACGAGTTTTCCTACAACAATGATAAGCATGTCACAACAGGTTTTAGTCCTTTCATGCTCATGTACGGGTTTCAACCTAGGTCACCAATTACGGTGGGGTTGGCAACCGAAAAACTCCAACAGGTTAACGATATTCTCCAAGACCACATGGATATGCTGAAACTTGCTCGTCAAAATGTCCGGCAAGCACAGGATCGATATAAGAAATACGTTGATGAGAAACGTCGGCAAGTTACCTTCGAAGAAAGGGAGGAAGTATTTTTAAGTGTGTCAAAACATTCAGAAAGCCTGAAAACTAGACCGACACCTAAATTATCTCCCCGATATTGTGGGCCTTTCAAAATACTCAAGCAAGTAGGTGATCGTGCCTAGAAACTATTACTACCTTCACATTCTCGCATTCATCCGGTGTTTCATGTAAGCCGTCTACGAAATCGATTATGTGGGGACAACAATGTCATTGACCAGCAAGTTTTGGTTGATTACATTGAACCTCCTACCTTACCGCATGAATCTGAACGTGTTCTTGATTATCATGAGTTGCGTACAGGTCATCACGTACGACAACAAGCCTTGATCAAGTGGAAAGACCGACCTGAAGAAGGTGCCACTTGGGAAAACATTAGTGTTCTTAAGAAGAAGTTTTCCACTTTTGTTTTCGAGGACGAAAACTCTTCTTAAGGGGGGAGTAATGTCAGGACACCGGCAAGGCCGGACTAGACAAGGCAGGGCCGGGCTAGGCAGTGTGGGACGGGGAGTCCAACTAGGGCAAAGGGCCAGGGGCATGCCTATAAAAAGGGTGGTTGGGTGGTGGACTCTCAAGATCTAGTCACCCTTGTCTTACAAGTAAGGCTAGCAGACTAGTCACAGGAGGGATCCAAAGGGGGACCATCTGTAGAAGAGCAATGTGCAAAGAATGGGCTTCAAATACCTTAGGGTTCAGCCCATTAAGGCTTCCAAAAGGTTAGGTAAAGTCCAGATGGTTAAGCTTAGGAAAATTTCAAAGGTAAAGTCCAGATGGTTAAGCTTAGGAAAATTGGATGCTTGGTGGGTGGTCAAAAAGTCTTCAAAGACTCCTACATAGGAGGGGGCAATCCCTAAAGGTAGGGAAAGAGAGAGAAAGAGGTGGGAGATCACACACACACTCAAAGGCTTCCCTTTTACACAAAGGGCATAATGGACACATGTCAGATTAATTTAAAAACACTTTATAAAAAGAACCAATGAAAATTAAGTCTCTTGGATGATTATTGTATAGCTTGCCAAGGGGTCCAATAGGAATTAAGCAGCTCAATGGCTTGCTTAATTCCTATTGGCCAGAAGGGGAAAAGGCCCAATGGGGATTTAAATGGATTGATTTAATTAGCCAAACTCTCACTAAAGGGGAAAGAGGGACACTTGTCAAAAGCCTCTTCATTCAGCCCCTAGCTTCCTTTTTGCTAAGCCTGGCAAGGTCCAATGAGAGCCCAACAAGAGGAAATAGCAAGAGGTGTCGACCAAGATGAGAGAGAGGGCTGATTTTGCAAGTCATTATTCCACACACACTCACATGACATGTCAGCAAATTGTGCCATCCCTCGCGCTTAAAAGAAGGGTAGTCGTCTGCGATTACTTTATATTTGCAAAACAACTCAAGTTAGCTCAAAAAAAATTTTGAGGGACATTTCGAGGGACATTTCATTCCAGAGCAGAAGTCTGGATATCTTGGGTCATAGACTTTCCATCACTTACTTAGAACATTTCATCTGATTAGTAGTATTTTCTCATTCCATGTTGGAAGTCTTGAAAGTCTGGGCAGTGGAATTTCCTTCACCTACCACGCCAATTTCATCCAAATAGGAATATGCAAAGTATGACACATCATGATGCAACACACACGCTTACATATGCATGTTACAAACATAGAAACATAGAGTTGCCGATGAACACTCCCTCTGCAAATAACGTCCATCCAAGTCGAGGCCATGAGATATTCATCGACTCCCTCATCACTCCTCCTGCAAATAACCTAAAAAGGTTCGGGCCATGAGATATAGAGACCTTTTACAACCAAACGCTCCCCAGACTACAGACTGTGCCATTTATATGTGCTGAGACCAACCACTACTCTGACTTTATCCGTACTCCCCTCGTAAATAACCATCGAGGTCCGAGCCATGAGGTAAAACAACAATTTTCAAACATGCAATACTCCCCATGCATAAAACCTCAAGGGTCTGGGCAATGAGTATGTGCAGGCATTATCAAGCATTAAATTTCTTCAATACCCCTCTCGGGAAATCCCGAGCCATGAGTATCCAAAATTTTTCCACAGAGATTGAAACCAGTATTAAAACCATAATCAAAGAATTCTCAAATCGGCACCAAGATAGGTTCAAAACAAATTAAAATCCATTTCAAACAATTTCCAAACAGTGTTTCCAAACAAAGTTCAAACTTAAAAAGCATTCTCGACATCAGTTGAGCTCGAAAACAAGAGTGGCATTCCATCCTAAAACCTACACCAAAATTTGGGTTAGTTTCCTTTCATCAGACTGTAGCTGACTGCAGCATGGTCCATAAACTCTTAAATAGTCAAAACAGGCTTGGACAAACAGTATTCCCGCAACGGTGATGGTAGTCTAATGATATAGTGGTCGTACTGGGGCTCCAAGGTTATCAGCTTCAAGAGAGACACCTAAGAGTAGATGTCTAGAAATTTTCGATTGTAATCTGACAGGATTTTTGTGGCAAGCATTTCAAGATGCCTTCACTTTGCCAAAAGCTGCACTTCGAAGGAAGGTGTTATGTAACTTTGGGAAAGTTTCTTCAAAGCTTGCCAAGTCCTTGGAGTGTGCGGCTTGGAAGCTATAGACATCTGCCACTACATAGCATTATCTCTGAGAAGTCTCGAAGCTCAATAAATCTTTGATTCTTCTCTGTAGTCCCCATGGCATAGATGTTGTCAAATTGCTCCAAAAACTGTAAATCTTTCCTTGTATCTTTCTCTCCAGATAAAGGGGAAAAATAATAATTCTGTGAAATCTACTCTGTCTCCTCCTTCTCTTGCAAGTGGTCTTCTTTATGGCTTATGCATTTTAAGATAGAGCAATGAAGTTGGGACCACGCCCGATGCCTATTGTATGAAGGGTGGGAGTGGCTAATAAGTCCGAGACAGGGACACAAAGCTTCTTTGATAAACCACTTTCTTGTGAAATCTGGAAGCACTTTCTTGCTCCGTCTGCTCTTTGAAGGATCGGTACCTTTCAAAAAAGCACACGAGTAAAGCTCTGATACCACTGTCACCAGATGACACCACGTGCCAACAAAAAAGAACAGACTGAATAGCCTTTTAGCACTTCAAAACAACTAACTAAAAGAGAAAGAGCACACACAACACGGAGTGGCTAAATTCTACCCCCAAAGAGCACTGGCCTCAAACCGTGGCGCCCCTTTTGTTATTTCTTTATATTGATTGAACAAGGTACACTTTGTGGCTCTTGCTCTGCATCTGCCCGCAGTAGAATGCCAGAGTGAGAGCCATAGTTCATATTTAAAGGCCCTTGGCCATTTCAAAGCAATTACATAAAAAGATTCAAGTTCAAAAACCATTTGTTGTCTAAAAGTTTCCAGCCCACAAAACATGGAAATCCGTAAGCTACCACATCAATATACTTAGCACCAAATGTGGAAATCCGTACTGTCTACCACATCACCATATCAGCGTAAATTGTTGAATATCCGTACAACATTGCCACGTCAACAATTGGCTTGACACGACAGCAGTTTGTGACAGGCGCCAAGGTTTTGGGGCCAATGCACTCTAGGAGTGGAACTCCGCCACTCCGTGTCTCTCGTGTGGATTCTCTCAATTCAGTTGTCTTGAAGTGCTAAACGTCTGTTCATGTCTGTTCTTTTCAATTGGCACATCATGCCCTCTTGGTACAAGAACCCAAGAATTTGCGCATAGCCTCCATGTCAATCCGATCATCCACATGAGATTATGCCCTTGGTGCTCCGCCGAATAGAGCAATTACCAGAGCAAGTACAAAGCATCTGTCTCCTCAAAATTTCTTACTAGAAGGACTCTGTGGATTTTCACCTTGACCATTTTCATGATCTCTGTTTCCCGCCTACATACCATGGCCAATAAGATCGTGTTTGGAGTTTTAGAGGCCAAAGAAGCAACCGATAGTGGCAATTCAAGGCCACTGACTTTGTACAGGGGCATCCCACTCTGCCATCTTCATTCTACTTCAAGTTTAGTTATTTTTAGTTGTATGAAGTGATAAAATGCTCTGAAATTTTGCAGATTATCATAGTTTTTTGTGTGTCCATCAGATGATTACAGTGGTATGCCTAATTTTTCTCTTTTTTTTAATTCCTCTCTAAAGTTTTCTCTCTGATTCCCCCCTCTTTCTCCCCCTTAGTTTTCTCTCCCATGCAAGAAATCAATAATAACACACAAACAAAAACTGCAACAATTGAACTTGAGAAGAGAGAGAGAGAGAGAGAGAGAGAGAGAGAGAGAGAGAGAGAGAGAGAGAGAGAGAGAGAGAGAGAGAGAGAGAGAGAGAGAGAGAGAGAGAGAGAGAGAGAGAGAAGAGGAAGATTTTTGCTTCTAGATGCACTCACCATAAAGACTAGTGCTCCTTTTGGTATTTCTTTCTTGGCTGATCACAAATAGTACAACTATTGAGGGTTTCCTTCTCCTGATGCTCCCAAGCTAATCTACGGAAGAGGGAGCCCTAGCTAAGGGTGGAGAATAGATTCTAAAGCGGGATGTCGTCACGCCACAAGCTTAAACACTGAGAAGTACATGCCCATTTTGGAGTAGCACCAGGTTGTAAAGGAATCTTGAAAGATTTTGGCTAATTGGTGAATATTAAAAAAAGATGTTGAATTGTTAAAATTTCAAGGGGATTGTCTGAGCATGGAAGGGGGGTGAGGGGCCAAACCTAACAGCGAAGTTACACCAAGGGGTAGCGAAGAGAGAGACGAAGGTGGTCGCACTCCTTGGGAGAAAAGGAAAGGTTGAGTGACAATCACTTAAAAGTCTCAAATGCGATTTGCTCTTCACTCCCACGATTTGAGCTACATTGATTCTCAGTTGAGAAATAGCGTAACACTTAGAAAAACCAAGGGGGTGGTGCAATGATAGAAGTCTTTGGTGGTGGGGGTGTGAAAACTTGAGGCAGCCTTTACTCCACTTTATTGGGCCTAGGAGAGTGTCTTGGGTTGTGTTAGCACGAAGATAACACGAACACCATTTTTGCATCATTTTTCGAAGTTCTCCTTGTAAACATTTATTTTTTTGGTTAATCTGGAATATTGTAACTCCTTTTTTCTCGGATAAACCTTGTAATTAATGAGCTGGGACTACAAGCTTTCAGATTGTATCAGCCAGTCATTTCGCGGCTTTGGTAGAACTCCAAATTATTAGTTTTGACCACCCAAAAACCTTGGCTAAGGTATAAAAGCCAATTTTTGTAAGTTTTTTATAAGTTTTTGGATAAGAAATACACAGGGTGAGTTAACGGCGCTCACTTATCTCCTTCTCGTCCTTCCTACTCCCTCTCCGGTTGTCACATTGCGAATGGGTTTTTTGCATTGCAACCGCAGGTAAGAGCTCTACGCATTGACGTAAGCCATTCACAATATTTCGTAGCTTTTGGCACCGCCGAGCCGCGGCCTAATTTCATCATAGCTAGGAATTTACACTTTTAAATAAAAAACTAAGCATTGGCGGGGTATTGGGGCATCATTGCTAAGCATTTAGATGCATTCTGGGTCGAAAACGACTAGATCAAAAATCCACTGCTGTTAATAATCGCGATTCTGGAACTTGACCTAAAGTGGGGTTTGAGACCATAGACATGTGTGCTTAAGTCTTGTAAACTTGTCCTAGAAGTTTCATTATGTTTGGATGTCAATTGATGCTGTAAGGGATTTGATTTGCTTGCCAATGAGCGATTGGCTTTTGGTGATTTCAGTCACTTGAGTGTAGCTTGAGTTAGATGCGAGTTGTTAGTTGTTTTATGAGAGATTGACAACCTCTTGTAGCCTCTATGCACTAGTCGAGTCAGCTTCGTCCCATGGTTTGACAAATTAATTGTGGTTCTCGCTAATACTGCAATAAGATATATAGGATGGTGAGGTTAGACATGCATCCCACATTTGGCGCCGTTGCCGGGGATCGAAAAGACCTAAACTAGGGAAAAACACGAGTGTTTTGTGTAGTTGTCCTTTAACTTCCTCTAGGTGCGTCTAGAGTTTGAAACTTTCTTTTAGAAACCACATTGCTTAACACTAGAATGGTAACCTAACAGGACATAAAAGTGTCCTTTCAGGGTTTTGGGAAAAAATTCCAAAACCATAGTAGATCCACTCATTTTGAAAAATCCTTTCATGAGCTTATGGTTCAATAACTACTACATATGGAAAAAATGAGAAACTTGTAATTTTTCTCATCCCTTGTTCACTACAAGCCTCCAAAGTTGATGGACCAGTGCATTTTGCCCAAAACAACAATTTCTTATGGTTGATTGCATATAAATAAGAGTGGGGATTTTTGTAGGACATGAGATAAAATGCCCCATTAACTTCAATGGGTTGGTGACCAAAACATATGGTTGCTTTTACCTCACTAATTTTTTTTTGGGCCAAAAAAAGGTACAAAAAAGTTGCATTTTTGCCATTCTGCGGACCTATCATCAAAGTTTCTATAGTCACGCTCAATACAGATACTATATACATGTTTTCTTAGTTCCCTTTGGGCCTTTGTATTCAAAAGGAGCCATGGATCATATCAAAAGGATAATGGATCTCTTACAATTGGAACCTTGGGGGCAATGATAAAGTGCTAAATACAGCAAACATGAAAAAACTGGGTTTAGCATTATGACCTCTAGAAACCCATAGAAACTACTCAATATCTAGCCAAGTTTGTAGTCTATGATTAGATATGGTTACTACCTACAAAATACACACAATTGGCCTAAGACACTAGCAATATTGAGAAAGTTATACTTGCTACTCTAAAATGTATCGTATTCTTCAGCATTCAAAAAACTCAACCATCATCATATACTATGCCATATAGCATATTAGGTCCCCCAAAACTCAAGGAAGATTAGCTTTATGTTATACATTACACTTACACAATCAAAATTGAATATGGATATCAAGAAAGCCACCAAAAAAATCATAAAAGTGCTAATTTTGGCCAAAAAATAGGATTATGCAATTCTTGTAAATTGGTCATAACTTTCAATTTTAACACTTAGCTCTCCCTACAAGCATCAAAACATGTTGAGAACTATGAAGTCCTAACCTCTAGCCATCTAAACCTCACAAACATGAAGTTTAGAGTGGTATAGTTGCCAAAAATTGAAGAAAAGCCAAAAACAGGACCTGTTTTTTCACACAATTTAGGTTCAAAAATGTTGTGCAAGAGTAAGGTTAATGGTGAGATCGATACTCCAAAAAAATGCTAAGTTTTTTTCAGCTCTTAAGGCAACTTTATGGATATATAGAACCTAGAAATTCATTTTCATACTCTTCAAATAATTCAAGCAAAATGGTCACTTAACAGGACACAAAAGTGTCCAAGGACATAAAAGTGTCCTGTTACCATTCTAGTGTTAAGATTGTCGTCTTTTGTTGTGTAGAGGTAGCTTGGAAGTAATCATACTTGCTGAGTACCTTTAGGACTGTAGGATTGTAGATTTAGATTAGGATTTGGAGAATGATTGGTAGACGAGACAAGTCTTAAGGTCAAGACTCTAAAAAACATTAGAAACACAAAAAAACGAGTGTTGTGGACACTTTCCACAACCCCATTGCATGAGAATCTAGGAGTAGGGTAAGTAGGATCCAAGGTGGATCTCGTAACATTGCTCTCTCTGAAAGGATCAAATGTGAGTTGTTATTGGAAGTTGCAGAATTTCAGATCTACGGTTAGAAATAGCTTGAAAAGACTTGAATCCACTCAATCCGACTGGAGAGTAAGCCTAAGAGTTGTTCAAACCAGTGGGTAAGCTCAAAGACACTTCGAGGTAAAAGTTTCAAGAGTTGGCCAAAACTCAAAATATTTACTTTTTCTTGACATTTTAGGCCAAATTAAGTTTTGGCTTGATTCATAGTCTTAAAATACATCATGTAAAGACTGTTTTTGAGAAAATTGCACAAAAGAGCTCATTTCAAGCCTAAAGTTAATAATCACGATTACTAACTTTCTTCTCTAAATTGTCCAAGGTTCATACCATTGACTCATTGCATGTGTACAAATAACTTTTGTAAAGGCCCAAAAGATTTGGATCACTAAACTGACAAAAAATTGGGTATAATTAAAGTTTGTACTAACTTTTTGAATCTTGAGTATAAATTTGGAAAAAATTTATCCAAACTTGTTGAAATTTGTTTCATAGGCTTATGTGTATATGCTCAGTTGACCAAAAATTTGTAAAAATTTGTCAGAAGTAAATAATCGTGATTATTTACATCTATCCTATTTTTCAACTTTTTTGACTAAGTCTGCATACCACTAGCTTCACCATGTTGTAATAAGCCCACAAACCAGATTTGGTAAGATTTGGACCACTGAAGTGAAATTTGTGACTAAAATTGCAAAGTTAATCTGCAAAAAGATAATTGATGACCATTTGACCAAAAATTGTCGAAACTTGATCAAACTTGCCCAGGGACCTTAACTTAAGGTGTTTAACGGATTTGTGTCAAAGTTTGGACAAAACCTTGCAAAAATATTGTTGTAGTAACTAATCGCGATTATTTACATCTGCTTCAAAACTTGATGATTTTGCAAATTTGAGTATATCACAAGGTCAAGCACATCAAGTAGACCTCACAAATCAATTTTGGTGAAATTTGGATTGCAAAAGTGAGACTTAGGCTAGATTCTCAAAATGAGAGTCTACAGACACCAAACAACTAATAAACGTTTTCCGAATTGGTCCAAACTGGTTGAAATTTGCCCAGAGACTCTAACAAGTTGTATAGTTGATATCCTGAGACATCATTTTTTACTTAATATAAAGCCACATGGAAATTTTGGGTTCAATCGGATCAAAATTGGTACAGATACACTCAGTTTTCAGATTGCAAATCAAACCTTTGAATTCTGCTAAATTCGAATTTGAAAGTCAAATTTTGACTCCCATAGCTTGATTTGAAGTGATACATAGAGACCAATTACGAGAGTTCTCAAGAGCTCTACTGTCTTTATAGAAGAATACCTAACTTGATTAAATTTGTACAAGAATCAGGTTACAGACGAGGAATCAGTGGCTTGACAGAAAGTCGCAATTGAATTGAGTGGAAATTGACGACAAGTCAATCCAAAGGTGAGTACTCTATCCAGGCTTCATAAGTCTATGTGAACCTTAGATGTAGTCGTGTACTAGGAAATCAGGGCATACTCGGAGAAACCTCTAGTAGAGTTTCTACCGAAGAAAGCGTGAATCAAGGCAATTCCTGAAGAAGTTTTAGACACTTTTTCATATTCAACATCCGAAATGTCTTCTTACTTGACTCACTCGGAAACCGGAACAACAATGCGCTATAAGCATATACTATCTTTTTACAAAACTAATTGTCATGGAGCCCAGGTTTACTTGGACCCTAACGAGGAGTATGCTATTCGCATTGATGACCATGGTATTGAGTTCGAAGAAGATGTTAGGGCAAACAAACAAGGAAAAATGTACATGGATCGAAACGGAACTCAGTATTTACAGGTCGAAAACCCTGACGTGATAGACAAATGGGATTAGAAGTAAACTCTATAATCCCTGATATGTCAGAAAAAAAGAACCACCAACTTTAGAATTCGAGGGATACGATCAAGTAGACTTGAAGCCTTTGAAACAGCTTAGTACATATAATCCTAGGATCAGAGTCTATTGTTGGGAAGATAGAAACATAAAAGATCTTTTGTGGATTTCTCATGCCAAACCCAGGACAATTAACGACCATGAAGATCATCTATATCTTCAAGATCAAAGATAAGGGATCAACAAACCTACCAACCTACCTATCATAGGGATTTTTATAGCAACAAATTTGTTATGATGACTCCTGAGGAGGTAGAACAAACCAAATACTAAGGGTATTCCATACGGGATTGGATATTGAGATAAGGACTAGAAACAATTTCAAGAGATGAACACCGTGAGAGATCATCTAAGAGTAATGTGAAGAAACCAGAAACCACCTCATCACGTAGAAAACCGGGTGACACTAAGGCCAGTCCAGGGCTACATGAGTCACTATTTCCAATAGACTGGTTTGAAGGACTCGGAAGAGGACCAACTCCCAGAAGACCTGGAGTTGAACCAAACAGACCTGTCAGACCAGCTGATTTTCAAAAATGGGTCAGAAAATACAGTGGATTAGGGGATCCATATGACCACTTAGCAAGCTTTAAGAAAGTGCTAAGAGCAGAGCGTTGCCACTAACCAATGAATTGCTAGAGAGAATGCATGCAGCCCAACAAAGGAAGATCAAGCAAGAGCAAGTTATTGATGAAGCCAAAGAGGCAGCTAGACTTCAGGTACTCAAGCGTAAAGCTACTCTCAAGAATCAACGGATACCGATTTCCATCAACACTTTGGAAATAGATGATCGACAATGGGAATTACCTAAAGATGCAGTTTCAACAGATGATGATTGGTTAGATGGAATGGATTTGCGCATCAAAGTACAACTCAACAATCATAGCACCAATGCTTTGGTAGACACATGAGCTGGAGTGAATGCATTCAGTCATTCCATATACAAGAAGACAACAAGTCAAGCATTGACAACAGGAATAGCGACAATCAAAGGATGCAACAAGAATCCAACTCCAACATTAGGAGTAGTCAACTTGAACGTCGTAGTACATAGATGTTCATGTCCTCATATCAGTTTGTATGCTTGCCAGATGAACGCGTGAATGAGACGATGATTCTTGGAATTTTCTGAATGCCATACAAAGCAGTACCAGATTGGGATATGAATCAACTAAAGCTATCACCTAAAGGAGGGCAACTCATTGTTCCAATTGCACCAAGATGGAAAAGAAGCAATCTGCAGACCAATCACGAAGCCAATCTTCTATATCCCCTCGACAATCAAATGCTATATGTAGCATGCAAGGAGTTAGGAAAATTTGGGTACCAAAAGCACAGCTTACGGATAAACCGAATCAGATCTGGGTACCTAAAACTTCATCGACGAAACAAAAGAAGGTTCCAAGGATTTGAACACAGGATCAAGCATCTCCGAGCAAGGAACCTAATATGAGAATGGTTTGGAAGAAAAAAGAGCACTTGTCTTCTCCACAACCTGCAAAACCAATCAAGCAATGGCAAGATAAGTCTCAACAGACCCCACCATACTATGCAGCACCAAGCCGATCGAGCTACCAATGGAGAGAAAAATCTCGACAACAGTCGAAAGTGCTAGCAACAGCTCAAGCAATCAGAGTGCTAAAGCACCCTGATGGTACAATCAAACAGAGAGCACAAAAGCTACAAGTTTTCTCTTTGGAAGACATCAGCAGCAAACCTCGACATCGGAAACCCTTGAGTTAATTACTCAAGACCCAGCTCTTGCACATCATATTGGTTTGAATTGCATTGATCTTTATATCATGGTAGAGCCAATCACGGGTATGCATAGACACAATTGTTCAACCCATGCACACAGTCGTCCCGGAGTACGCCATCCAGGAGGGGTGGAAGGGCACTAAGTACTAAGTAATTAAGGGCAATGCTTGAAGAGGAAGAACAAGTTCTATGTTAACATGTGATTTTTTGCAAAATTACCTAATAATGCCCTTATAATTCATCATCAAGGAAAAACTCTGATAATATCTTCCCGATGAGTGTAAATAGTGTATACACTATCAGAAAATCATAAAAAATAATCCTTTTTTGGATATTTTTCATCATTTTTGTTGATAAGGAGGCTTAAAAATGGAAAAATCCAACAAAAAAAAATAAAGCTGCGTTTTTTGAAGAGATTTTCTTAATTATTGGGATTTTACTTTACTTTTTTAGAGCATTTTGCTATTTTCTTTGATTTTTTTAAATAAACAGGTCAAAATTAACAATAAATAGCAAGGAAGCTCAGATGGAAAAATGAAAGACACGATAGTCATCAGAAAGACAAGGCGGACAAGCACAAAAATTTTCAATGAAATCAGAAGATGGAAGCGGGAAGCCTAAATTAGGCGGCCAGGCCTACTTTTGCAAAATACTTGTAGAATGAGCTACAAGAATCTGATCAGGGAAATTTTTAGGTCTAACATGGATTTCACGGCGTAGTAGGACTAACAGGGGAATCTGGGGAAATTTGGTTCGGGAAGTCCAGGTATAGATATCCATGGTAGGCTAAAACCACCTCATTTCCACTTGGAACCTTTCCAGAGAGAGATTTCGACCTCTTTCACGCGACATTTCCGGAGCCCGCAGTTGACCATTTTCAACTTCGTTGTCGTGTTGTTGTACGTCTAAATGGAGAATTTCATGCAGGAGTCGTATATTCAGAGTTTTTAATGAGTGATCGGAATATGGTTGGGAGCATAGATGGCAAGCTTGTAATGGCCGTCATTTATCGTGGGAGCAGTTTTTTATATCATAACTTGGAGTCTGAAGTCGTCAATGTCAGAAGTTTTTGAAGTGAAGATTATGCTATGGGATTTGATTTCGACTGACGGTATTACTCATGCCGATGCAAGAGCGGTTGAAGCACTCATGAACGATAAGGATGTGCTTGGCGAAGCTTTGGTCGATATTTGTGCCGGATAATGTGTGCTTAAAGAGCTAAGCTAGATCAAGGCTATGGTGGTGTTTTACAAACTAGACATCGACGAAGTCAAGGAGGCTACAAAAATGATGGCAGTGCGCATTGTACCTACCATAGTGTTTGTTATACAAGCCAAAGGTGGTATGCTCGTGAAGGTTCTTGATGGGTTTTATTTTTTTTTCAATCAATCCGAATACATTGAATACAACGATGGCCAACTTGAAAGGGGATGAGCATGTGAAGGCTTGCTTACTGTTTAATAGAACGCAGAAGTTATTTTGGGAATAAGAAAACGATGAGCTCCCTAAAAATAAAGGGTCGGGTGACTTAAAAGCATGGGAAATCGTCGTCAGGTTGACGAGTCAGAAAAGGGGCTCACAGAAAGCACGCGAGGAGGAGAGGGTCGTCGTCGAGCAGCAAGGAGCCGCCAGAAGAAAAGTAGCAGGTTGACAGAGCCGAAAAGCAGTAGAGGAGCTTTTGGCGGACGAGGGCGTGCAGGTTGACAAGACCCAAGGACCGAGAGCAGCGAAAGCGGAAGCAGGTGAAGAGCACGAGGAGGCTCAATTGTCGTCTAACGAGGTTGGCAAGGGGAGTTGGCGAGGAGCAGCAGGGGGGTTTTTGACGCTGTTAAGAAACTGCAGAAATGCCTGCGAGGTGGAGGCCGCTACAGTCGTGCAAAGAGCAGGCTGCTGTTGCGCTCCTTATGGTAGAAGGCTTGCAGGAGGAGACAAGCTGGCGGTTTTAGGGGCACAGGTCTTTCAAGCAGTGCGAGCTGTCAACTGCAGGAGCAACGCGAGTTGTTAAAAGCAGAGCAGTGGGTACTATTTGGAGTCGCTGACAAGATTCAAGAGGTGGTTTGAGATCTTTTTCTCTCTCTCTCTCTCTCTCTCTCGACGACATGAGATCTTTTTCTCTCTCTCTCTCTCGACGACACCACATGTTTGAAGCTGGAGACAATCGTACCTTGGGGAAGGTTTTTACAAACGAGGGCTATGTCATAGAGAAGTTGGCTTTAAGAAGTTTTTAGCAGTTTCAGAGAATTGTTTGAGTTAAAAGAAGACCAAAGCAAGGGACGGCAAAGTGAATGCGCGTGAAGGTGGTCGTGAAGAGCAAGGGAAGGAAACTGAAGCAAATAAGGCTTTGGTGTTTGTGCTTCCGCTCAAGATCTCGACGGCTTTAAGAGCACAGTGGGCCTATTGCGACGGTCAAGTCTTTTGTATTCTCTTTTGAGTTTATTCAATATTTCAGTTTAAGGTTTTCATAAGCCACTTTGTTACTATATTCTCTTGTGTTGTGCATCTCTCTCCATCTGTTTCTCACAGCAAGCAGCCCTGTGCTGACCCGACTCCCTAACCGCACAAATTACCCCCCGACATCTTTAGTGAACCCGACGCGAAAGCGAGCCGGGGTGGGACTTGGTAGTAGAAGATGTCGACACCACAGGAAGTAGCAATGCAACAGATGATGCAACAGTTTGCAGCCTATATGCAAAAACACAACAGGCTTCTCAACAGCAGTACCACAAAGTGAACGTATTCGTCAAGCGAGGTATACAGTAATTGAAAAGCTGCAAAGATTTGAAGGTTGTGATATTTCAAAATTTTGTAGTGTTTATGAACAATCTATGGAGGATTATGGAGTTAATGATCATGACTCAGTGGAAGGTTTTCACTTAATTGCGGCTCCTGAACTTAGGGCTCGAATTGAAGAAATTCAGGTAACACATGGTGCAAACTGGCAAGAGTTTAAGAAGGCTTTACAAGAAGAGTATTTTCTCAAAGATTCTCAACGGGTTACCAAGAAAAGCTTTTTGAAATGGATACAATAGAAGGATAAAGGTTTATCTGCGAGAGAATTGCTACGAGCTTTTGAAAAGAAATTTGAACATTTATCTACTGCTAAGCAGAAAACAATGCAATCGGAAAAGGTCGAGCTATTTATTCAAGCAGCAGATTCGCGCCTTCAGAAGAGCTTGGTACACTTGCTCGAGGATCCATCTGGTGAGTTGGGCTTAACTTCTGATTGGAAACTAGTTACAGAAGCTGTTAATATAATTGTAAAGCAACAAAAGAGGGTGGACAAGTTCATAGTGGCTGATCCTATGGAAGCGCTCGAAGAGGACCTAGCGGAGAACCCGAAGCCCAAGCTGGAAGAGCCAGTCCTTGATGAGCTGGCAAAAGGTATAGAAGAGTTGAATTTGAATTTGAAAGATGTTAAACGGTTTGAGTGCAAGTGGATCATCTTCAGAACCCAGACAACGTTCTCCACAACAAGACTGGGATAAAGGATGCATGTGGTGTGATGGCTTAGATCATATACGCAAAAATTGTGATGATTTTAATGAAGCTTATAAGAAGAACATAGTTTTTTGGAAGGATGGCAAGCTGCATCTTAAAGAAACTGGTGAACGTCTACGTTTTAACTATGGGAAGGGCGGTATGAAGAAGCTGGTGGAGGAGATGCAGCACAATGCCTCTAGGGTTGATGCAACAACTTATGGATTACAGGTATGCAGTGCGGAGGATGAGGAAAGTATCAAGGCTAAAGGGAATCTATGGCCATATGCTTTGAGGACAGCTGACAAAGGTAAAATAACTCGTGACACATTAAGTCAAGCTGGGAATTACATTCAACAAACTACAGGGTGGTCAGATCCTATAGATTCTCTTTCTGTGTATGCCTTTCTTGCCAAAATCTGAGGCTAATGAAGCTATGGTGGAAGAGAAGCGCAAGAGAGATGAAGACATTGTGGGCTCATCAAAACGAGCTACGAGGACTAGCGGCAAGAAGGAAGAAGGTGCAAGTTCTAAAGCAGTTCCTACACCTGAAGTGGTTATGGAAGAGGCATCAAAAGATAAAAAGCAAGGTAAGCCAAAAGGGACTTCTTACAAGTTAAAATCTGATATTGAATTGGCTACAGATCTGAAGAAGGTATTTGAGGAATGCATTCTCAATAGCAAGGTGGAACTTACTTTGGGCGATGTCTTGGGCATTGCTAAACGTGAATTTCATGAGGAGATCATTGATATTATAAAGAGAAAGCGACAAGTACTAGTTGAGCAAGAACCTCATGCGGTCAAGAGCCAAGTGATTCAACATGTAGAATCGATTTTGGATGCTTACGAGTCAGAGATTGAAGAAGAAATTTTATAGTCTACAGTGATCTCCAATCAAGTTACACCCGCGGTAAGACATTTTCACTTCAATAATGATGATGGTGAGGAAACAGTACCTAGGAGTCATTTTTCCAAAACACATTGGGCGAGAGCCACTACAGAGACAATTCTTAAGATTGGTGATATTGATGAGCCTATTCTAGCACTTGTGGATCATGGTTCAGAAATTAATTTGATGTCAAAAAGCTTGTACCAGAGAGGGAAATGGCCTATCGATATGGATCATGGTTGGCGGATTCGAGCTGCCAACACCCAGCCTGGCGATTTATATGGTGCATGTGCAAATGTCAAGGTTACAAATGGAGATGTTTGTGATGAGCATAACTCTTTTATACAGGAACATTCCTCTTATCCACTTATCCTAGGGCAACCTTACATCACAGATGTGCATATGGAAACAAAGGTTTTGGATGATGGTTCAGCATATGCAAGGATTCGAAGTAAAGATGGTAAGAGAGCAGTTCAATTTTTGACTGTTTGTGTTGATCATGTCAGGAATAAAGATAGCTTAAGAGAACAACCCTTGCCAAGGGTTCAAAAAGAGTTTAAAGAGTACAGGTTTGCTCGGGATTTTCTTCAGGTGCCACTATAGAGCGGGACTATAGTGGTACAGGGAAGAAGAAGTTCTCGCAAGAAGAGACTTTTTCTTCGGGGTTTCTGGGACTAACATCTGAAGGTTCAGTTTCATATAAGAAGTTCATGGAGCTACCTAAGTGGGAGAAGCAATATGTGGTAAGTGTTCAAAGTGATTTTCAGGGATGTGATGTACTTGAAAATGATGATGTTTATCTCACGAGTCTTTGAAGAAGTTTCGTATGTTGATACGATGTCAGAACTTGAAGTTATCAAGAAGTGTAGGTTGCAAAGTGAGACTGAATTTGTGCGAGTGCATTCGATGGACATGTATGACATTCTAATGGAGGTACGTAAGTAAAGAATTGGGTGGTGCTTTTGAAGTGCAGGTGGATACAAAGTACAAGATTGTTGCAAAGAAGGTCAGGCCTGTAGCTACCCCACTCCCAAGGGAGAGTGAGGAGGTTATCGAAAAAGCTTCACACCAACCAAAGCTAAGGGATCCCAAGAACATTGGCCACAAATTTACTGAAGAGACCTTGAAGCAGGTAGTCATCGGCGAAGAAGGGTTTCTTACTGATGAGTAGGCCAAGTGCTTTCAAGAGATGCTTGCAAAACATGGTAAAGCCTTTGCTTTTGAGCCTAGTGAGATTGGATGTGTAGATCCAAATGTTGTAGCACCTATGATTATCTTTACCATTCCACATATGCTAATTTGCGTCCTATTCCTGTTCCTAAAGCCCATCTACCACAACTTATTGACTTGTTAAATGAAAAGATACGTATGGGTATTTTGGAGCCATCTTGTGCACCTTATTCTAATTGATGGTTCACCGTCCCAAAGAAGAATGGAGCCCTGCGATTTATTCAAGACATGCAGCTAGTAAATAAGGTAACAATTCGTAATGTTGGCATTGGACCAATTGTGGACGAGTTTGCAGAAGCGTTTGCAGGTAGGGCTATATATTCCATGGGTGATCTTTACTCAGGCTATGATCAGTTTCAGCTTGCTTTGGAGAGTAGGGATCTCACTACTATGCGTACTCCACTTGGGTTGGTAAGGATGTGTACTTTACCACAAGGTGCCACAAATTCTGTTGCTCACATGATGAATGGCATGAACAAGGTATTAAGAGAATTCATTCCTCACATTAATATGCCTTTTATTGATGATTTGCCAATCAAGGGTTGTGAACAAGGTTTGAAAGACGAGATAAAAGATCAGAGGGGGTGCCGAAGCTTTGTTGCTCAACATATTGCAGATTGTGAAGCTATTCTATCTAAACTTGAAGAGGTAAATCTAACACTTTCAGGTCAAAATCCAATTTTTGGTGCCAAAGCTCAAATATTGATTGTTGGACATATGTGTGGGCCACATGGAAGACGCCCAAGCCCAGCTAAGGTGGAATCAATACAAAGAATGAAGAACTCATGCACATCAATTACTGAAGTCCGTCGTTTTTTGGGTGCTTGTGTGTTTTATCGTATTTGGTTACCTCACTTTGTTCATGTTGCAGAAGTACTTTACCAATTATTAAGAAAAGGGAAAAGATTTGTGTGGGAAGATGCTCATACAAAAGCCATCAAAAAATTGAAGAATATGCTTTTGGATGCTCCTACCTTACGGAAGGTTGATTATAAATGTGGAAGGCCAGTGATTTTGATGGTTGACACTAGTCCTACAGGCATTGGTTGGGCTATTTGACGGTTGACACTAGTCCTACAGGCATTGGTTGGGCTATTGGTCAAGATGATGAGGATGGTCATAGATATGCTATTCGATTTGGTGCAAAGGTGTTAACACTCGTCAACGAAGTTACCCACAGGTTAAGAGAGAGCTTTGGGGTGTTTCTACTGCTCTAAAGTCTGACAAGGATTATTTTATTAGAGCTTCAGTTGTAGTGGAGATTGATTGCTTGCCATTGATAGGAATGATTACGAGTTGCTCCACTCCGGACATTGCTATGTTACGATGGATAGCTTTCATTAAGTCTCTCAATCCTGAATTCTTTCATATTGCAGGAAGGGACAATCCGGTAGCAAATATGTTATCAAGAGCCAGGTATGAAGATGAGGAGGAAATGCTTACAGAGAGTGATGATGTGGGCTTAAAGTTTTATACTTCTTCTCATTTGCATGCAAGTTGTAGTGTTCTTGCTCGTGTTTTTGAATCTTTTTTAGATGAGATGTACGATGGAGAGTGGATTTTGATAGGCCGTTATCTTAACACTCTCACCAAGCAAGAGGAATGGAGTGATTAAGAATACAGGAGGATCAAGAAGAAAGCTTATGGTTATCTCCTTAAAGATGGGCACTTGTGGAAGCAGCCAAAACGTCCAGGAGGATCACCACAATGAGTAGTATGTGACAAAGTAAAACAACAACAGGTAATTAAAAGAGTTTCATGAGAATTTATGGGCAGGACATAGAGGAATGTGGGCAACATTTGCCAAGATTAAAGACCGCTACTGGTGGAAAGGTATGTACAGAGATATTTCTCGATTTGTGGAGACTTGCATGGTTTGTCAACAGTATTCAAATGTGAGACATGGAGATGAGTTACATCCTACTTATCCATTGGCTATGCATTATAAGTGGGTTGTAGATTTGATTACTATGCCAGTCGGTATTTGGTAAATGAGGTATATTGTTCTTGCCAGAGAGGATCTCACTAACCACGTGGAAGGAAGAGATTTGCGTACCAAAGCTACAAGTTTAGTATGCAAGTTTTGGCTTGAGGATGTGATTTGTCGATGTGGTTGCATTGGGAAGATTACTGCAGATAGAGGAGAATTAGATGTAGATGAAGCTTATGAGTTCTTCGATCGGTCAAGTTGGCTCTTACTACACCATATAGGGGGTTTTATTTTTGCGAGCTTTCGGTTTCAAGCTTTTACAATTGGAAATGTTTTTTCGAGCTTTTAAACCCAAATTTTACACCAATGATATCTTTAAATATCATTGTATAGTGGAAAAACTCAAAACCTTACAGTACAATCCTTCAACTATAAAACACTTTTACGAAATATGGAAGCATGTCTATGCTTATGCAAAATGAAACTTTATAAAAAGCACCATTTGTATGTATTTTTGAGGATGTACTGAAAACGTGGGCTCCCACATGGGATTTCTTTCACATAAACTCTTATTTCCATCACTTTAATGATTTTGTTATCTCACAAAAATCAACACACAAGCCAATGGTGTTAACATAATCTACCTACAAAAGAAAGCTCCAATCAAAGTCATCTCCACATCATGTGGCGATCATGTACCAAACAAACACAAATGAAATATCCAAATGAAATTTATGGAGCATACCAAAATTCCATGTCGATGTCATATGACTGCCATGTACATAAAAACATAAATCAAAACATGAAGATGTGTACTGTCAGAATAGAGTTTCCTCAACCAAATGTGCATCCACAATCAACATTTCACAGGTCCACATGCAATATCGGTCAAACATCTTTCATAGAGCACATGATCTAGCTCTAGACACATGCAATGCCTCATATCTTCCGCAAAAGCTCGGCCCAAACCACCACACCCCACAAACAAGTCCAAAACATAATCATGAGGCTCAGTAAATGTTGCCAGCAACCACCTGACCATATAAAAAATAAATTAGAAACCGAATGCAAACACATATATACCATAACATTCACTAGTATTATACTTTGGACTAGTCTTACCGAAAGAACAAAGAATACCGCTCTGCCCCGCCTCTAAGAATAGCAACATCAATCTCAATGGGGAAGACTACATCATCTATGATGTAGCTACAATCTGCTGGAAACAATCTCTCGGCAATTTTGTCCCCTGCCTCTCTATCATAGTGTGGCACAGGATGGCCAATACGATACCAAATACACATGGTAAGATCAAGTACCTGCATGAATAAAAAAACTCAAAGAATGAATGGCATAGCTACAATGTTTTTAGTTAGGAAATTAAACTATGAAACTAAGTTTGTTATCTTACCGCCTCTCTAGTGAGTGGATGCCGATATCCCTTCTTATTACACATGAGAGTCCATGTACGTAAGAGCACAAGTCACTAAAAACCCCTCATTGGCCAAAAACTCACGAGCAACATCCATGCACCCTGTCACTAGACCCCTGGAAAATGTGTTCCACTTGGGAACACTCATGCCCTCTACAAAAGTGAATGATGACATGTAAGCATACAACCATAGTTAGTTGTAGGTACTAGTCCAAACAAAAGTTACTTACCCAATGGGATTGGTCCTAAACCAACTGAGTGGCATAAAATGGTAACCATCTTTTTGCAACATTTTTCAGCCTACTCAACGTCCTCTTCCTCATATGTGTATATATTTTTCTATGCTATTAAGTTATCTAGAGTAAATTCCCCCTCTTCGTTTAACCTTTGTGGCGACACAGACATTGTACTCTTCCCAAAAATGTCACCTTAGTCATATATTTATATATATTACCACCCTTTTCTTTTTTGCTTTGTAAATAAACGTAAGCATACAATAACCAACTATCTACCCCCAAACTTTCTTACCTCTTGTGAATTAGTAGTAGAAAAATAATATATCCATCTTCCATCCCATATAGATAAATTACCATGGAAATCAGCTCTCCACTTGTCTTTACCAAAGATTATGATCCATCTCTACAAGTCTTCTATGCCCCCTACATAGATGGCCCAATATCTCTTAAGTATATACATATAGTTTTTCTCCTTTCAAAAAGACTCCAATTGTATATTCTTTTCACAAGAAAATAATATTGGGCCCTCCTCTATTTGTTTAAGCATCATAGCCTTTTGAAAAAGCATGATTCCCCTTGGATGCATACAAGCAAAGGGCCCATACAAGAAGACTTGGAAGCAAAAGGTTCCCTAGCCTAGTGTGGACCTTTCAAACCGAATTGCTTGGTTCTTGGGCATTAAGAATATTCCAAATTCATATCAAACATGTTGAGAAGGTCAAATTTGCCTTTTGAAGGATGTCATTCCGAGCTACAGGTAAAAAGTTATGGTCAAAATAGTGTAAATCTGTCAGATTGGCAACAAAAGGGAACTGTAAATCAAGTAAATCAAGAGAGTGAGATCTTATTTTTCCCCTACTCATCTTCTAGAAGAGCAATGAGTGTTCAAGGTCACTTGCATGTGATGGGACCAACCTAAAGATGCTTTCTAAATGCCAAGACAGACAAGTTGAGATACCCTTCAGGAGCCACCCGTAGGGCCTCATGGTGGGGCCCACCTACATTATGCACCCCTATGGAGCCTTCACGGTCTAAAATGATATTTTTGGTGAAAAAATAGTCCCTTTTATGTCCAATATTCAATGAGTGGTCAAAGGAAACTTAATTAGGGCTAATCACTCACCCTAATTAAGTGTAGCATAATCCCACTCCTACACAACTATAAATAGCCCCCTTGGAGAGACTCAATGACACACACCTATATTTTCAACTTCATGTTGTTTCTTGAACAATAGTAGAGAAAACCCCAACTCTCCCTCTTTCACATCCTCCCTCCTAACCCTCCTCTTTGGAGGAAGTGCAACTCTATCGTCCACTCTTTCTATTCTACAATCTCTTACTCCCTCAACCCAATAACATCATTTGTAGTACCTCAATAACTTGTTAATACATCATGATCTCTCTCATGGTTATGTTAGTGATCATTAAATCATCTTCAAAACTTTCAAGTGTCGCAATTCGTGATGGTTAGCCAGTGTCTGTCCTCCCCTTAAAAGGTGTGCAAGAAATCAAGTAAGTGTTCTATTCTCAATTTACCATTGGTTTGTTTTCTCCACACTTATTCAATTGGTCTAAAGGAATTTCTCACTCCAACTCTCTTTTGCTTCATTACATATGCATGTGGTTACCTCTTATGGTGATTTTAGTTGTGTCACGGCATTGCATAGATGGAGATGAGCTCTCTATGCAAAGTGTGTTAGTTCGATGTAGGTGATTCTCTTGTGTGTTTTTTGAGAGGCAGGTCTTGTGTGCATGATTTTTTGATGATTCTTTGAGAGAAGATGAGTCTGGATGTATCATGGGTATTCTTATAGGGAGAAGGTGAATGCTATTTCACAAATTGCATATTTACATTTGATGCACGGCATTGGGTTGCATAATCGTTGATGGTGTCAAGTGTCCAAAGTGTACATAGAGTAAGGGTTCTCAAAGTGTGTGGCTTGAGTGGGTGAGTGCAAATGTTATTTTGATTGGTTTTCTTCTCCACCCCCAAAAGAAGGTGGTGCCCCAAGTAGTGTGCGTACCTCTTTACGAACATTTTGTGACGGTAGGCCCATTGGTTTGGGTTTAGAGGCCCCATTGCAAAAAGCTCGCCCTCATAAAAGTGGTGCCCCCACTGAGGAACATATTTCCAAGTTACCTTCAAATTTTTTAGTGATGAACAATGGAGTTCCCATCTATCCATTTCATTTTGCACAACACATTAGAGTAAATGTTCACATAGATAGAAAAGTCTTTTTCAAGCAATGCATTGTTTTTATGTTTGGTGCAGAAATACTTAGAGAAACTGGCATCACCCAATCCAATTATACTTCCAATCATCAATTATGAAACTTCTTTTGATGTTCACATTTTCATTTTGTTTTAAAGGAAGGAACAAGGAGTGGTGAAGGGGTGCTCAAGGGCCATATGAAGGAACGAGGTCTTCAAACCAACAACGAGGAGTAGCACATGAATCACGATCAAAACAATGAACCTTTTAGGCCTATTGCTCGGCAATCCATTCATATAATCATTGCAACTAAGTTTAGGTTTCAATCTATCATAAGGAGGATATTTGGATCCACTCGCCTCAATGAAATCAATGCTTCAATTAATCCATTTATTCTACCTATGATAAAGTACGAATTAACAATGGATGTGTACATCTTCATTTTAATGTAATCAGATTTATAGTGTCAACAATCTTGTGCGGCCCGTAAGAGAAAAGTTTCTTTTAAGAAAAGAAATTTCAAAAAGTCTAAACAAAATGTCAAGTTCTTTTCCCACGTTCTATGCAAGAAGTGGGGAAGATGCGCAAGAGTTTCTTAACAACTTGGAGATGGCACATCTCATATCCGGGAGAGATGAAGAGGAAGTAAAGCTACGAGCCTTCCCGTTGGTTCTAAAAGCAGAAGCTAAAGCATGGTATGAGACCTTTCAACCCCAAATCAAGTGCAACTGGGAAAGACTGTGAGCAAGCTTCCTCTCCAAGTTCGGGCAAGGTGATACTTCTGAAGGACTATGGAAATGTCTTATTGGACATAAGCAGGTATCACTTGAAGACTATCCCTCTTATGAAGCAACCTTTGTCAATCTATGGGGTAGGTGGGAGGCTACATTAGAAAATCACGGTGGTGCACCTAACTTTCTAAAAAAAGAGAGATTCATGGTTGGCTTGTATCCACTTTTACAAGCTAAAGTAGAGCTAAAATTCCCATCCACCTTCGAAGAAGCACGTGAGGTAGCCATCATCAAGTTTAGAAAACTACACTTCCAAGTACATAGAGCAAGGGGTTTGAATGAAGTGAGTGAGAGGGAGTCTTCACAAACCATGGAAGCACCAATTAGGGCCCCTCTTGCACAATCTTCACAAATAGGAGATAACTCTCAACAAGAGGTTTTACAAAGGCTAACTCAACAACTTGAGAACCTCACTCTGAATCTAGTACAGGGCCTACCTCAACAACGACAACCAAGAGAAGGGAATCGCAATTAACGAAGACAAGCTCAAGAGTTGCGATGTTGGAATTGCAATGAAATGGGCCATGGCATGTACAATTGTCCACATCCAAGGCGACTTGCGGGAGACATATATCCCCCCAGACCGCCTCCTCTCACTGTGCAGCAAGAACTAGCTCAAGGCCCACAAATCTTTCGTCGACCACCACCACTAGCAAATATACCTCTCGTCCCACATGAGGAGGAAGAAAGAGGAGTCAACATCATCAAGCTAAAAGAGGTAATAGATGAGCATACTCTAAACTTTGATGTTATGCCGGCAGAAAAACGCACAAGAGCACATGATAAGGATGAAGACATGAGAAGTGAAGGAACAAATTCAGCCAGAAGGGACAAGAAGAAGTCAAAGATGGAAGAAGCTGAAAGTAGCAGGAAGAAAAGATCAAGGCGAAGGGAAATTGGTATCAACGACTTCTCATTGGGAAAGGAGCTAGAGCCCTACAACATCCTGGAGGATTTACAAACCCAAAATCCAAACATTTCATGGCCTCAACTTCTACACCTATCAGCCAAAGTAAGAAGGCAATGGCCAAAGTTGGTAAGTACAAGAATTCCAAAAAAGAAAGAAAATCTTTCCATTAAGGTTGTGGCCTCAAAGCTACAAAAAGATGTGGAACCCATTGTGGATGCTTACATAAGGGGTAAAAAGGAGTCTAATGTATATGTTGATGGTGGAGCTCAAATGTGTGTGATCACGGAAAAATCAATGAACAGGTTAGGGCTTGAAATTACAAAGTCCTCTAATTGTCAAGCTAGGCTAGCCAACAACTCAAGTGTGAAGTGTTTGGGGATCATTGAAACTGTAAAAGTCTCTGTATGTAACATAGATGCACGAGTGGATATGTATGTCATGCCAGCTAAGGGGGAGGGCTATCCAATCATCCTAGGGAGACCTTGGCTCATTGCTGTGAATGCAGATCAAAAATGGGGAAGTGGTCGTTTGATTCTTAAGAAGGGTCAACCGGTGGTGTATGATTGGCGAGAAGGAAAGCAACTAGATATCAACTATGAAACCACGGTAGATGAAGAGAGAGAGGAGGAGAGTCCTTACTCAAGTGATGAGGAAGCATCAACCAGTGCATCAGCCAGTGAAGAGGAGTCTTCTCTGGAGGTAATGGGAATTTTATTCAACGCCAACACCCAAGATGTTTCTGTAGAAGAAAAGCCAACAGACAATCACACACGAGGGGATGAAAGGTGACACCACCTTGAAGAAGGATTTGAGAAGATGCTTGCAAAAGATCTTACTTGTGAGGAGAAGAGGTCCTACATCAATATGTTAAGGAGGTATCCCAATTTGTTTATCACAGACTACTCACAAATAAGAGGTGTAGATGTAATAGAGCATCGAATTGAATTGAAACCAGGGACCAAACCCGTGGCTCAAAAGTTAAGGCGACTAGGATCTGTGCAACAAAAGGCTCTCCTACAAGAAGTGAATCAACTCTTGAAGGCTGGCTGCATCTATCCAGTATCCAACTCCGAATGGGTATCACCTATTATAGTCACTCCCAAGAAGAATGGTAAGTGGAGGGTCTGCGTGGATTACAAACCCCTCAACGCTGCGACAAAGAGGGACCATTTCCCTCTCCCTTTCCAAGATGAAATTTTGAATGAAGTAGCAGGTCACGAATGCTACACTGTGTGTGATGGGTATTCAGGATATTTTCAAATTAGAATAGCAGAAGAGGACCAACCAAAAACCACCTTCATCACACCTTGGGGATGTTTTACATTCAGAGTAATGCCTTTTGGGCTCACCAATGCTCCTAGCACCTTCATGAGATTCACAATATTTGTATGTCAGCCATTCTTTGGAAAATCTATAAGAGTCTTTATGGATGATTTCTGTATTTATAGTTGTAGATCACTTCACTGCCAAAAGGTTGAAGAGGGGCTTAAGAGGCTCCATCAATTTGGGGGACAAATCAACCTAGAGAAGTGTCATATCGGTGAATCGTAGGTGGTTTTGCTAGGCCATGTGGTTTCTTCACAAGGAATTCAAGTGGATCCCTCTAAAGTAGAGGCCCTTTTGTCATTATCTCCACCAACAACAACTAAGGAGCTAATGACCTTCAACCACAAAGTGAGGTACATGTCTCACTTCATCCATCTCCTAGCAGAAGCCATCGCCCCTTTGCATAGGTTGGCAAGCCAATCTACATTTGAATCGGGGAGGGAACATGCAAAATGTTTTGAGGAAGTGAAGGGCATTCTTAGCTCTCTCCCAATCCTAATGCCACCAGATCCAAAGGAGACCTACTATGTCACTCCCAAGTGTAGGTTTCGAAGCAATTGGTGTTGTTTTGATGCAAAAAGATCCTAAAACATCATACATGAGGCCGATCTATTTTGCAAGCAAGGTGATGACTCCGTCCGAGAAGGGATACACTGAAATGGAGAAAGTGGTCTTTGCAATCTTGTTTGCGGTAAGGAAGTTTCGATCGTATCTTCTCCCTGTGCCATTTGTTTTTCTCACCTTAGAGCACAATCTACCATATGTAGTACAACACATGAGCCTCTCATTTAGAATAGCAAAGTGGGTGCTTGAACTCCAGGAATTTGAATACACTTTCCTTGTAGAAGATAGCACAAGAGCAGGACTTGCAGACATTATCACCTACAAAGTGAGAGAAAGGGAAGGATCACGACTACAAAGAGAGGAAGGCTCAAAACAGTTCAAAGTGAAGGAGATTGATAATGCCCATACTTTATGCTTTGATGGAGCTTATCAATGCCAACAAGACAAAGCAGCAGGGGGGATCATCATTTTAAACCCACAAAAGGAGGTAATGGTTAGAAAATCTATCACTCTACCCAATGTTCACTCTAACAATGAGGCTGAGTATGCTGCTCTAACCCTTGGGTTAGAAGAATGCAAAGAATTAGGCATAAAAATACTTATTATAAAAGGTGACTCTTTGCTAGTGTTCAGGCAAATCCAAGGGACTTGGAGGTGCAAGAATCGTACATTGTTTGAGTGGCTTAGTAGTGTAAGAGCTTTGATGAAGGGTTTTAAAGCAACACAGGTACAACACATTGTGAGAACTCATAACAAGGAAGCAGACTTACTCGCAAATGAAAAGCTTCAAATGGCGGTAGGAGGTGTGAAACTATATGAACCCAAATATCAAGGTCAAGAGGAGATAAAAGACATTATCTTCTTTCTACAAGCAGGTGAGTGTCCCAAACACTTAGACAAGGTGCAAAGACATAGACTAGTTAAGAAGGCCACACCTTACCAGTTGATCGGGGATGATTTATATCACAAAGGGAAAGATTTGGTCTTGAGGAGAGTACCGGGTGTGCAAGAGATAGAGAAAATTCTTCTTTCATGTTCAGATGATGTCTGTGGTGGTCACTTTTCTCAAGATATTACAAGTAGGAAGATTTTACAAGCAGGGTTTATTTGGCCAAGCTTACATCGTGATGTCCAATATTGGTGTAAGGCATGTAAGCCATGCCAAATTTCTGGGGATAGACGACTAACATATGAGCCTCGAGTCCCAATAATATCTTATGGCCCTTTTGAAAAGTGGGGTGTGGATGCAATAGGTCCCCTACCTCGTACTTCTACAGGGAAGGTTTTCATCATCATGGGTGTTGACTACATGGGCGGAAGCAACAAGCACAACCCGAATCACAGCTGAAGAGGTATCAAAGTTTATTTTTGACCATATTTGTAGTAGGTTTGGAACACCCCTAGAAATCTTATCAGATCGAGGCCCAGGTTTTAGGGCTGACCTTCTGAATGATCTCTTGAGGAGGTTAAAAGTGAAACACCTGCATTCCACACCCTACTATCCTCAATGCAATGGATTGGTGGAAAAAGTGAATGGAATGATATGTAAGATCATTTCTAAGCAGGTTGTGGACCGACCTAATGATTGGGATCGCCATTTGACGGCTGCTCTTTGGGCGTATAGGACATCTTTCAAGGTATCTACCCAATTCACCCCTTTTCATCTAGTTTATGGACAGGAGGCACTTCTCTCCATTGAGGTAGAGCTCTCAAGCTTGCGCGTTCTTGCAACAGTTGCAAAAAACCAAAAGAGGTTCTACATGAAAGGATCTTAGATCTCCAATGACTTGAGCTAGATAGAGAAGAGTCCATTGATCACTACATCACCAAAGCGACAAGCCAAAGGGACAAAATCAACAAGAAGCTCAAGGGGAAAGGATTGAAGGAAGGTATGTTGGTTCTTCGCTATGATAACCGACGTGATACTCGACTTGACAAAAAGTTTTTGCAAATATGGGAGGGACCTTTCATGATAAAAACAAAGTTTGGGAATGGTAGTTACAGATTAGCAGATTTATCAGGAAAACTCCACAAGACCAGAGTCAATGGATGGAGATTAAAGCCCTACTTTCAACGTATCAATCCGTTGGTAGGTAGTCATCTACCGACATCGTCTAAGCTCCAAATTGGCATGGCTCCCTTCGGCTTGGCAAATGCTCCACCTATTTTTAAAGCTTTGATGTGCAAAGAAGAACCAGCCTTGGAATCTGAACATACCCAAGGCAACCCTCCCATCTCCGATTTATGGGATTGAGGTAATGAAAAGCAGGTCTAATGGAGTAAAAGAGTAAAAGAGAAAAAAAAGAAAGAAAAAACAGCAACACCGTCCTCCTAAAGATATGAATATCTTTAGGCTTGGGGGAGGGCTAATATGAGTGGCATAAAATGGTAACCATCTTTTTGCAACATTTTTCAGCCTACTCAACGTCCTCTTCCTCATATGTGTATATATTTTTCTACGCTATTAAGTTATCTAGAGTAAATTCCCCCTCTTCGTTTAACCTTTGTGGCGACACATACATTGTACTCTTCCCAAAAATGTCACCTTAGTCATATATTTATATAACCACCCTTTTCTTTTTTTCTTTGTAAATAAAAGTAAGCATACAATAACCAACTATCTACCCCCAAACTTTCTTACCTCTTGTGAATCAGTAGTAGAAAAATAATATATCCATCTTCCATCCCATATAGATAAATTACCATGGAAATCAGCTCTCCACTTGTCTTTACCAAAGATTATGGTCCATCTCTACAAGTCTTCTATGCCCCCTACATAGGTGGCCCAATATCTCTTAAGAATATACATATAGTTTTTCTCCTTTCAAAAAGACTCCAATTGTATATTCTTTTCACAAGAAAATAATATTGGGCCCTCCTCTATTTGTTTAAGCATCATAGCCTTTTGAAAAAGCATGATTCCCCTTGGATGCATACAAGCAAAGGGCCCATATAAGAAGACTTGGAAGCAAAAGGTTCCCTAGCCTAGTGTGGACCTTCCAAACCAAATTCCTTGGTGCATGGGCATGAATAATAGTAAAAATTCATATCAAATTAACATGTTGAGAAGGTCAAATTTGCCTTTTGAAGCATGTCATTCCGAGCTACAGGTAAAAAGTTATGGTCAAAATAGTCTAAATCTGTCAGATTCGCAGCAAAAGGGAACTCTAAATCAAGTAAATCAAGAGAGTGAGATCTTATTTTTCCCCTACTCATCTTCTAGAAGAGAAATGAGTGCTCAAGGTCACTTGCATGTGATGGGACCAACCTAAAGATGCTTTCTAAATGCCAAGACAGACAAGTTGAGATACCCCGCAGGAGCCACCCTTAGGGCCTCATGGTGGGGCCCACCCACAATATGTACCCCTATGGAGCCTTCACGGTCAAAAATGATATTTTTGGTGAAAAAATAGTCCCTTTTATGTCCAATATTCAATGAGTGGTCAAAGGACACTTAATTAGGACTAATCACTCACCCTAATTAAGTGTAGCATAATCCCACTCCTACACAACTATAAATAGTCCCCTTGGCGAGACTCAATGACACACACCTATATTTTCAACTTCATGTTGTTTCTTGAACAATAGTAGAGAAAACCCCAACTCTCCCTCTTTCACATCCTCCCTCCTAACCCTCCTCTTTGGAGGAAGTGCAACTCTATCGTCCACTCTTTCTATTCTACAATCTCTTATTCCATCAACCCAATAACATCATTTGTAGCACCTCAATAACTTGTAAATACATCATGATCTCTCTCATGGTTATGTTAGTGATCATTAAATCATCTTCAAAACTTTCAAGTGCCTCAATTCGTGATGGTTAGCCAACATCTGTCCTCCCCTTAAAAGGTGTGCAAGAAATCAAGTAAGTGTTCTATTCTCAATTTACCATTGGTTTGTTTTCTCCACACTTATTCAATTGGTCTAAAGGAATTTCTCACTCCAACTCTCTTTTGCTTCATTACATATGCATGTGGTTACCTCTCATGGTGATTTTATTTGTGTCACGGCATTGCATAGATGGAGATGAGCTCTCTATGCAAAGTGTGTTAGTTCGATGTAGGTGATTCTCTTGTGTGTTTTTTGAGAGGCACGTCTTGTGTGCATGATTTTTTTATGAGTCCTTGAGAGAAGAGGAGTTTGGATGTATCATGGGTATTCTTATGGGGAGAAGGTGAATGCTATTTCACAAATTGCATATTTACATTTGATGCACGGCATTGGGTTGCATAATCGTTGATGGTGTCAAGTGTCCAAAGTGTACATAGAGTAAGGGTTCTCAAAGTGTGTTGCTTGAGTGGGTGAGTGCAAATGTTATTTTGATTGGTTTTCTTCTCCACTCCCAAAAGAAGGTGGTTCCCCAAGTAGTGTGCGTACCTCTTTACGAACATTTTGTGAGGGTAGGCCCATTGGTTTGGGTTTAGAGGCCCCATTGCAAAAAGCTCGCCCTCACTATCCACAAGCAAACTTGTAGGAAAATCTGCAAAGATAAGCCTAGCAACCTCACGACATGGCACACCATCTTTGCTATATAGATTTGTATTCTGTGTGGCAAAAAATTTGTTGATGCTATAAAAAAAACCAAACATGAATTATGTTCAAAATCATAGAACAATGCAAGAAGAAAATGCAAATAAGTAAGCACTATGAAAATCTACCTATCAAGGGCAAACTTATCAATTTGTGATATATCCACAAGCAAAACATCTACAATAGTTTGGTAATGGAACCCTGCAAGCATTATCCAAATTAGCTTTGAATTAGGAAATATGGAAGACAGATATGCTAACTATTTTCTTAAACTTACCAAAGATCGTGTGATCGGCCTTCTCTCCCAAGCCTCTCGCCCAAGTGAAGACTCTGCAACAAACGAAGTAGTGTGCACCAATGAGGATGTAGTGGGCACATTAGAAGAGGGTGCCATATGGGGTATAGTGGTTCCCAAAGAGGACATGCCAAGCTGTACAGATGGCACAATGGGAGGCATGAAGAAGGAGTGGATTTCCTTGATGTACTTGGAGGCTCCATTTTCCCTTTACCCTTCTTGAGTACATTGCTTGCTAGTGGAGTACCTTGAGAGCCACTCTCAATGGTGTTTTGAGTAACTCCTTGAGAAACGGGAGGGAGAGACTCTTCTTGTGTCTCCTGTAAGTACTCATCACTCTCATTTTGAAACCCTTCACTCAACAACCGTATAGCACAATATCACATAAATTAGTACTAAAGTAAGACATATACATTCTCAAAATAAAAGAGCCACTAGTGTTAAGATACTTACTCTTACGTAATTCCAACTCTTGCTTTGGAATAACTCCTAGTGGATAATCCAACCACCAAGGACAAACCTTGGCTTCCCATGTTGTTAGATTCCTTTCAATCAAAGAGGGAGAGAACATTGTATTCTCATCACGTACATCAATCCACTCTCTAGTGAATAATGGGGCTTCATTCAATTCCTGCGCCTCAACGCATTGCATAACCCATCTACACAATTTTTAGAGCATCATCCACTTTGAAAAGCATATAAACACAATGTCATAATAAATGTCATGTATCCAAAATAAAAATGTCAGAGTCTCCTTTGTATGGAGAATACTTTTTCAAAATAAACCATAAACTCTATCTTGGGCTCCCACAAGGGATTTAAGTGTTTTCAACAGACATTATACACACGCATATTGTCAAAAGAACCATCCACCCCATATCCAGGGCTTCCACAGGGAATTTAAGGGTTTTTTGTAAACAAAAAATGAAATTTCATCATTCTGGAAATGACCTACTGTCACCAAACCATGACAAAAAAATGAAATGCTCTTTTTTTGCAAAGAGTACAAGTGGAAGATGCAAACCTGTAAATCACTCTCTTAGCCGACAACAAAAGCTCTGGCATCTTCTCACTAGAGTCGGAAGACTTCACCGCATCCATTAGATAAATAAAAGCCTACATACATAGTAACAATCAAAAAGCGCACTCAACTTGATCTTGTGTAAATTAAAACATGTCTATATTCTTTTAAAAACAATGGTCAAACGTCTACCTACAAAATATAATTCTTCATGCTCATCTTGTAGAATAGGTCAAAAGAATTAGGAAAGTGTGGAGCTTCTACTTGCATCCTTTCAATCATAAGTGTAGCCTCCCCATGCAAGTGAGCCCAATAAGTCTCCTTTTTCATGTAACTTCTAAAAGCCTTGTAATCACCAAAATGAAGATATTGTGGATCCTTAGACTTAGTGAGGCTCATGAGATGCAAAATTATCTTCTTTCTACAAGCAATAAGAACAACATACCACTTAATCATATAGAAAAACAAAATGGAATGAATACAATTAAAAATGAGAAACTAATAGCTTCAATACCTCTCAGGAGTGATTTTAGAGCTTGTCAAACAATAGAGATTATCTCTAGTGATCTTTAGCATTCCAGGTTCATCCCATCTAATGCTAAAAAGCAACTTGAAGAACTCATCACCATTAAGAGGATTGGCGATTGACAAGTACTTGTAGCCCCTATCTTTCAACCGTTCCTCTTCTACCTTTGTGGCCTTGTTCAGTCTCTTCTTCTTCTCAACATCATTAAGTCCAAGTGCATCTAGCTTTGCTCTTTCTTTGGACATAAATGCAGTGAACTCATCCTAATACAAAACACTATATTGAAACCATAATAAAATTTTACATTAATTACTGTATCATGGTGCAGCACCATGGTAATACCTTGCCTCCACAGTCATCTCCACCCTAGCCCATTCTCTCATATCAGGTGTCAATTTTTGAAGGATTGAATCTTTATTTGCCATGCCAAATCTTTGAAACATATAAACTTCATGAGTGATGTTTGGCATGACATGTGCCCTGGAAATGCTGCAGAAAAATTAAAAACAAAGAGTTGAACACAAGCATTGCTTGCAAAAAAATGAGAGTCAACATGCATTAACAAACTTACGCATTGGAAGTGTCAAGTGCAAGAAGCAACTCTGCTTCTTTTGCTCTGGACAACTCAAGGAATTGGCAATGAACACTAACATGGTATTGACCATTGTCCGAGTACTCTATCACACACAAAAAAATCATCATTTGTAAAAACAAAGCTTCACAACAAAAGAGTGAAAAAGGTGAAAGATCTTACTATCTTTGATTCTCTTCCACCATGTTTTTAGCCTATGGTTTTCATCCCATACCAAAAAAAAATTTCCTTTGAGCTCCTGCCATTCTCTACCAAGTGATCTCTCGAACTCAGCATTTCTTTCCCGCCAAAGTGGTCCCCATTCCTCCAAATCCGCTGCGGTCATGGGAATGATATCTCCTCTAGAATCCCCAACGGACACAAGGAAATGCCCCATAGTTTCCAAATACCCAGCAGAATCAAATGAGAAAATGAGCCATTCTACATCATCTCTAGCAAACCTAACAGCCTCATGCACCATGAGTCGACAAAGTGGAACCGCGGAGGAGGTAGTGTCTTCTTCTTTACATAAAACTGACTTAGAACATCTTTCATCAAGCCAAGCGAAATTTGCTTGCCTAGGTGTTTGGAATGCTTATTCTCCTCATCCCGTTCAAGATCACTATCTTCTTCATTGTCATAATGATCTTCAATGTGAACATTGGTCTCTGCATAGAGATAACAAGTGACAAACATTCAATTGTCCAAAAACATATGCAATTAGGATTAGATAGTATAAAGTATTTAATTTACAGAAATTTTGCCAGAGTCTCCTTTGTACGGAGACAACTTTTTAAAAAAAAAAACTGCACACCCTATATAGGGCTCTCACATGAGATTTAAGGACCTTTTCTCCAACATAAACAAAAACAATACTTAATATTTTCTCTAGCAACTATCAATGGTATGTATATAAAAAATGGTTCACCCTTTCTTGCTCTCCCACATGGTTATTAATTACCAAACTTTCCAAACAAAAAAAAACGTCCATCAAATTTAACAATCTACCATTGAAAAATTTATAATATAAACTACGTATTGACATAAAATTATAGCATACACTCATAATTTACCTGTGATCTCTACGTCATCTTCGATGTTGTTGGAGTCTTCATCAACTTGAGTCTCATCATCAATAAAAACACACCTTTTGAGAATCCTGTTCTTTTTATTTGGTGGAGTGTCCAAATGTCGGACTCGTGATGATGCCTCCTGATGGATAGCTCCCTTTGGTATACAACCGGACCTAAGCTTCATGCTCACTTGACGGTTGCTAAAAGGAGAGACTGGAGGATTTCTTTTCTTGCTATCCTTCTTTGGTGCCATTATCTACACAACACATATATATAGTATAGTTTTTAGTTTATATAAGACCACATAAAAAATGCAAAAAAGGGGTAGGTAGAGCTTCCCCATCATCCGCGTGCGCGCAGATGATGGGGGAGCTCTGCCTCCCCTTTTTTTGTCGACACAGATGATGGGGGAAAAACATCTCAAAAACCTTAATCAAAAGACTATTTCCAGCAACACCATTGACAAAGCTCACCAAATCTACAAAAAAAAGTGCGAGGTAGAGCTCCCCAATCATCCGCGCGCGCGGATGATGGGGTTGCTCTGTCTCCTCTTTTTTTTGTGCGTTTTTGATGTGTTTATTGAACAAATAATTTAGGTTTTATTTCAATAACCTCAAGCAAAAGCATTTTTCCTACAATACCGTTGACAAAGCTCACCAAATTGACAAAAAAAGGGGGAGGGAGAGCTCCCCCATCATCCGCGCGCGCGGATGATGGGGGAGCTCTGCCTCTCTCTTTTTTTGTAGATTTGGTGAGCTTTGTGCTATTTTCATTAATTTTGTGGAGTCTAGCACAAAGCTCACCAAATCTACAAAAAAAGGGGGAGACAGAGCTCCCCCATCATCCGCGCGCGCGGATGATGGGGGAGCTCTGCCTCTCTCTTTTTTTGTAGATTTGGTGAGCTTTGTGCTATTTTCATTAATTTTGTGGAGTGCGCGTGGATGATGGGGGAGCTCTGCCTCTCTCTTTTTTTGTAGATTTGGTGAGCTTTGTGCTATTTTCATTAATTTTGTGGAGTCTAGCACAAAGCTCACCAAATCTACAAAAAAAGGGGGAGGCAGAGCTCCCCCATCATCCGCGCGCGCGGATGATGGGGGAGCTCTGCCTCTCTCTTTTTTTGTAGATTTGGTGAGCTTTGTGCTATTTTCATTAATTTTGTGGAGTTAATCCCAAAATTTAATGACATCTATCTGATAGATTGTATGCTTTAATCCAAAATGTCCAAAAAAAGGGGGGGAGGGCAGAGCTCCCCCTTGTTTTGGTAATTTCTGATTAAAGCATACAATTTATCAGATAGATTTGTTATGAACACCAAAATCATTTTTAATTAGAACTTGAAGAAAGCCAGTCATCGTAAGAAGATAGACCGCAGAGAACCGTTCAATGCGGAAAAGAAGGGGGACGCAGAGTCCGCCCATCATCCGTGGACGGGCTCTGCGCCTCCCTTTTTTTCCGCGTTGAACGGTTCTCTGCGGTCTATCTTCCGGCGCCGCAACGACAATAGTGTGTGTGTGTGTGTGTGTGTGTGTGTGTGTGTGTGTGTGTGTGTGTGTGTGTGAGAGAGAGAGAGAGAGAGAGAGAGAGAGAGAGAGAGAGAGAGAGAGAGAGAGAGAGAGAGAGAGAGAGAGAGAGAGAGAGAGAGAGAGAGAGAGGAGGCACCAACATGATGCGCGCACGATGGTAGTGGACTGTGTTAGCTCGAGCAGGTAGACGATTGGTTCTCGAAGTAGTAATGCTTCAAACCTAATCTTTGACATTCACTATTTTTGACCTCTTTCTAGTCTTAAGCAAAGCGGCCACAACTGAGTTTTTTTTTTTTACTATTATTTTTTTATTTTTGAAGTCCACGATTCTTGGCCATTTTCAGCGAGCTGTAACTCCCAAATGGTTCAGAATTTTCCCGGGGCCAACTCACATGAATTTGTTCGCCTTGTCGAGCTCTTAGACAGTTGTGTGATACAAAAAATTCATATCCAACTCAGTTTGGCTGAAAATTCACATGCAAGTTGATAATTTCTACAAAAACAGCGCAAAACAACATTTTCTCACTTTTTTCCTAATCTACTGGCTGAAACGAGCATCAAAATGAAGGAATCTGAAAAAGCTTAAAGAAGAAATATTTTTCCTCCTATTGAGGACTACAATCCTTGCATACAAAACTTTTCCAAATTTTGACCTTAGCATCCTCAAAACTAGCTCCCAACAGGTGTCCCGGGTCAAAATTTGAAACTTCACGAAAACGGTTAGAGGAAAATGATAAAATGAACGATAAATATTATATAACATTACTATAATCTGTATTATGTACAATATATGTTTAATCACAATATATATATATATATAATATACTCTATGTACTATATAGTCTATTTACTATATACTTTTTACTGTAAGTATAACATTATATACTATATAACGTACTGTAGTGCTACTGGACTGGACTGGACTAGTATTGGACTGAACTTATCCTCGACTAGACTGGACTAGTACTAGATTGAACTTATCCTGGATTGGGATTGGTACTAGACTCGATTATCCTGGACTGATACTTATCTTGGACTGGACTTATCCTGTACTGGTACTAGTACTGGACTGTACTAGTACTAGTAATGGATTTGAACTGGAGATGGTACTGATACTGTACTGAACTAGACTTGACTGATACTGGACTGGACTAGTACTAGATTGGACTGATACTGGTATTGAACTGAACTGGATTGGTATAGTACAGCTACTGGACTGGACTGGATTGGTACTAGGTGGACTAGTACTCGATTGGTCTAGTACTGGACTAGATTGGACCAGACTACTACTAGATTGGACTTCATTGGTACTGGACTAGACTGATATTGGACTGGACTGGACTTGGCTGGTACTGGGTGGACTAGTACTGGATTGGACTTAACTGGTACTGGACTGGACTGGTATTGTACTGGACTGGACTAGTACTGGACTAGACTGGACTGCTACTAGACTGGACTTGATTGGTACTGGACTGGACTGGTACTGTACTGCTATTGGACTGGTCTGGACTGGACTTGATTGGTACTGGACTGGACTGGTAATGTACTGCTCTACTGGACTGGACTTGATTGGTACTAGACTGGACTGGACTTGACTGGTACTGGGTGGACTAGTACTGGATTGGACTTGACTGGTACTGGACTGGACTCGACTGAACTCGACTGGTACTGGGTGGACTAGTACTGGATTGGACTTGATTGGTACTGGACTGGACTACACTGGACTTGACTGGTACTGGACTGGACTGGTATTGTACTGGACTGGAATAGACCAGACAGCTACTAGACTGGACTTGATTTCTACTGGGCTGGACAGGTACTATACTACTACTGGACTGGACTGGCCCCGTATTGGTGTTGGTATAATGTAATGTAACTATATATACTATATACCTAAATACCATATATTCTATATATACTATACTATGTCCATTTTAATTTTAAAGCGCTTAATTGGGAATATAAAAAACTATACTCTATACTATATATATATATATATATATATATATATATATATATATATATATACACATATATTATAAATAATTTTAAAACATCGTATATTTTATAACTCCTATGTTCATTTTTTTAATATGCGTGTATTTGGGGAGATTTTGAAAGCTCGATAGGTGAATAGATGGATTTGACAACATGTTGATTCAAATGTATCTTAATGGCTATGACTGTGCATATCTTAAAGAGTGAATATTCCAAATCTATTTAGAACAGTTTTCAATGAATGAATTAAATCTCGAACAGTTTTCAATGAACGCAGCAATAACTTTTTGCAGCTGCATGCTTTTACACTTTCTTTGTACCTTATGCACATTCTCTTCCTTCTCTTTTCGTCATTTTTTTTACCTCAAGTATTATTCCTCCCTGTCTGTCTCAACCATGACAGCTACAACTACATCAATGCTTTCATGGATGATTAATGGTGCTCATATGGATTATAGAGTCTCATTAAGAAATGGAGAGCTTCTACTTAGTCAATATTTTCTTCAAAGCCTATTGCCTCCTTCTATTCAGTTTGAAGGCTTGCAAGCAGTCGTTCAGACAGGGAGCTCTAAGTCTAAGGTCAATGTGTTGCCTAGATGGGATCATGAAGATCAAAAGCATTACCTTCTTGACCATTATCTGTCCTCAGCTTACCACATTCTTCATTCAGATGGCTATGTTTATGTGGGTGCTGACAGTTTAGAAACAAATGAAGAAGTCGGTGATTCTTCTATGTTCGCTACACCATGTAACAAAAGCACGACTCCATCACATTTAAATGTTGATATTGATGAAGGTACAGACACAATTGTTTTGGAGACAGTGGAACTAACCAGGTCACCACGACCTTTTCAAGACACACAAGATGGGGTGGAGCATACAATGCAGGAGTATTCAAAGGATATATCCATCATTTCATGGATGAAAGACAAAGGTAAATCGTGCAGGTTGTCTAAACTTTTAGAGATTTGTGGAACTCCCAAAAAGGTTGACGAGCTCCCAAATTTTTATAATGGCAATTTTTGTTTCGAGCTTCCTCCAATTCACAACAATAAAAGGATGCTCGGTATGGAGCAGAAGTACGACAGTCACCTTTGGTCTCGCCCAGTATCGACCAACATGGCCATAGATTTCACTTTGCGTTTGAGTTATTGTCGTGGAAGCCTTCAATGCAGAGTGACATGCCCTTTTTACCTTGGTGAAATGAAATACAATGATGCCTTCTTTCATGGACATCTGGACAGACAAATCAGCATGGGCTATCCTGCTAGTGAAGGTAAATCTAAAATAACCTGCCACTATTGTGACAGAACGGTCACTTGTTCAAATGTTTGCAAGTGTATGATCTATTATGTGATGCCAAAGGAAACAACAATAACACGTTTGGTGATCCATCTGGGAGTGCATGACCACAATGTACAGCCAGGTACTAGAAGGGCAGCTCTTCAAAAAGTGCGCAATCTTGTTAAGACAGTTTTAAAGATTGAGAAGGGGGGTCCTAGAAAAGTACATATGTTAGTTGCTCGTCAAGTGCTATTTCAATCATTGACTAAAGAAGATGATTTAGAAGCCAGTGATGTAGAGCTTAACCATTTTCTTGAGGAAATGATGACCCTTGTTCAAAATAGGGGATTCAAAATTATTTTGTCAAATGAGAAAGCTAAACAGGGTCAGGTTGTTGGTGATGGTTACGACAATATACTATTGCTACAAAAACGGTGTGTTTTTCCATTCTTTCATGGAAGTCGTTTTCCACGCCAAGGTGGACCTAACGACAAATGTCTTGGTGGAGGGAAGGGAGCGCTCGTGTCTTTTCCATTGGGAGCAGAGTCTACACAAACATACAAAAAAACATGTCGCTACAGATAGACAAATGCATCACATTGAAATGTGTGAAGCATGGCGCTTAGCAAAGACTACAAATGAGGCCTCTCGTATAGCTTCCACAATACGAGAATGGTGGGTGAAATATGTGATAGGGGATAATAAAAAGGCTTTAGAGAGATGGTTTAATTGGTGGGAGCAACGGATTGCCCATTGGGGAAGCGCTGAGACAATGGTATATCAATCATTTTTTTGGTTCTTATTAAATACTTGAAAACAGAGATTTACATTTATATGGTTTTAATTGTTTTGTATTTATAGGTCACTAAGAGTCCATGGGAGAGAGCTCCAATTCCAAGTATAAACTTGTCCGAGAGTATCCATGCTAGTTGGCTGGCACGTGAAGGTGGTAAACGTAAAATCTCACTTTATGATGCATGTGTCAGTGATGTTTTGAATGCATATATTTAATGTGCAAAAAGATTGGGATACACCACAGGCAGATACGTCAGAACGGGCCCTTCCATAGAAGAAATGATGGCCAGTTCCAAACGCAGAGAATCTCCAAATCCAAATCATTTTACGAGTACATTAAAAGGCTTGGTTGCTGGTAGTCCTTTGTATGAGGAGCCTGTGATGGAAGGTGACAAAGAGACAATACAACAGAAGAAGAAAACATGTGAAGTCGGTACAAGCTCACATAAACCTGGATATGTAATGGAAGCAAGACAACGAAAAACCAGAGGGAGACCACGGAGTATACATTTTTGATAGAGAGGATAATGAAGAAGTATATGTTGTCACTGACAGTGAAGTAGGAGATAGCATTCCAGTGCAGCGTGGGAAGAATTTAGCAAGGTGTATTCAAGAGGTCCAAGTTGCCAGTGAAGAGTGGGCTTTACGAAGGATGCCAGCCAATTGCATGAGGAAATGTTTTAGAATGGTAGGGAAGAAAAGTTGTGGTAACAAATTACAAAGCCGTAATGTGGGAATGGTTGCTCCTTGTTTTTTGTCTGATAGAACTTTTAAAGACAAGACAATTGCACAGTGGATATGATTCTGCAATTATGAAGTAGGCCACACATAAAAAGTATAGAGGCAAGTTAAATTCTCACCTGTCGCTCCTACTTTTTGGCAAGTGGATATTGGAACCAATTTATCAAAGGAAGAGAGTGACAGCTTGGTACAAAGTGGATTTCAATTTGAAGATTTTGCAACACCACTACGACGCATGAACAATACAAATGCTACTCTTACACAAGGAGGCTCCAGTAGTAGCAGGAAGGGTAAGTGGAGACATGGTATTTCCAAAGAAGCGCAAAAGAGATTGGAGTCAGCTGCAAGCATGGTTGCAACGTTCTTGGACGAGAAATTAGAAAGTAAACAACACATAGTTTTTTGAATATTGATAGAGAGTTGTTATGATGTACACATTAAGGTAGAACCTAGTTGCACCTGTCCCGATTTTGAGAAGAGAGAATCTACACATAAATCTTTTTTGGCATGTAAGCACATGTACTATGTGTATGTACATATTCTAGGGCTTCAACCAAAAGAGCACATGGTCATTCATCATCCTGCACTAACTCCCACAGACCTTGCATTTGTATTAGGGCAAACCCGCAAGATAAAGCCTGTGGTGTAGTGAGCCTAAATCTTAGAGATTTCCCTGTAGAGGTATGCATTGAAGTAGATTTCTCTATGGTATTAGATGTGGAGTAGTTTTTCTAGACATATGAGACTTTATTTCTCCTTTTAGTAAGAGAAGCATGCTTTGTGGTATCTATCTAGACAATTGTACAAGCTCAAAATTAGGGCTTTTGGAATCTTGTACATGTCTTTGGTGTGTATCGTTAAAAGAGACCGAAAATCTTAAGCCAATTTTTTGTGAGATTATAGATCTTTTTGGTCGTGTATAATATTTTGATGTCTTTGTTTTGGATTAATTTTTTTTGTCGTTAGAAAAGGCTCCAAATCTAAAATCAAGAAGCTCGCAAAATTGGATTTGATTGCAAAAGCTCGAAATTGAAAGCTCGCAAATAAAACGCACTCCAATATATAATCCGGAAGGTAATGGAAAAAGTGAAAGAGGAAATCCGCCTATTGTTAAAGCTTTGGCCAAGGCTTGTAGAGGATGAATTGGTGATTGGCCTAAACTTTTACCTTTTTCTTTATGGGCTGAAATAAATCCTCATAGCTCAGTTATAGGATTTATGCCATTTGAACTTATGTATGGGCAAAAGCCAATCATGCCTATAGAAGAGATGATTGTTTCTTGGACCATACTGCCATGGGAATCAGAAATGTCAACTAAAGACTTGCTTGCTATGCGCATTCGGAAGCTTGAAAGATGCCAAGAAGACATTGATTAAGCAATAGATAAGGTCAAGGAGGCACGATTGAAGAATAAAGCCGCATTTGACAAGAAGCATAGGTTGAGACCATATACTATCAAAGATGGAGATTGGATACTTGTTTATGATAGCAGTTGGAAAATCAATATTCGGCCATGCGTAAAATGGTTAAGAGATGGTTTGGACCTTATGTTGTGCTGCACGTTTATAATAATGGAACTTACAAGCTTAGAGAACTTGATGGCACCAAGCTTAAAGTACCCATTGCAGGAAAGAGGATCAAATTATTCAAGAAGCGTGAAGGACAAGCGGTTCTGGGTGACATAGATTCTGGAGAATGCCAAGAAGATGATGAGATGTATTCGCTAGAAGAAGCTTCTGGCGATAATTTTGCTTATGAAGATTAGAAACATGAAGATGGTTGGCACATGCCGAAGGATGTGTAGGTTCAGAGGGGATGGATGTCGTGTTGTCATACGTCTAAATGGAGAATTTCATGCAAGAGTCGTATATTAAGAGTTTTTAATGAGTGATCGGAATATGGTTGGGAGCATAGATGGCAAGCTTGTAATGGCCGTCATTTATCGTGGGAGTAGTTTTTTATATCATAACTTGGAGTCTGAAGTCGTCAATGTCAGAAGTTTTTGAAGTGAAGATTATGCTATGGGATTTGATCTCGACTAACGGTATCACTCATGCCGATGCAAGAGTGGTTGAAGCACTCATGAACGATAAGGATGTGCTTGGCGAAGCTTTGGTCGATATTTGTGCCGGACAACGTGTGCTTAAAGAGCTAAGCTAAATCAAGGCTATGGTGGTGTTTTACAAACTAGACATCGACGAAGTCAAGGAGGCTACAAAAATGATGGCAGTGCGCATTGTACCTACCATAGTGTTTGTTATACAAGCCAAAGGTGGTACGCTCGTGAAGGTTTTTGATGGGCTTTATTTTTTTTTCAATTGGTCCGAATACATTGAATACAGCGATGGCCAACTTGAAAGGGGATGAGCATGTGAAGGCTTGCTTATTGTTGAATAGAACACATAAGTTATTTTGGGAATAAGAAAACGATGAGCTCCCTAATAATAAAGGGAGGGTCGGGTGACTTAAAAGCATGGGAAATCGTCTCGTCAGCAACAGGTTGACATGTCAGAAAAGGGGCTCACAGAAAGCACGCGAGGAGGAGAGGGTCGTCGTCGAGCAGCCAGGAGCCGCCAGAAGAAAAGTAGCAGGTTGACAGAGCCAAAAAGCAGAAGAGGAGTTTTTGGCGGACGAGGGCGTGCAGGTTGACAAGACCCAAGGACCGAGAGCAGCGAAAGCAGAAGCACGCGAAGAGCACGAGGAGGCTCTACTGTCGTCGAACGAGGTTGGCAAGGGGAGTCGGCGAGGAGCAGCAGGGGGTTTTTTGACCCTGTTAAGCAACTGCACGAATGCGTGCGAGGTGGAGGCCACTACAGTCGTGCAAAGAGCAGGCTGTTGTTGCGCTCGTTATGGTAGAAGGCTTGCAGGAGGAAACCAGCTGGCGGTTTTAGGGGCACAGGTCTTTCAAGCAGTGAGAGTTGTCAACTATAGGAGCAACGCGAGTTGTTAAAAGCAGAGCAGTGGGTACTATTTGGAGCCGCTGACAAGATTCAAGAGGTGGTTTGAGATCTTTTTCTCTCTCTCTCTCTCTCTCAACGACACCACATGTTTGAAGCTGGAGACAATCATACCTTGGTGAAGGTTTTTAGAAACGAGAGCTATGTCATAGAGAAGTTGGCTTTAAGAAGTTTTTAGCAATTTCAGAGAATTGTTTGAGTTAAAAGAAGACCAAAGCAAGCGACGGCAAAGTGAGTGCGCGTGAAGGTAATCGGGAAGAGCAAGGGAAGGAAACTGAAGCAAATAAGGCTTTGGTGTTTGTGCTTCCGTTCAAGATCTCGACGGCTTTAAGAGCACAATGGGCGTATTGCGACGGTCAAGTCTTTTGTATTTAGCTTTTGAGTTTATTCAATATTTCAGTTTAAGGTTTTCCTAAGCGACTTTTGTACTATATTCGCTTGTGTTGTACATCTCTCTCTATCTGTTTCCCACAGTAAGCAGTCCGGTGCTGACCCGGCTCCCTAACCGCAAAAATTATCTCCCGACACCATCTCACACGAAACATGAGGGGTAAGTTCTTTACTCGATTATGATCCATTTTGTACAGCCGGTAGCTATTGTAAATCCTTATAAAAAACCTTAGAAACCGAGCAGTGCACTAAGACCTACGACCTAAAACTGACCATAGCGGCCTACCAGCTTGACCAACTCGGATGGGATTTGAACCATAGCATGCCCTAACATAATAGAACCTTTCTATACCATCAGATGACCATCCCGTTGGGGTCAAGGGGATCCTCAGTAGAAAAGTTAGGTTTTTGGCAAATGCTAGAATTTCGACCTGGTTCCACAGATGGCTTGCTAATGAGGTTCATATACTATGTATATGATTGGTTTGGTGGAATACATCAAGCAAAGCCCTTGAAAAGCAGAAAACGGCTCGAAGGTTACAAAGCGTCAAATTCGACATTCGAGGCCAAACAGACTCCAAATGAGCCAGAATTGGACAAATTGCTTCACGACTATGTTACGGACAAGTCCAAAGCCTCAAAGTTGATCGACCAACCCAACAAACACAATAATCACAAAAAAATGGTGATTTCAGAGTCGACAGAGCACAAAGTGATGCCGGCATGACCAAACTTGACCAAATTCAATTTAGGACTTGTATTAGGTGTATGAAACATGTATAGGTCAAAATTTGTGGGTTTTGCAAAGTTTTTGTCACTAAAGTTAATAATCGCGATTATTTACTTTTCCATCAGTTTTTCTTGAAAATTGTCAAATCACCTCACCTATCATGTGTACACACCCATTACATGCCAAAAATCAAGTATGAGCCAAAATGACCACCCATCTTATATCTATATTAAAAAGGCAGAGGTCATCTCCACGTTGTTGCAAATGCTCACAGCCAGGAGATGAACATCTGCCTTTTCCACTGCCTGAAAGTTGATCGGGTGCTTACATGGCACCAACACAACCTACGTGGCGTGGAGCATAGCGTCGGGTTGTGGGCAGAGTTGGGTTGCGGGCAGAGTTGCCCCAGGCAGTGGGCGAGGAGAATCGGGTTGCGGGCGCTTAAAGATTGTCGGGTTGCGGGCAGCATGTCGGGTTGCAATAACGGTGTAGCTATAAAAAGGCAGAGGTCAGTTAAGGTTTTTTTCCAAGTGCAAAGCAAAACGAAGTGCAAAGCGCAAGTGGTCCAGTTGCAAAGGTCTGTGTGTTGCGAGGAGAGAGAGAGAGAGAGAGAGAGAGAGAGAGAGAGAGAGAGAGAGAGAGAGAGAGAGAGAGAGAGAGAGAGAGGTCTGTCTGAGCTTGGTAACTGACTCTCCGTTTGCAACTTTTTTTCCAGGCCGGGCAAGCTTTTCTTGAAGATTCGTGTAGTAAGCGCTCTCTCTCTCTCTCTCTCTCTCTCATACACACACACACACATACACAGCTGCCCTCCTACCCTATGCAACTTTACCCTCTGGAGGAGGTCACGTTAGCGTACATGTGGGGTCCTCCCAGTGGCCTGGACCCTTCAACTAGGACAGCAACAGAGAGGGCGATGGACGATCGTGCCAGGTGTGGAGCCCACGGCGGAGCCAGCTGCCCTCCTACCCTCTGCAACTATACCCTCTAGAGGAGGAGGTCACGTCAACGTAGATGTGGGGTCCTCCCAATGGCGTGGACCCTTCAAGCGGGACGGCAGCAGAGAGGGCGATGGACCCTTCAACCGTGAGGCGGCGCTGTCGCCCAGCAGATAGAAGGTGGGTGCAATGCGAGAGCATGAGGGTGGGACACAGCAACATAGCTGTCGCCCAGCAGATAGAAGGTGGGTGCATTGCGGCAAGAGCATGAGGGTGGCCAGACACAGTGACATACAGGTGCAACAGCGCGCAGAAGATACACTCATGGAATTGACGCATAGGGAATTCACGCGAAGGAAATTATCTCTGTAGCGTGGGTGCAGTGCCTTCCCTTCGATCAATGCTACGACCAGGTATTCGAGTCCAGGGCGGTCCTGCATGGGACATGAGGGTGGCGCACAGCCATTCTGCGATAGCATGAGGGTGGCGCATCTCTCTATAGCTGGCTCAAAAAAAAACTTTTTTTGAAAAACTTGGCAAGCCTACATCTATGAAACAAAATTACACTAATTTTTTCACATTTTTGTAGGTTTTCTCACCTTTAAATATAAATTTAGAGGTAATTTGTAGGTGGGATTACACTAAACCTAGGTTATTTTCGAGCACTGCAGGACCCTCTCGAAGAGAGAGAGAGAGAGAGAGAGAGAGAGAGAGAGAGAGAGAGAGAGAGAGAGAGAGAGAGGGAGAGGGAGAGAAGAGTTGCCAATCTATATGATTAATTTTGGCCAAGGTAAGTATTATTGACCTACAGCAAGTGAGGCAGTGACACGTGGTATGATTGACCTCTACCGACAGCAACACTATAAAGGGGGAGAGAAAAAGAGAGAGAGAGGGGCACTCTCAATATTTTAAGAGGTGCACCCCTCAGTGCCATCTGCAAATAAATCCTTGCGAGCAGCACCGATCCTCTTTTCTCTTTTTCTTTATCCAACACTGCCTTTTTTTTTCTCTCGAGTGCTGCCAGCCTCGACCTTTGAGGCTGCCAACATAGGTTTGGACTATGGACCTTTTTAGTTTATGATTTTGTTGTGTGCAGACACTGCAAGCATGGGGAGTCTCTCTCTCTCTCTCTAACATGCCTTAAAAAAAGTATCTGTCGACATAGGTTTGTACTATGGACTTTTTTAGTTTATGATTTTGTTGTGTGCAGACACTGCAAGCATGGGGAGTCTCTCTCTCTCTCTCTCTCTTTCTCTCTCTAGCATGCCTTAAAAAAAGTATCTATTAGTCGTGTACTTTTAAGGATTGAACTAATAGATGACCATTTTAGTGTAAACATTGCAAAAAAGAAGAAATTAATAGAAATTAAACTCAATGCAAAAATAAAGAAAGAATGGGATAAATAGAGAGAAATGATAGTGTAGTAAAAATTTAAAAAAAAAGTCTATGATAGATATAAATGTTCCTTTTTCAAATAACTCATGTTCATATTTACATGCAGTGATGGATAGCCCTTCCAGTGGTTCTCCAATTGCTGTTATATAAGGACATGGTGTTGATGAGGTTATCATGCCTACACCTCCAAATCGTAATAGCCTACGAGCAACAAAGCAACGTGCTAGATCAAGAGGTTATGGGGATGATGAAGGTTCTTCAAAGAGTTTACACATTATTCAAGGATTTTGTGAACGTAATGAAGCTAACCAACATGAGTCCAATGAATATTTATGTAAAATTTGGAATGAGGCTCAAGCACCTACAAGTGAAAGTGATATGGCAAGCGCATGAAGCACTGCAGAAGAAGAGGCAAACTTCGTTCAACTTCCCCAGGCTTCCAACTCCAGAGAGAGGCCAAGCGACAGAGTAATACATGGTGAAAACCCTAACGGGCGACATGTCATTCTTCAAGAGTATGCCAGATCTCTCCTGTGCAATGTTTTATAAGATTTTCACGATGCTACTCACATGCATACAAGTTTTCAGTGAGCCTGAGCAAACAGGATCCCCATGGCTCTCATTCTTGGAAGGAAACAAAGGCTTATGCTACAATCTGAGTGGGCAACCTTCAGAAGAAATCCTTTACGGATTCTATGCCAGATGCATGTTCTTGCCCTTGAATAATATGCTAGCCTTTAAAGAAGCATTCTACACTGGATTTTTCACATGGCGAACGAAGATATTTGTGTTGGTGATAAGCAACCTAACATCCAAGTTTGTAGTCTACTTAGCGATGGAGCTGAAGAATCAAGTCACCATGCAATTTCTACAAGTTCCTGACAAAGAAAAGAATCAAATACCAGAAGGCACTGGACACATTTAAAGACCACCTCGCCCACCATCCACTTGAAGACTACTTCAATCCATAAAGCTGTGTCAAGGGACGACACATGCGAGGAGGGGGGGAATGTTAGCAGCAAGCTAACGCGGACACCATTTTTGCACCATTTTTCGGAGTTCTCCTTGTAAAAAATTTATTATTTTGATAAATCCGAAATATTGTAACTCCTATTTTCTCGGATATATAAACCCTGTAATTAATGAGCCGGGGCTACAAGCTTCCAGATTGTATTAGCCAGTCATTTCTCAGCTTTGGTAGAACTTCAAATTATTAGTTTTGACCACCCAAAAACTTTGGTTAAGGTATAAAAGCCAATTTTTGTAAGTTTTTTATAAGTTTTTGGATAAGAAATACACAGCGTGAGCTAACGGTGCTCACTTTTCTCCTTCTCATGCTTCCTACTCCCTCTCCAGTTGTCACATTGTGAATGCGTTTGTTGCATTGCGCAGGTGAGAGCTCTACGCATTGATGTAAGCCATTCACAATATTTCATAGCTTTTGGCGTCGCCGACCCGCAACCTAATTTCATCATAACTAGGAATTTACACTTTTCAATCGAAAACTAAGCATAGGTGGTGTATTAGGGCATCATTGCTAAGGATTTAGATGCATTCTGGGTCAAAAACGACTAGGTCAAAAATCCATTACTGTTAATAATTGCGATTTTGGAACTTGGCCTAAAGTGGGGTTTGAGACCATAAGCATGTGTGCTTAAGTCTTGTAAACTTGTCCTATAAGTTTCGTTACGTTTGGATGTCATTTGATGCTGTAACGGATGTGATTTGCTTACCAATGAGCGATTGATTTTTGGTGATTTCAGTCACTTGAGTGTAGCTTGAGTTAGATGCGAGTTGTTAGTTGTTTTCTGAGAGATTGACAACCTCTTGTAGCCTCTATGCACCAGTGGAGTCAGCTTCGCCCCATGGTTTGACAAATTAATCGTTGTTCTCGCTAAACTGCAACAAGATAGGATGGTGAGGTTAGACATGCGTCGCACAGGTTGCTTGGGTTTGCATGGGGTAAAAGCTTTCAAGATTGCTATGGAGCCACCCCCTTGTATCCCACTGTGGAGTTTCCTTCTGCGGAAGAATCTTAGTTTTTATATCTATTTAAGCTAATTCTGTTGATTCTCTCTCCTTGTCCATGGTAACTACATTCATTATTCGTGCAATTGGGCAAACTCATGCAAAGTGCCCAAATTCATTTCATTTGAAGCATGCTCCAAAGAAGGTGCCAACGATGATGGATTCCGGATTCTTCTCAGTCAATGCATCTGAGAGCTAGATAATCCTAGGGACGGCCACTTCCATAACACCGATGCAAGTATTAAAGCCAGTTCAAAGCTTATCTGAGTGGAAGCTTTAGAAGTTCAGATCAATGGGGAAATCCTTTGGTTGTTGAAGATGACAATCGAGCATGAAGAATTTTAGCCATCATCGAGCACGGCCATGAATTTTCTCACGTTGTACATAGTCAAAAAATAGGCGGAGCATGGCAGCTCTCGGTGGTTGCCGCATCTGATGTAATGCGTACGTCTCAGTTTCGGGGTCAATCGGTTGCAATGATTCCTATTCATCGTTGAAAAAATCGTTGCTCCTGCAAATCAAACCACTGCGATCCGTCCATGAGTTTATGGCGAACCGTACACTAAAAAGAGGAGGATTCTTCAAAAGGATTCATGCTCTTGAGAGGCTCTCTCTTGGTGGGGGTCATCCCCTATTTTTAAAAAATATCAAAGGGAAATGAAGTAGGTTTTCGATTGAATGATTATGAGCGTGGCCTGCACGTGGGTGCCGCCAGCAAGAGAAAGGGAAGCCGCCGCGAGGCGAGGTGAGGTGAGCCATGCTCATGAAGGCTCCCACTTGCAGAGCCGTATAAAGGAGAGCACGCTGAATGAACAGGGGGCCATCAAGGGAGTCGAAGGGGCTGAAGGCCGTCAGCTCGACAGGCAGAGAGAGGGCCGAGAAGCTCCGGAACAGCACGAAGGGCGGCCTGCTGTGAGGAGGCTCCATTGCAGAAGAGCTGGGCCGAGGTCAAGAGGGAGGCAACCAGAGGGCGCTACAGGAGCACACGCCTAGGTTCAAACAGAGGAAGGTGGCCAGGTTTCCAAGGCTGCAAACCTGGAGGAGCAAGACAGGGAGCGCCCGGAGCTAGAGGAGCAGCAGGGAGCTGAAGCCTTGGCCGTGGAGTCGAGGTGCCGGTACAAGAAGGAGCACCACTGGGCGTCTGCAAAGGCTATGAGGGAGCTCATGAGAAATCGATAATGAGTCCTTGAGAAGGATGGGCTACCATATAAAAGGAGAGTGCTGCAGTGCGGCCAGCTTGAAGAGAAGGGAGGCAACCCTTTTGTAGTCTCGGTGGAGCTTAAAGAGAGCTCGTCGAAGGAGCACACAAGGTGCAGGGGCTGTCATGCTCAAGCTGGGCATCGAGGGGCCGTAGTCAAAGAATGAGAGAAAGCTCATCGTAGGCCGCCAGTCAGGAGCGAGACCGTGTGGAGCAAGATGTCAAGAGCTCAGGGAGCTTGTATTCAGAGGAGCCCCTATCGTGAATAAGGAAGGGGCATCATAGCTTTGGTGCTCCTCTCAGTGCATGAGACAAACTCGCCATAGGAGAAGTGCACTTTGATTTTGCATAACGATGTAAATAACTTCCTTTTGGGGATGGCCTTCAGGACTACACAAGGGTGATGATTCAACCATGTGAGTGTGTAGAGAGAGAGAGAGAGAGAGAGAGAGAGAGAGAGAGAGAGAGAGACTCCTATGTGTACTCGAGTGAGAATAGTTTTTGTTTAGAGGGGTTTCTTCTAAAAGAATTTTCCAGTGTGTGCTTTGATGCAACTGAAAAGAGTCCAAGGATTCTGTCTAGGTGTGTTTGCCCGAGCCCCATCATCTTCTGGCGATCCCGTTGGGGAACGGGTGCTTTTTGTGTTTTAAAGGTCCTAGATAAGCCTTTAAGGGAGTGCAGAGGATAATTTCAATCGTGCTAAAGTCCTGAAGATGTCAAGTGGATGCAAATGGCACACTCCAAGATCGACAGATGCTTTAGTGGAGCACCAGGACAGAGGATTCGACCGCAGATATGGCTGGTGGAGCTAGAGATAGAGGAGTTTCATATGTGCACAGATGAAGAAAAGGCAGATATGGCTGGTGGAGCTAGAGATAGAGGAGTTGCATATGGGCACAGATGAAGAAAAGGTAGATTATGTGTAGCAAGGGCTTCGTGGAGCCGCATGGAGGATCTATTGCAACCTCTCAACAATACAGCAAAGGAGCTGGTACCAAATAAAGCTAGCCCTACTTATGGCCTTTTGTGAAGATCAAAAGAGGTTGATGGGATCAACACCCACAGCAGAGACAGTATCTCATGATGGAGAATCATCGACATCTACCAATAGCGATTATATGGGCGAGTCTGAGGACAATGGTAGTGGCAAAAGATCAGATAGTGCCGAAGATGTGGGAATCTCAAGCACGATTTTGGATGCAGTGTCTGGTGGAGTGCATATTGGAGGAGAGCAAGACAGTGAGGAGGATGGTGCATATTCTGATTGTGCACCCAATTCAATTGAAGACTTCCAAGAGATGTCAGAGGCTAGTGAGTCAAAACAAGAAGGTGGGAAGCCTGACCATGATTTGCTGCATGCGAAGGTGCATCGGGTTCCAAAGTCGGAGTGTGTCCGTGGAGAGTTGTCTCCGGCACAGCAGGCTCAGTGGGAACTGTTAGAGATGCACCCTTGGATATATTGCGGGGCGTCATGTGTCAAAGATGAGATTTTCCCTCTATCTAATGGTGATGCAGACCACGAGTCTGAGAAGGCATTAGGAAAAATATGGACTCTTCATGGGCCTTGTAAGAATCCCTAATTTCAAGGAAGCCTGCCAAGATTAAGGGGGACAAAGGCTTTGAATGGGGCTATTTTGGTAGGGTCTCCTCCACCTTTGACCCCTAAAAAGGTAGGGGGAAGGGGGGGGGGGGGTAAACCATTTGAAAAGGAGGGGGGTAGGGAGTCTTCTCTCTCTAGCTTTTTGGCCAACTTGTAAGTGGCCCCTTAACTCTCCCATGCCACCTAATCAAATCCGTGCGTCAAAGAGGTCAAAAAAATGACTTTTTTCAAAGACTTTCAAAAAAACTCTATTTCCCCCTAAAAAGTACTCCCAACATATATACATATTAAAAAAAAGATTTTTAAGTTAAATTACCCATAATTTAGCATTTTTTGACTCCCTCCAAAACTTTTAGGAAATTCCCCCCAAAATTGAAAACTTTCCCTCCTAATCTAAGCTCCTCTCCTACACCCATCCCCCTTGCACCTACACCTGCTGCTACACCTAGACACCCATCTCTCCATCCTTCAAGCTCCATCTCTCCATTCTAAAATGCCTCTTGACAACGTGACCAATGTCCCAGCAAGCTTTTCACGCGGTAGGTCTCCAGGGCTTTTCCTTCGCCTACCTCAAGAGTATGTTCCGACAAAGAAAACATGCTTGGGTACATTACCTTCAGCCAACAAATGCCGCACTCAAGGGGAGAAGAATGTGGATCTCTGGACAGACGGATGCTTGTACCCCAAGAATCCTTCTCTCAATGTCCATCCGCCTTTTACAAACATTCCATCACTGTTGCAATAGGTTGGAAATGGAGAGCAAGCTTTGCTGGGCTACTGCAAGAGACTCAACAGACACGAGATTGCGCGGTCCGAGATCTACTTGCGTCATTGGCAGTTGCTTAATGGGAGTTGCCATAATCTTCAAGATCAGATGCAAACAGCTACTAGTGGGCTTGAGGAGGCAAAGAGCACCATCACAACCAAGGAAAATGTAATTAAAAAGCTTGAGGATACTCTTTCACACATGAAGAGTACTGCCATGGGAGGTAGGGTGAGGAAACAAGAGTTGTCCGAAATTCAGACTCTTGCACCACGTGGTGGTGCAAGAAAACAAAGGGTGATAGCTATGAGGTAAGATGTTCTGCCCCTCATGTTGTTTAAGTCTAATACCACTCATCATTGTTGTTTTGGGTGGTAGGAACTTCGTCCAAGAAACGTGCGGCGGCGAGAATGCGTCAGCTCGGGCTTCTTTACTTCGCTCTTGTCTCAACAAAGAGGACTTTATTGGGATGCTTGATGCTCCAGAGGCAAAACACTTGAAAGACGCAATCACTAAGACAGTTCTTAGTGATTTTTCTAATATTGTCAACGATCTAGATGTTCATGATATTTGTGATGCTATTGGGATTAGTACGAAGCGCTATCAAGCAATACATCAAGTGTTAAAAGATGCATTAAGAAGTCGAGGAGTCACGGAAAACCTATCCCCACTTCCTCATAGAGTGGCGATTGCCAAGAGGGTGTCAAATGAAGATGTTGTTCACCGATTAGGGGACTACTTGTATATTGAAGACACGATGCCTCTTCATCCGCTCCGTAGAAAATCACAAGGAAAGAAGGGCCACGGGAAGGGAAACGGTGCTGTTTCTAACAGTGTGTTGCGGACCAAAGGGTTTGTTTACACCAAATTCAACAATATCTTTGTGGACTTGATACGATTGCAGCAGTCCATGGCTATTTTCTACAATTTGAGTGCTACAGGTTAGTTTAGGGTTGCCTACATGCTGTATGATGTGTCATAACATGCATTCTGAGGCTTTATATTGTTGGTAGTTCTTGAAGGCAAGCTTGTGTTTGTGCTGAAGTTGGATGAGTGTGTAATTATCAAAGGGAGAAAGTTGAAGAGAATGAGCATCACGCTTATAAATGAAGCCCTAGCTTATGCCAAGCAATCTTGCAGTTCGAGTGAAGCCACAAAGCCCTCTTTTAGTGTGCAATCAGAGAAGGATATATGGTGGCTTGGTGCAATTGAAGTTCCGAAAGAGACACATGAAGTCCTTGCATGGATTTTCAGTAGAATCCCATGGGTCACAAAGGTCATTAAAGCTCAAATAAACGGTAAGAATCTCATGGTTCCAGGACGTGGGGTGTTTGATGTTGAATGGCATTTAGGTGTCATAATAATCAATATCTAATTCTCCTAAATGATTTTCTCATGTTAAACTGATCATTTAATATGGGGAAGTGCCAGGGGAGAAAAAGCTAGAATATTGGTTAAGCTAGCGGACCGGCCACACTAGGGATCCAAAGGAGGTAAAATAGGGATCCAAAGGGGGGGCCATGTGAAAAAGATCCATGTGCAACAATGGGCTAAAAAGACCCTAAGGTTCAGCCCATTAAGACTTCCAAAATGCTAAGGTTCCAAAATTCAAAGGTTGTGTCCAAAGTTCAACCTTAAGGGAATTGGATGCTTTGTGTGGGTACAAAAACGTCTTTGCAATCCCTACTTGCGAGGGGGCGAGCCTTGCATGTAGGGGATGAGAGAGAAAGCCACACACAAACACACAAGCTCCCTTTACACAAAGGGAATGAGGGACACATGTCAGCTCCCTAGGCTAGATGCCCACAAGGTGTACCCAATTCCTATTGGATGGCCTTGGAGGTGGACCAATGAGAATTAGGCTAGAGTAAATCTAGTTTAATTAATTAAAAAACACTTAATAAAAGAACCAATGAGAATTAAGTCCTCTAGAAGACTATTGGACAGTCTCCCAAGGGGTTCATTGAGCATTCAGCAGCCCAATGGCTTGCCTGATTCCTATTGGCCAGGAGGCAAAGGGGTCCAATGAGAGTTTAGTTTAATTCTTAAATTACCTAAAGCTCTCACAAAAGGGGAAAGGTGGACACATGTCTGAAGGATATCACTGATGCTGCTTAATAGTGATTGGCTAGCCTTGGGGAGGTCCAATGGGAGGATAGCAAGAGCAATTAGCAAAAGGGCTCGCCCAAGAGAGAGAGAGGGCTGATTTTTGCAAGGCATTATCACACACACACTCTCACACATTCTATGTGAGAAGCAAGAAAAAGACTATCTCTTCCCAAGCTTTAATGGAGAGCTCATCACCTACTCCAAGCTTGTGAGATAAAAGCCTACATCGACACACTCTTGGCATGTGGATGCAAATCCAACCAAGAGCCAAGATTCAATGCATGCTCATCTCCTCTACCATGCTAATTACTAAGCTAAGCTATGCTAATATGAGTGATTATGTGAGGAGATGTGCATCTTTCTTGTAAGATACTCCTTCCTCTCAATCTACTCTTATACCCTGCTAGCTCTCACCATCTTCGAAGGTGTGTGAGATCTTGGGTCTGAGATCGGGGATAATTGATTTTGTGTTTTCTAAGTGTTTTTCTTAGTGCATGAAGCTTTCATCTTCATTTCCACTACAAGAGGCTCTTCATATTAGCGACGCTCACACAGCGACGCTCAAAAAAAAAATCCCGACGTCGCTATGAGGGTCGCTATAAGCGTCGCTATGAGCGTCGCAAATTTCTTTGTAAATTTGCGACGCTCATAGCGACGCCGGCTGGGGTAAAAAAATAACCAAGCGCGCCCAAAAACTCAGATCTCAGATCTGAGTTTTTCGGCGCCCTCAAGCAAGGAGGAGGTAACGCTCTCCCTCACTCTCTCTCTCTCTCTCTCTCTCTCTCTCTTTTTCTTCTCCACACACACACACACACACACACGAGGAGAGGAAGGAGAGCCAGGTATGCTCCTTCCCTCTCCTCATTCTCATGTTCCCTTCCCCTCTTTCTCTCTCCCTCTCTCTCTCTCTCACACACACATACACACACACACATAGTGTTTTTAAGAGAGAGAGAGAGAGAGAGTACAAACAAAAACAAAAACGCACACACACATACATAAACAAAGAATGCACACACACATTGAGAGAGAAAAAGAGAGAGAGAGCATGCATAAACAAAAAACGCACGCATTGAGAGAGGAAAAGAGAGAGAGAACATGCATAAACAAAAAACGCACACATTGAGAGAGGAAAAGAGAGAGAAAACATGCATACGATCCAAAAAAACGCACACACATTGAGAGAGAAAGAGAGAGAAACTAATTTAACGTCGTAGGAAACTAATTAAAATTAAAAGACCTAAAGATCTAGCCGACGAGGAGTTGAACTCAAGACCTATTATTCAAGAGGGAAATGGCATAATCAATCTATCATACTTGGCATGGGTGATAGAAAGGTTATACCATTAATCTCTTTTTATTGGCACACACATCCACACACGCGCACACACACAAGAAGAAGAGAGTTATAACGTCGTAGGAAACTATCTTAAAAGACGTTAAAGACTAGGTTATATGTAGACTTACATTAAATTAGATTTAGGTTTATTTTTAACTAGATTTGCGTTTATTTAAGCTAGATTTAGATTTACGTTATATTAGAATAGATTTAGGTCTCCATAGACTGCGATGCCTGCATGAAGCGGGTGAAGAAAGCCCTCAATGGAATATAGGGTATTGCTGCCTTCACTCATGGTGGGCTCCGTCGATCCAAAAGTACTGGTGAAATGTCTTCAGAAGATAGGGAAGAAGGTGGATCTTCAGGGCGGCAAGCGTCACTACATCCCCGACACAATGACCATCTAGACAACCTCTAGTCATTAGACTTACGTTAAATTAGATTTAGCTTTATTTTTAGTTAGATTTACGTTTATTTAGATTTACGCTTATTTACGTTAGATCGAGTCCACGCAAGAATTACTTACGGTTTAGGGTTTAGAGTTAGACGAACAGTGAAAAGATCTACTGTGAAAAGATGTTAAGATGAAGTGAAGTGCTACAGCTAGAGAAGAGGCAAAGGGGTTTTGTCCACTACATGCAGTATCATGTAGACGTGGGTGTGTAGATTTCTTGTACCCACAAATATAGGTATTGACCAATAAAGACAAGATTATAACCCGGTGGTTCTGATCTCCGTGCACCTCTAGACCGAGGTGTGCGGGGATTGGACATGACTAGAGAATGTGAGGTAAAGAGAGAGAGAGAGAGAGAGAGAGAGAGAGAGAGAGAGAGAGAGAGAGAGAGAGAGAGAGAGAGAGAGAGAGAGAGAGAGAGAGATAAGACGAAGAATGCCAATAGAATATTAAATTTGTTGTCCAGGTTATAAGTTTTTTATCCTCATTATGAGTAGCGACGAGGATGTGGGACCGTCCAACCGAAACACCTATCTCTCAACGAGGGTCTTATGTCCTTGTAATCAATGCAAGCATGCTGTGCGATGGACAAGACGTGTTTCTTTGCAGCACGTTCGCGAATTTGGCGAGTTCGATCCATCTATTATAGATCGAGTTGTTGCCAATTATAACTCGTCGGACTCTGACGCTGGCCAACAAGCAGCAATCTTGCAACCCAATAGACGTGTTCGCAGGCGCTTTGGTCAAGCAGCATATGTGAGGCCACAAGATGTAGCCTCTGACAGCTCGGGGGATGATCATGCAGAGCACATTCCCAACGAGGAAATGTTTGAGCCCGAGATTGATGAAATGATCGATACGATCATGGATTCAGAAAGGCTTATCTATGATGATATGAAAAGTGAAGCCGATACGCCATTGTATAATGGAGCACGTATGTCTAGATTGAAAGCACTCCTGGTTCTTCTCAACATGCAGTCAAAGTTTGGATGGAGTGACACTAGCGTCACAGCGCTTTTCAGGTGATCTATTACAATTAGTTTACTTTAATAGAACTCTAAATGTATAATGATCTGATAGATTTTTACACGACTGTATCATATTTTTATGTTGTGTAGATTGCTGAAAGAGCACATACTACCAGCTGACAATGTGATGCCAGATTCCCGAGATGAAGCAAGAAAGATTTTGCGAAACTTGGGGATGGATTACAATTCTATCCACGCTTGTCCTAATGACTGCATTCTTTTCAGAGGGGAATACATAGACATGGAGAAGTGTCCGAAATGTGATTCCGAAAGATATCGAGTAGATCTCCACGGGACAAAAATTCCACAAAAGGTTTTGCGACATTTCCCTCTGCTTCCTCGCATCAAGCATTTCTTCGAATGTAAGTCCATGGTTGCCCTAGCATCATGGCATGAGGAGAATAAATCTTCGGATGGTGTGCTACGAATTCCTGCAGATTGCGTAGCGTGGAAACATATAGATGGAACATGGTCGGATTTTGCCAGGGAAGCTCGAAATTTGCGCTTAGGCCTGGCTATGGATGGTGTAAATCCATTTGGTCAAAGATCAACATCTTACAGTGTATGGCCCGTTGTCATCGTCAACTACAACATTCCCCCGTGGTTGACTACGAAGAAGGGGCACCTATGGCTAAGCTTGATTGTGCCAGGGCGATATAAAGTGGGGAATATGGATGTGTATCTTCGTCCACTATTGGAAGAGCTACAACAATTGTGGATTGGCATAGAGGTGGTGGATATGAGCCGACACACAGGACGACGGAATGCTTTTATCAGAGGCATTCTAATGTGGACCATGCATGACTATCCCGGGCTAACAGAATGCTCAGGTGATCTATTGACACTCCTCACTCAGACACTGTAAATCTTGTTTTTTTCCATAGTTGATCTATTATCATGTGTATACATGCAGGGCTTCAAACAAGCGGATACAGAGCATGTGTCACATGTGGACCTAGACTGAATGCACGTAGGGCACCCTCACTGAAGAAGCAAATCTACGAAGGTCATCAAGCGTATCTTCCAGAGAATCATGTGTTACGCGACGGCTTTTTGGGAAGAGAGCCACCAAGGATGTCTGCACAAGCATGGTTAGAGCAGAAGGAGATGTGCGATGACGGATTGCCTCCAGGGATGAAGAGACTATCTCTATGGTACGAGTTACCATACTGGCCCCGACTCATGATCAATCACTTGCTCGATCCAATGCACATATTCAAGAATGTGGGTAATCTACTATGGGACCATTTGACCGGCAAGAAAGATACTTTGGGAGCCAGAGTTGAACTTAGAAATGTGGATCGTATGGAGCAATATTGGCCGCAAACAGCGTCTGATGGATCGATAAAACTCCCTAAAGCACCATGGATTTTCACAGGAGCCCAAGAACGCAAAGTAAAAGAGACCATTCGATCTTTGCGGACCCCCACTGGCGTAATGCACTCGCTCCGAACGTGTTTTACTAAAGAAGGAAAGCTTACAGGTTTGAAGTCACATGATTGGCATAAAATGTGTCAGGTACGTTCATAGTGGACTTTAATATCATTGCATAAAATGTGGACTTTAATATCATTGCTGCACATACTTTACAGTTTATTTTACCGGTTGCCATTGAGGGATGTTTGTCTCTCGACATCCGTAACACAATCTACAAACTTGCAAAGCTGGTGCAATGGATCTCACAAAAGGAGATCAACGTAGACTCCATACCATTCGCCAAACTAAATGCTGCGGAGCTTGTGTGCATGTTTGAGAAACATTTTCCTACTACAATGCTAACCATTCAGGTGCATCTTCTTGTTCACATAGTTGATGAGGTGGAAATAGCTGGCACAATTCATTCCAGATGGATGTTCTTCTTAGAGCGTTTCATGAAAACGCTTAAGGGATATGTGCGTCAAAAGGCACGTCCGGAGGGTAGCATGGCAGAAGGTTGGTTGGTATCAGAGTCCCTAGTGTACATTGGAGAGTGGCTAGACGGATTTGATAAATCCTGGGACACGCTATGGCGAACCATAGATGATGAGCGCATATCTGGGATTGTCATGTGCAATCTCGGTGTTGAGAAGAAGATGACGGAAGATCTAGAGGCTAAAATCAACCGATTTTGCATGCTTCACAATCCAGTGATGCAAAAGTGGATTTCACAATATGAGGATGCAAAGCAAGAGCGACAAAGGGCACGAATCGAGTGGAGACGGGGAAGACGACCACCGATGCACTATCCAGCGGTTCTAGAGAGCCTACCAACCTTCATGAGCTTAAGATGGTTGCACAACCAATTGAAAAGCGCACAACAATGCGGTGACGAAGTGACTGAAGAAGAGTGGGAGTACTCTCGGGGTTGCGCGACCAAGGTAAGTTTGCAATGTACGACTAGCAAGTGACTTTATTTATAAGCGTTTGAACGGCCACTCATAACCTTTGTTCGTTGTAGTATAAGTCATACACATCAGCATGGTGTAAAGGTTGACATTTTAGGGTGGAACGAATCGACAAAAAGCGTTTTACTCAAGATTGTGGAATCATGGCAAAATTTGAACAGTCTAGTCGACGACGTTCCTCTGATGCAGATCCTGTGGTGGCGGAACTCACTTACTTCGGCACGCTGCAAGAGATTTTGAGGATCGATTACAGAGGATTTTTTGTCGACTTGTTCGACGTGCAATGGTTCAAGATAATCATGGAGGGTCGCAACGGTATTGTGCGTAGAGGAGAGTCTGGTTTTCTTGAGGTGGATTCTACTAAGAAATGGACTGACCTAAGAGACACTTTCGTACTACCCGAGCATTGTGAACAAGTAAGTATGTAAATAGTTAACATCCCCCTTTTACAAGTTATGTGCTTGAAAGCTCCATGTAAGTTATGTGGCTCTGGCAGGTAATATTTCATCCTACAAAGTCTACATCAAACTGGTGGTACGTCATAGAGGTAGCCCCTCGTAGTGCAAGGACGTATGAAGGCTACCATGTGCCAATCACAACGACATCAATGGAGGAGATAAGAGAAGATGCTCAATCAGAAGCCGCTGCGGTGGTGCCAGACGAGCATCAAGATGCTACTACTCTATATGGGGTGCATGCAGAGGAGCTACAAAATGAAACAGAGGATATGTGTTTAAACGGAGAGCTCTATATAGATATAGGAAGTTATGCTGAGTTATGCGAGGATGAGAGAGAGATCTCTTAAAGCCACAAATATTGTATTTGAACAATTTTGCTCCGTGTTGTAAAAGCTCTGGCTCTCTAAGTACCTTCCATGGTGTATAACGCTCTTTTCTACTCGCGCTCACATCTTTTGATTGAAAATTCTGAGTTTTCGACTTGCCTCTTCTATCACTTGATTCATTGCGTCATTGTATTTATATGCGTCATTACGTCATTGTATTTAATGGTCTTTGCGTCATTGTCTACTCTATTCATTCAATATTAAGTTTAAATATTCGTGTGTTTAATGCAGGTATGGATGATGAGGAGTTTCTTTCTTCTTTGTCACCGCAGCAGAGACAGTGGTACGTGGAGCGTCATCGCTCTGGCGCATCATCGCGCGTTCCTACTCCATCCGCATCTCCCTCTCTTTCGGAGCATTCGGTGCGCTCCGAAGCTTCGGCATCGACGAGACGAGCTTCACACTCGTCTAGACACCGGCGCTCTAGTGGTGGCGGTGGCGGTTGTTGTGGGGATTCCGCCACCGATGCCTCCACACCGCCTCGTGTTCGACGAGGCTCTTTACCCTCCCCTTCTTTGCCCGCCCCCACACCAGCCATAGCATCGCCATCTACGCCAGGTTTTGCACGGCTGACTGTTCCTAGAAGCTACACACCTCTACCTACTCCGCTAGGAGCCACCCCACTCGACACTCCTCGCTTCGGGGCCCAGACGCCGGTGGAGACACCTGACGTCCGTACCCCCATCGACACGCCGCTAGAGACCCCTGCCGGGACACCCAAGTTCACGCGTCACCGGCCAGAGGGCTTGCCTTACTCCGTCGACATCAGCGGCGGCATCATCACGGATGATGACGGCAAGAAGGTGATCTCGCGCATGCGTGGTCTTTGCTCTCAGCTATTTAGACACTACATACTAAACAAATGGAGTGAAGTACCAAGTGATTTAAAAAACAGAGTCATCAGCATACTTCATGATGAGTTTCCCGTTCCAACACGGGATCAGCGCTTCAATGAAGACCTGATGAAGATTCGAATGCGCGAATACTGCAAACACAAGCGTTCCGAAGTGCAAAAAGCAATCAAGAATGGGTGGAACAGGCCAGATTGGCTGGACAAAGAAGATTGGAAGAATGCGAAGAAAGCAGCGCGCGAGAATCCCGACAAGTGGAAGCAACAAAAGGATGCAGCCAGAGCGCGAGTAGAGGCAGGGAGCTCGCACCACTTGGGGAGCGGTGGATGGGCATCATTTGAGACCGATTTTGTAAGTGTTTTCACATTGCTCTTTATGCATGTTCGATAGTTTAGGGTTTATGAGTTTTTTAGTTCTAACATAATGAAATTTTTGTATGTTTTGACAGTGGTCGATGACAGGACGTGATCCCACACCGTACGAGGGCGAGTACGCAGGCAGGAAGGGCTTAAACACCCTGATGGACATTCTCAGTTCTCGCGGCGGCATGGTTAGTATTAGGGTGTACTCTTTTTTATTTTTTGTATTGTTTTATAAATGTCGTTATATGTTTATACTTACTGAAAGCTGTCTTATTGTCTTTTTTTGCAGAATCCGACAGATACGCCGCTTGGACGCGATGAGACGTCTGACTAGACGACGTCAGTTTAGCCGTAGCTAGATAGCATTAGTTTAGGGTTTCTCATAGCTTATGTATCATGAGACGGATTTTATACGTCTTTTTGAACCATGTATATTATTACATTTGTCACCGCAGTTCCTTTTGCCAATCAATTCTTTATGCCTATGATGTTGTACAATTGTCATTATTACATTTGCCAATCAATTCATTTTGCCTAGGATGTGTACAATTGTCAATTTTGCAAACAATGCATCTTGTGGGTGACTATTTTGGGTCTATTATCTACCTTTGCACTTTTTTAAAAAAGTGAATCAAGTACAATATGGTTGATGGGTGGCAGGGCATTCAATGCCCTGTCACCAAAAAAAAATTCTCTCGGGCGTCGCTATAAGCATCGCTATTTATCGCTCTGTAGCGTCGCTATGAGCGTCGCTATAGTCTTCTGTGTAAACGTCGCTATATGCGTCGCTATATAGCGACGCTCGTAGCGACGGTTTTAGTGACGCCGGGGGTTATAAAAACCCAGTGTATTTCCGTCGCTAACAGCGTCACAAGAGCACACAACCTCTTGTAGTGTTCACTAGCTAGTCTTGAAGGAACACAAAGAATTTTATTGTACAATGTCTCTCTTAATGGGAGAAACCATAATACAAAGCCTTTTGGAGGGGGGACCGGCTCCATGCAAATACGTTCCTCAACTGTTTTCAATAGCTTAATTTCTCTCTCTTTTGAAAGTATTGTTCATGCTATCTAACTAGGTGTTATGCTTTTTGTTGCTCTCTCCACCCAAGCACTCTTGTAATTCTCATTAGGAATCTATTCTAATGAAAAGCCCACTATGTTCATGCTAATTTCCGCTACACACAAGTTGTTAGGCCATTAAATGTTACATTGGTATCAGAGCACAAGGTTTCTTTTTTCTTGCTCAAGAAGGGAGGTCCTCAAGCTAGCTATAAATGGTTGGTATTATTAATTGCCTGTGAGTAAGTAGAATAGGGATTTTTCAGCCTTGTAGTGCGCCTGCCTTCGTGCAGTTAACGGGGCATCGCCATCGAGAGCTATGGTCTTAATAGTGGAGTCCTACGGGACTCGCCTACGGCTTAACCACTATTGAGCTATTAGAAGCTTGACAGGAGCCGGTGCTGTTTTGGTGTTGAAAGACTCTCTCTTCTATTCCTTGCAATTAATGGTATTCGAGCCACTCGTATAGTAGCTTGAGTGCTTTTTCTAAAGGGGTAAAGAGGAGTAGCAACTAGGGCTTGAAGTGCCAAAGTACACCTAAAAGTTGTTAGAATGGCTAACAATAGTAAAGAGAGTGAAATTAATGTTGATAACTTTGATTTTGCTAATGAGCAAGCTACTAATGATGATCCGATGCTTGTTAACTATCTTGTTTCTAGGCTTCAACAAGCCATGGGCAATCCATCTCTCCAAAGTGAAGTGAAACGGCAGCTCTGTGCTCACGGGATTCTCCAAGCTCATCACCATGATGAGAGAACACCTAGGAAGCCTCCTTGTGAGACCCCCAAAAGAGGTCTCTCTCCGATTTGGGAAGAAGAAGAGAATCCATACGAAGGGCTCAAGAATTTACTTCTTGATGATGCATCTCCTTCCCAAAGGAGTACTCAAGAGACTCCACCGAAGGAACGAGAAAGAAGTGAGTCTCCTGCCACCTCGGCGCAGATGGATCCACGAAGACGGCGGGCTAAACGCTCTCCATCACCACCAAAGCGGAGAAGACCATCACACTCTTCTCCACACCATAATTCAAAGAGGGATGATAAAAAGCAAGAGAAGAAAAAGGCGAGAAAGAGGACACCCTCTTCTCCATCTTCTTCACCCTCTTCCTCTTATGAAAGTGATGCCGGAGACGACAAAGATCAAGACAAGAAAAAGGCGAGAAAGAGGTCACCCTCTTCTCCACCTTCTTCAAATTCTTCACCTTCTGAAGAAAATGATGGTGCAACCTTTGAACCGTCAAAAAGAAGAGGCCACAGGAAATCCTATGCCACATGGAAGAGGTCATCCAAGCTGAAAAAGTTCAAAGAGGGAGGGAAAAGAATCTCTTTCCTTACCTATGATGGCACCTTTGGTGCTACGGACAAAGTCTTGGCCTTTATCCAATAGTTTGATGTGGCGTTTGGAGATGAGAGCTTCACAGAGTCCTCTAAGCTACGCCATGTAGCTATGCACTTTCAAAAGTCCGCCAGGCAATGGTGGTCTAGCCAATGAGCCAACGGTGAAGCTCCACGAACATGGAAAGCTTTAAGAGCTTCCATTATGAAGCAGTTTTGGCCACCGATGCCAAAGACAAAGTACTCACCGAATGGCGAAGCTTAAAGCTCTCTCTCTATGAATCCATCCACAAATATGTAGACAAGTTTTGGGACCTACAACTCAAAGCTACTGTCTTCAAAAAGTTGAATTTTGGAGAGCAAAAGAAACAATTTTGTGCGGGCTTAACCAAAGAAATGGCGGAGTATGTCAACTCCCAAAGGCCACGTACCATTTCGGCGGTAATACACCATACTATGGTGGTCTTTCGAATCAATTTCCAAACGGGGGCTAAAGAAATAATAAGCCCACGGAAAACAAGGGTTCCAATGAGCCTAAGGGGAAGGACAATGTCCAAAAGTCTCCTAATGGAAACTCCAACAAAGCTAAAGAGAAGGGAGTTTACAAAGGTAAAAAAACTCTCTCCTGAAGAGCTTGAGCATTATCGCAAGGATAATCGGTGTTTCAAGTGCGGAGAACAAGGGCATGCGTACCGCACTTGTCCCCAAAAGAACAACAACCAAGATCCTCCTAGAGCTTCCTTGGTTGAAATCCAAGAGGAGGAGACTCACCAAACTCACCACAAAGGATCTCCTGTATGCCATGCTTGGGGAAAGGTAAGAGAACATGATGCTTTTATTCTCTTTGACCTTGGTTCTTCTCAAAATTTTATATCTATAGAGTTGGCCACCAAGCTAGGCATACAAGCTTAAGAGATGAGAGATGTCCTACCCCCGCAAACAGTGCCTTCAAGGGGCAAGAAGCTTCAGTCACTCCCTTAAACGGGAAATTGAGGCTTCCTGTCCAAGGCTATGTGGACAAAGAGGACTTCTTTATCTCTCCTCTCAAGCATGAGGATGTAATCCTAGGGGCACCATGGTTTGACCGCCTGTCTGCCAATGTTAAATTCCCTGAAAGGAGAATCTCCTTTAAGTTTAGGGAAAAAGACATGTATATAGATGCTAAGGAAATGGGTAACACTATCCCCATTGTACATACACCAACTTTCAACAAGTCAATAAAGAGCTCTATTTCCGTGTACATGATTTTTGTTAAAGATTCTCAAAATGAACCTATTGCTTTAGCAAAAGAAAATAAAAGAAACCAAAAGGAATTAGAGTTATCCAATTTTCTCAAGGGGTTTCAAGATGTTTTTATTGACGACATCCCTTGTGAGCTACCTCCCAAACGAGGTAATGATGAGCATGAAATTGAACTTCTTCCAGGAAGTTCACCGCTTAACAAACCTCCTTATAGAGTTTCTCAAGCTCAACAAGAGGAGATTATCCGGCAAGTGCATGAGTTAGTTGAGAAGGGCATGGTTAGGCCTAGCTCATCTCCATTTTGCTCACCTGTGCTATTAGTGCAAAAGAAAGACGGCACATACCGTATGTGTGTCGACTATAGAGCACTAAATAGGATCACTATCAAGAATAGGTTTCCCGTTCCACAGGTAGAAGACCTATTTGATAAGCTACAAGGATCGACCTACTTCAGTAGGATTGACCTAAAAAGTGGCTGTCATCAAATAAGGATAGTTGATCAAGACATTGTAAAGACCACATTTCGCACCACATGTGGTCTTTATGAATACATTGTCATGCCTTTTGGCTTGACCAATGCACCAGCCACATTCAACCGCTTGATGGAGAAGCTGTTCAGGCCTCATAGAACCTTCACTGGAGTGTTCTTTGATGATATTATCATCTACTCTAATTCATTAGACGAACACAAGCAACACCTCCAGGTAATATTTCAAGTTTTGAGAGAGAATAAAATTTATGTTTATCGAAAGAAAAGTGAATTTTTCTTGCAAGAGTTTCAGTATTTAGGTCACATTATCTCTCAAGATGGCATCCAAATGGATCCATCAAAGTTAGAGGTAATAAAAGGATGGCCTAAACCAAGGAATCTTCATGAACTAAGAAGCTTTATAGGTATGTGTGCATACTATAGACGCTTCATAGAAAAGTTCTCACAAATTGCGGGACCATTACATGACCTAACAAAGAAAAGCGTTAGGTATACATGGTCTGCTAAGGAGAACAATGCTTTCGAAAAGCTTATCTCTCAACCTGTGCTTACACTACCGGATCTCTCAAAACCATTTGAGGTCCAATGTAATGCTTGTGGTGATTGCCTTGGAGCTGTTTTGCTTCAAGAAGGGCACGCCATAGTCTATGAAATTCGAAGGCTCGACCCTATTGAGCAAGCTCTAGGCATATATGAAAAGGAACTCCTTGTAGTTCTACATGCCTTAGACTCATGGAAGCACTATTTATTGGGAACTCCTTTCATTCTGCGAACGGATCACCAAAGTCTTAAGTACTTCATGACGCAAACCAAGCTCTCTGACAAAAAAATGAGGTGGGAAAATTTCCTTTTGCAATTTCATTTTCATATTGCTCACATTGCTGGCAAGCATAATCAAGTAGCTGATGCACTCTCAAGACAGCCGAGAGTGAATGTGGTTTCCATAGCAACTCACAATGATCTATCTTCAATGATAGATGAGTATGCTATTGATCCCAATTTTAGAGATGTGATTTCAGCCCTTGCATTAGGGAAGAAAGAAGAACCATTTACTTTACAAGATGGTTATCTTCTCTACGGCAATAGACTATGTGTTACTAACTCACTACGTGAGAAAGTAATGTATGAACCACATGCTCCACCTTATGCGGGGTATAGAGGAATTCAGTATAGCTTAAAGGGAATTGAAACATATTTCTATTGGCCTACCATGAAATTGAACATACAAGAGTATGTTTCTAAATGTGTGGTATGCCAAAAGACAAAATTTGATAGAGGGAAGCAACTTGGATTGCTTCAACCCTTGCCAATCCCTAATTCACCATGGGAGAGGATATCCATGGATTTTATCTTTGGATTGCCTAAGTCTATCCATGGGAATATGGGAACATGGACGATAGTAGACAGGTTCAGTAAACAAGCTCATTTTATACCTGTCAAAAAGACTATCAAAGCCCATCAAATGGCAACCCTCTTCATTTCACAAATTTTCAAGTACCATGGCTTGCCAATGTCCATAGTGTCGGATAGAGATCCTAGAATGACCAGTAATTTCTGGAATGGTCTCTTTGAGAATTTAGGGACAAGGCTAAACTTCTCTTCGGCCTATCATCCACAAACGAATGGCCAAGGTGAAATAGCCAACCTAACAATTATCAATCTACTAAAAGCCTATGTAACGGAAGTAGATCAAAGATCCCAATGGGAGAAGTACTTACCCTTAGTGGAGTATGCTTACAATAACATTATACATACTTCCACGAGAAGAGCACCTTTTGAGGTAATTGAGGGAAGATCAAAAAGTCCTTTGCTACTTAATGTACATGGGAAGATCTTCGCTGCAGATGAGTATAGCCGAGACCTACAAGAATCTTTTCAAAAGATTAAGGATGCTATCTCTATCTCACAGCAAAAGCAAAAGGCTACTACTGACAAGCACAGAAGAGCCCAAACCTTTAAAGAAAATGATTGGGTCTTATTAAAGTTTCCCAAGGCTCGATTAAGGCACACGACGGGCAAGAATCCTACGGGACACCAAAAGTACTATGCTAAACTAGCAAAAAGGTACTATGGTCCCTTCCAGATTCTTAGGCCAATCAATGATATGGCCAATCAACTCAAGTTGCCTAACATTGGCTCATACACAATGCTTTCCATGTGAGCCTATTAAAGCCTTACAAAGGAGAGCCACCTCAAGAACCAACTATTCAAGACCCACCAGAGATCGAGAACCATGACGAGGTGCTGCAGCCCGAGTTCATTCTGCGACATGAATACAAGGTACAAAGAGGCGGTAAGACTATCCGACGATATCTTATTAAGTTTAAGAATTATCCTTTTGAAGATGCTAGATGGATGCAAGGCATACAATTAAAGGATAACCTAAACCTTGTCAATGCTTACAATGCTTCCCAAGAGTAAGCAAATGTATAAAATGTTAAAAATGAACAAATTTTTTGTCTTATAAGACTCTTTTTTTTTTTATTGTACACAAAAATATTGAAGTAGTATGCATGCTTAGATCAAGTTTGCGGAGATGACGTCTCCGCAAACACCAAGTAGAGCTTGTCACTCTACTATGGAAGATTGATAGGACTAATGTGTAGACATGCTTGCGGCAGCCTCAGGCTCTCAAGTGCCAAATGGACTAGTCATCCATTGTGGAATGATGTCGTAGGGTAACATAGGGATCCTCTACCCGCTAAGAAAAGGACTCATGAATATGCTTTATCTTCTCTACACCATAGTCGAGAACGACTATGATTTCAAGAGAGAGTTAATGTCATAATAATCAATATCTAATTCTCCTAAATGATTTTCTCATGTTAAACTGATCATTTAATATGGGGAAGTGCCAGGGGAGAAAAAGCTAGAATATTGGTTAAGCTAGCAGACCGGCCACAGTAGGGATCCAAAGGAGGGAAAATAGGGATCCAAAGGGGGGGCCATCTGCAAAAGAGCCATGTGCAACAATGGACTAAAAAGACCCTAAGGTTCAGCCCATTAAGACTTCCAAAATGCTAAGGTTCCAAAATTCAAAGGTTGTGTCCAAAGGTCAACCTTAAGGGAATTGGATGCTTTGTGTGGGTACAAAAAAGTCTTTGCAATCCCTACTTCGGAGGGGGCGAGCCTTGCATGTAGGGGATGAGAGAGAAATCCACACACACACACACACGTACACAAGCTCCCTTTACACAAAGGGAATGAGGGACACATGTCAACTCCCTAGGCTAGATGCCCACAAGGTGTACCCAATTCCTATTGGATGGCCTTGGAGGTGGACCAATGAGAATTAGACTAGATTAAATATAGTTTAATTAATTCAAAAACACTTAATAAAAGAACCAATGAGAATTGAGTCCTCTAGAAGACTATTGGATAGTCTCCCAAGGGGTCCAATGAGCATTCAACAGCCCAATGACTTGCTTGATTCCTATTGGCCAGGAGGCAAAGGGGTCCAATCAGAGGTTAGTTTAATTCTTAAATTACCTAAAGCTCTCACAAAATGGGAAAGGGGGACACATGTCAGAAGGCTATCACTTATGCTACTTAATAATTGGCTAGCCCTGGGGAGGTCCAATGGGAGGATAGCAAGAGCAATTAGCAAGAGGGATTGCCCAAGAGAGAGAGGGGGCTGATTTTCACAAGGCATTATCACACACACACTCTCACACAGTCTATGTGAGAAGCAAGAAAAAGACTATCTCTTCCCAAGCTTTAATGGAGAGCTCATCACCTACTCCAAGCTTGTGAGATAGAAGCCTACATCGACACACTCTTGGCATGTGGATGAAAATCCAACCAAGAGACAAGCTTCAATGCATGCTCATCTCCTCTACCATGCTAATTACTAAGCTAAGCTATGCTAATATGAGTGATTATGTGAGGAGATGTACATCTCTCTCGTAAGATACTCCTTCTTCCTCTCAATCTACTCTCATACCCTGCTAGCTCTCACCATCTTCGAAGGTGTGTGAGGTCTTGGGTTTGAGACCGGGGATAATTGATGTTGTGTTTTCTAAGTGTTTTTCTTGGTGCATGAAGCTTTCATCTTCATTGCACTAGCTAGTCTTGAAGGAACATAAAGAATTGTATTGTACAATGTCTCTCTTGATGGGAGAAACCATAATACAAAGACTTTTGGAGGGGAGACCGCGGCTCCATGCAAATCTAGTCCTCAACTGTTGTCAATAATTTAATTTCTCTCTCTTTTGAAAGTATTGTTCATGCTATCTAACTAGGTGTTATGCTTTTTGTTGCTCTCTCCACCCAAGCACTCTTGTACATCTCATTAGGAATATATTCTAATGAAATGCCCACTATGTTCATGCTAATTTCCGCTACACACAAGTTTTTAGGCCATTAAATGTTACATAGGTGGTGATCTAAAAACCATAAAGTGCATGCTTGGATGCAAACAAGGTGCAAATTCTTTACTTCCCCGCCCATTCTGTGTGAAAGGGCACAAGACAAGTCGAGGAACTCAAGTGGAAGGTCAGGACGAAGATAATGATGACCATATAAATAGGGAGTGGCAAACTTCGGTTCTTTCATGTGATATGCTAGAGGTGCCCAATAGGGATAGCAAATATCCTGGGTGGAACCCCATAATTCCCTTCTCCCTCAACAATGTTCACTTTTGTACATTGCATGTGTTTATGCGAATATTTGATAGGATCCTAAAGCATCACATTGATTATTCTTTCACAATGAAGCCCCTCCAATAGTCAAAAGACTCTTTGCAAGTGGTGGAGACGCTCCTTAATGAGATTGGATGTCACCGATCAAGGGTGAACATTGTAGCAGAGACTTGTAGGGAGAAGATATATGAGGTGGCACAAAAGGTTTCCATGAATGGATCCAAGGCACGTCAATTTTTCAAGAAGATGTCAAAGTCTCCAATGCAGGTATCCAAGGCAAGTGTCGATCTAGAAAGTGAGAAGCGGTGGGAGTTGTTGAAAGATTTCTGTTCATGCATGACGGACAAAGATCCCAATGTGGAGGTTGCTAACCGACGCAAGCTAGTATGGTCGTCCTTTTAAAAGGTTGTGCAATTGATGAATCTTTCAAGCACCACCGTTGAGCAGCGAGAGGAGTTCAAGAAGGTGCTTTATGAATTCACGAAGGCTGCTAAGGACGGATGGTCTGAAAGCAAGATTACACACTACATGGTTTGTTTTAACGCACTTAATACATATGCAATGTTTGAAAATGCAACTTTTCTATTGGCTTATCTCCTTTTTGGTTGTTTTAGCACATTCTCTATGCGCATGGTGCATACTTCATGGACCGCTATGGTTCGCTTGATATATGGAGTACACAAGGCATGGAGAAGTCTCACTATCGAGCAAAAGGAGTCTACTTCAAGAATACTCGGCATGGTGGTGGTGGTTCACACTCCAACTACCTCCAAGAGATGTTTAACTGGTTTTTTAGGCACACCTTTGGGAGAACTCGCACTATTGAGAAAGCAAGAGAGTCGATGTTAGCAAAGAAGTTACGCAACACCTCCCGTACTGCAGCATCCGAGAAGTGGAAACGTTGGCGAGCGTCCCTGAGACATGAAGCTTGGCGTGCAACAAAGTATCGAAAAGACAGCGTTTGGGCGTCCTGTCTGTTGAGATGTAGAGAGAAAGAGAGAGAGAGAGAGACGAGACAAGAGACACACCATATACGCTCCCAAAGACTGATTCATATTGAGGACAAGATACAAATATATAGGTGAGACCAAGTTGAGTAGAGTGAGCCATATATAGCTCCAACACCCCCACTCAAACAAAGGTCTCTAGCTTTGGATGAAAAAACCCTTGGGGAGTTCAAGGGAAAAACCCAAGGCCCTATACAATGTGAAAATATGAACCAGCGATGATGATGTGAAAGTGAATTGTGCATCTATGTACAAATATTCAAGTGACTTAGAGATCACAATGTGCAAATGTGGAGTGTGCATAGTGCATGGTACCTAAAAGATTACAATGTCATATGTACAAAGCTATTACAATAGCAAAGAAGATAATCTACAAAGAGTGAGGTCGAAGAAACTCCAAGCTCCGAACGCAAGAGGATGAAACGTGACTCGTTGAGGCCTTTGGTCAAAATGTCAGCAATCATCTGGTCACTTGGACAGTGTTCAACCATAATGGTTCCTTTGCATACTTCATACCTGACATAATGATAATGGACAGCAATGTGCTTTGACTTATTATGTTGAACATAGTCTTTTGCAAGACTAATAGCACTTTGGTTGTCACACCGCAAGGGTGTGCTAGAAAGAGGAGAGTGACCAATATCAACCAGCATTTGTCGAAGCCAAATCAACTCACGAGCTGCAAGTGATGCCGCAACATATTCTGACTCAGTCGTAGAAACTGCAACACAACGTTGTTTCTTGCTAGTCCAAGAAACAAGACAACCATTTATAAAGAAGCAATTTCCACTAGTAGATCGCATAGATAAATGTGAGCTTGCCCAATCTGCATCTGTGTAACCCAAAAGAGAAAGAGATTGCATAGAATCCGATGTGAGTTGTCGTCGATAGACTAAACCAAAATCTGTAGTGCCTTTCAAGTATTTCAACACACGCTTTACAGCGGACCAATGCTTAAGAGAAGGACATGCAAGATGTTGTCCAAGATAATTAGCAGCAAAAAAAATATCAGGACGAGTGTTCATGCCAACAAACTGAAGACATCCAATCAAGTTAGCATAAGGTTGATTTGTGACAAGTTGACCGCCATTGTCAGAAGTGTTCTTCGTAGAGCTCGCAAGACAAGGTGTGTTGACTGAATGTACAGATTCCATACCAAAATTTTGAATAGTATCTGCAATAAATTTTGACTGTCGAAGGAATAAAATACCTTTTGTACGGTTCCGTTGGATTTGAATGCCAAGACACGAGTGAATCTCTCCAAGATCCACCATATCAAATGCAGAAGACAATAACTTTTTCACTTGCTGAAGAAATCCCAAATCATTGGAAACAAGGATGGTATCATCCACATAAAGAGCAAGAATCACAAAACTGCTACCTTGGCGTTTTATGTATAAGTTGGGGTCTGACGAGCAAGAGATGAATCCTTTAGAGGTGAGAAAAAGATCAAATTTTTTCACTACAAGAGGTTGTGTGCTCTTGTGACGCTGTTAGCGACGGAAATACATTGGTTTTAATAACCCCCGGCATCGCTAAAACCGTCGCTACGAGAGCGTCGCTATAGGCGTCGCTATATGCGTCGCTATGAGCGTCGCTATATAGCGACGCCTATAGCAACGTTTACACAGAAGAGTATAGCGACGCTCATAGCGACGCTACAGAGCCATAAATAGCGACGCTTATAGCGACGCCCGAGAGAATATTTTTTTGGTGGCAGGGCATTGAATGCCCTGCCACCCATCAACCATATTGTACTTGATTCACTTTTTAAAAAAAATGCAAAGGTAGATAATAGACCCAAAATAGTCACCCACAAGACGCATTGTTTGCAAAATTGACAATTGTACACATCATAGGCAAAATGAATTTATTGGCAAATGTAATAATGACAATTGTACAACATCATAGGCATAAAGAATTGATTGACAAAAGGAACTGCGGTGACAAATGTAATAATATACATGGTTCAAAAAGACGTATAAAATCTGTCTCATGATACATAAGCTATGAGAAACCCTAAACTAATGCTATCTAGCTACGGCTAAACTGACGTCCTCTAGTCAGACGTCTCATCTCGTCCAAGCGGCGTATCTGTCGGATTCTGCAAAAAAAGACAATAAGACAGCTTTCAGTAAGTATAAACATATAACGACATTTATAAAACAATACAAAAAATAAAAAAGAGTAAACCCTAATACTAACCATGCCGCCGCGAGAACTGAGAATGTCCATCAGGGCGTTTAAGCCCTTCCTGCCTGCGTACTCGCGCTCGTACGGTGTGGGATCACGTCCTGTCATCGACCACTGTCAAAACATACAAAGATTTCATTATGTTAGAACTAAAAAACTCATAAACCCTAAACTATCGAACATGCATAAAGAGCAATGTGAAAAGACTTACAAAATCGGTCTCAAATGATGCCCATCCACCGCTCCCCAAGTGGTGCGAGCTCCCTGCCTCTCCTCGCGCTCTGGCTGCATCCTTTTGTTGCTTCCACTTGTCGGGATTCTCGCGCGCTGCTTTCTTCGCATTCTTCCAATCTTCTTTGGCCAGCCAATCTCGCCTGTTCCACCCATTCTTGATTGCTTTTTGCACTTCGGAACGCTTGTGTTTGCATTATTCGCGCATTCGAATCTTCATCAGGTCTTCATTGAAGCGCTGATCCCGTGTTGGAACGGGAAACTCATCATGAAGTATGCTGATGACTCTGTTTTTTAAATCACTTGGTACTTCACTCCATTTGTTTAGTATGTAGTGTCTAAACAGCTGAGAGCAAAGACCACGCATGCGCGAGATCACCTTCTTGCCGTCATCATCCATGATGATGCCGCCGCTGATGTCGACGGAGTAAGGCAAGCCCTCTAGCCGGTGACGCGTGAACCTGGGTGTCCCGGCAGGGGTCTCTAGCGGCGTGTCGATGGGGGTACGGACGTCAGGTGTCTCCACCGGCGTCTGGGCCCCGAAGCGAGGAGTGTCGAGTGGGGTGGCCCCTGGCGGAGTAGGTAGAGGTGTGTAGCTTCTAGGAACAGTCAGCCGTGCAAAACCTGGCGTAGATGGCGATGCTGTGGCTGGTGTGGGGGCGGGCAAAGAAGGGGAGGGTAAAGAGCCTCGTCGAACACGAGGCGGTGTGGAGGCATCGGTGGCGGAATCCCCACAACAACCGCCACCACCACCACTAGAGCGCCGGTGTCTAGACGAGTGTGAAGCTCGTCTCGTCGACGCCGAAGCTTCGGAGCACGCCGAATGCTCCGAGAGAGAGGGAGATGCGGATGGAGTAGGAACGCGCGATGATGCGCCAGAGCGATGACGCTCCACGTACCACTGTCTCTGCTGCGGTGACAAAGAAGAAAGAAACTCCTCATCATCCATACCTGCATTAAACACACGAATATTTAAACTTAATATTGAATGAATAGAGTAGACAATGACGCAAAGACCATTAAATACACTGACGTAATGACGCATATAAATACAATGACGCAATGAATCGAGTGATAGAAGAGGCAAGTCGAAAACTCAGAATTTTCAATCAAAAGATGTGAGAGCGAGTAGAAAAGAGCGTTATACACCATGGAAGGTACTTAGAGAGCCAGAGCTTTTACAACACGGAGCAAAATTGTTCAAATACAATATTTGTGGCTTTAAGAGATCTCTCTCTCATCCTCGCATAACTCAGCATAACTTCCTATATCTATATAGAGCTCTCCGTTTAAACACATATCCTCTGTTTCATTTTGTAGCTCCTCTGCATGCACCCCATATAGAGTAGTAGCATCTTGATGCTCGTCTGGCACCACCGCAGCGGCTTCTGATTGAGCATCTTCTCTGATCTCCTCCATTGATGCCGTTGTGATTGGCACATGGTAGCCTTCATACGTCCTTGCACTACGAGGGGCTACCTCTATGACGTACCACCAGTTTGATGTAGACTTTGTAGGATGAAATATTACCTGCCAGAGCCACATAACTTACATGGGAGCTTTCAAGCACATAACTTGTAAAAGGGGGATGTTAACTATTTACATACTTACTTGTTCACAATGCTCGGGTAGTACGAAAGTGTCTCTTAGGTCAGTCCATTTCTTAGTAGAATCCACCTCAAGAAAACCAGACTCTCCTCTACGCACAATACCGTTGCGACCCTCCATGATTATCTTGAACCATTGCACGTCGAACAAGTCGACAAAAAATCCTCTGTAATCGATCCTCAAAATCTCTTGCAGCGTGCCGAAGTAAGTGAGTTCCGCCACCACAGGATCTGCATCAGAGGAACGTCGTCGACTAGACTGTTCAAATTTTGCCATGATTCCATAATCTTGAGTAAAACGCTTTTTGTCGATTCGTTCCACCCTAAAATGTCGACCTTTACACCATGCTGCTGTGTATGACTTATACTACAACGAACAAAGATTATGAGTGGCCGTTCAAACGTTTATAAATAAAGTCACTTGCTAGTCGTACATTGCAAACTTACCTTGGTCGCACAACCCCGAGAGTACTCCCACTCTTCTTCAGTCACTTCGTCACCGCATTGTTGTGCCCTTTTCAATTGGTTGTGCAACCATCTTAAGCTCATGAAGTTTGGTAGGCTCTCCAGAACCGCTGGATAGTGCATCGGTGGTCGTCTTCCCCGTCTCCACTCGATTCGTGCCCTTTGTCGCTCTTGCTTTGCATCCTCATATTGTGAAATCCACTTTTGCATCACTGGATTGTGAAGCATGCAAAATCGGTTGATTTTAGCCTCTAGATCTTCCGTCATCTTCTTCTCAACACCGAGATTGCACATGACAATCCCAGTTTGGCGAATGGTATGGAGTCTACGTTGATCTCCTTTTGTGAGATCCATTGCACCAGCTTTGCAAGTTTGTAGATTGTGTTACGGATGTCGAGAGACAAACATCCCTCAATGGCAACCGGTAAAATAAACTGTAAAGTATGTGCAGCAATGATATTAAAGTCCACATTTTATGCAATGATATTAAAGTCCACTATGAACGTACCTGACACATTTTATGCCAATCGTGTGACTTCAAACCGGTAAGCTTTCCTTCTTTAGTAAAACACGTTCGGAGCGAGTGCATTACGCCAGTGGGGGTCCGCAAAGATCGAATGGCCTCTTTTACTTTGCGTTCTTGGGCTCCTGTGAAAATCCATGGTGCTTTAGGGAGTTTTATCGATCCATCAGACGCTGTTTGCGGCCAATATTGCTCCATACGATCCACATTTCTAAGGTCAACTCTGGCTCCCAAAGTATCTTTCTTGCCGGTCAAATGGTCCCATAGTAGATTACCCACATTCTTCAATATGTGCATTGGATCGAGCAAGTGATTGATCATGAGTCGGGGCCAGTATGGTAACTCGTACCATAGAGATAGTCTCTTCATCCCTGGAGGCAATCTGTCATCGCACATCTCCTTCTGCTCTAACCATGCTTGTGCAGACATCCTTGGTGGCTCTCTTCCCAAAAAGTCGTCGCGTAACACATGATTCTCTGGAAGATACGCTTGATGACCTTCATAGATTTGCTTCTTCAGTGAGGGTGCCCTACGTGCATTCAGTCTAGGTCCACATGTGACACATGCTCTATATCCTCTTGTTTGAAGCCCTGCATGTATACACATGATAATAGATCAACTATGGGAAAAAACAATATTTACAGTGTCTGAGTGAGGAGTGTCAATAGATCACCTGAGCATTCTGTTAGCCCGGGATAGTCATGCATGGTCCACATTAGAATGCCTCTGATCAAAGCATTCCGTCGTCCTGTGTGTCGGCTCATATCCACCACCTCTATGCCAATCCACAATTGTTGTAGCTCTTCCAATAGTGGACGAAGAAACACATCCATATTCCCCACTTTATATCGCCCTGGCACAATCAAGCTTAGCCATAGGTGCCCCTTCTTCGTAGTCAACCACGGGGGAATGTTGTAGTTGACGATGACAACGGGCCATACACTGTAAGATGTTGATCTTTGACCAAATGGATTTACGCCATCCATAGCCAGGCCTAAGCGCAAAGTTCGAGCTTCCCTGGCAAAATCCGACCATGTTCCATCTATATGTTTCCACGCTACGCAATCTGCAGGAATTCGTAGCACACCATCCGAAGATTTATTCTCCTCATGCCATGATGCTAGGGCAACCATGGACTTACATTCGAAGAAATGCTTGATGCGAGGAAGCAGAGGGAAATGTCGCAAAACCTTTTGTGGAATTTTTGTCCCGTGGAGATCTACTCGATATCTTTCGGAATCACATTTCGGACACTTCTCCATGTCTATGTATTCCCCTCTGAAAAGAATGCAGTCATTAGGACAAGCGTGGATAGAATTGTAATCCATCCCCAAGTTTCGCAAAATCTTTCTTGCTTCATCTCGGGAATCTGGCATCACATTGTCAGCTGGTAGTATGTGCTCTTTCAGCAATCTACACAACATAAAAATATGATACAGTCGTGTAAAAATCTATCAGATCATTATACATTTAGAGTTCTATTAAAGTAAACTAATTGTAATAGATCACCTGAAAAACGCTGTGACGCTAGTGTCACTCCATCCAAACTTTGCCTGCATGTTGAGAAGAACCAGGAGTGCTTTCAATCTAGACATACGTGCTCCATTATACAATGGCGTATCGGCTTCACTTTTCATATCATCATAGATAAGCCTTTCTGAATCCATGATCGTCTTGATCATTTCATCAATCTCGGGCTCAAACATTGCCTCGTTGGGAATGTGCTCTGCATGATCATCCCCCGAGCTGTCAGAGGCTACATCTTGTGGCCTCACATATGCTGCTTGACCAAAGCGCCTGCGAACACGTCTATTGGGTTGCAAGATTGCTGCTTGTTGGCCAGCGTCAGAGTCCGACGAGTTATAATTGGCAACAACTCGATCTATAATAGATGGATCGAACTCGCCAAATTCGCGAACGTGCTGCAAAGAAACACGTCTTGTCCGTCGCACAGCATGCTTGCATTGATTACAAGGACATAAGACCCTCGTTGAGAGATAGGTGTTTCGGTTGGACGGTCCCACATCCTCGTCGCTACTCATAACGAGGATAAAAAACTTATAACCTGGACAACAAATTTAATATTCTATTGGCATTCTTCGTCTTATCTCTCTCTCTCTCTCTCTCTCTCTCTCTCTCTCTCTCTCTCTCTCTCTCTCTCTCTCTCTCTCTCTCTCTCTCTCTCTCTCTCTCTCTCTCTCTCTTACCTCACATTCTCTAGTCATGTCCAATCCCCGCACACCTCGGTCTAGAGGTGCACGGAGATCAGAACCACCGGGTTATAATCTCGTCTTTATTGGTCAATACCTATATTTGTGGGTACAAGAAATCTACACACCCACGTCTACATGATACTGCATGTAGTGGAAAAAACCCCTTTGCCTCTTCTCTAGCTGTAGCACTGCACTTCATCTTAACATCTTTTCACAGTAGATCTTTTCACTATTCGTCTAACTCTAAACCCTAAACCGTAAGTAATTCTTGCGTGGACTCGATCTAACGTAAATAAGCGTAAATCTAAATAAACGTAAATCTAACTAAAAATAAAGCTAAATCTAATTTAACGTAAGTCTAATGACTAGAGGTTGTCTAGATGGTCATTGTGTCGGGGATGTAGTGACTCTTGCCGCCCTGAAGATCCACCTTCTTCCCTATCTTCTGAAGACATTTCACCAGTACTTTTGGATCGACGGAGCCTACCATGAGTGAAGGCAGCAATACCCTATATTCCATTGAGGGCTTTCTTCACCCACTTCATGCAGGCATCACAGTCTATGGAGACCTAAATCTAATCTAATATAACGTAAATCTAAATCTAGCTTAAATAAACGTAAATCTAGTTAAAAATAAACCTAAATCTAATTTAATGTAAGTCTACATATAACCTAATCTTTAACGTCTTTTAAGATAGTTTCCTACGACGTTATAACTCTCTTCTTCTTGTGTGTGTGCGCGTGTGTGGATGTGTGTGCCAATAAAAAGAGATAAATGGTATAACCTTTCTATCACCCATGCCAAGTATGATAGATTGATTATGCCATTTCCCTCTTGAATAATAGGTCTTGAGTTCAACTCCTCGTCGGCTAGATCTTTAGGTCTTTTAATTTTAATTAGTTTCCTACGACGTTAAATTAGTTTCCTACGACGTTAAATTAGTTTCTCTCTCTTTCTCTCTCAATGTGTGTGCGTTTTTTTGGATCGTATGCATGTTTTCTCTCTCTTTTCCTCTCTCAATGTGTGCATTTTTGTTTATGCATGTTCTCTCTCTCTTTTCCTCTCTCAATGCGTGCGTTTTTTGTTTATGCATGCTCTCTCTCTCTTTTTCTCTCTCAATGTGTGTGTGCATTCTTTGTTTATGTATGTGTGTGTGCGTTTTTGTTTTTGTTTGTACTCTCTCTCTCTCTCTCTCTCTCTCTCTCTCTCTCTCAAAAACACTATGTGTGTGTGTGTATGTGTGTGTGTGTGAGAGAGAGAGAGGGAGAGAGAAAGAGGGAGAGAGAAAGAGGGGAAGGGAACATGAGAATGAGGAGAGGGAAGGAGCATACCTGGCTCTCCTTCCTCTCCTCGTGTGTGTGTGTGTGTGTGTGGAGAAGAAAAAGAGAGAGAGAGAGAGAGAGAGAGAGAGAGAGAGAGAGAGAGTGAGGGAGAGCGTTACCTGCTCCTTGGTTGAGGGCGCCGAAAAACTCAGATCTGGGATCTGAGTTTTTGGGCGCGCTCGGTTATTTTTTTACCCCAGCCGGCGTCGCTATGAGCGTCGCAAATTCCTTTGTAAATTTGCGACGCTCATAACGACGCCAGGATTATTTTTTTTTGAGCGTCGCTGTGTGAGCATCGCTAATATGAAGAGCCTCTTGTAGTGTTTATACCAGGCTCGCGAAGCTTGTTTGAGACCATATAGTGCCTTATGGAGTTGAGCAACAAGGTCTTCTTTACCTGGAATAACAAACCCTTCTGGTTGTTCCATATAAATTTCCTCTTCCAAGTCACCATGAAAAAAAGCAGTTCGCACATCCATTTGATGAGCTTCTAAATCAAATTGAACAGCAAATGCCAATAAAACTCGAACACTTGTAATGCGAACAACTGGTGAAAAAGTCTCTTGATAATCAACACCAGCTACTTGGGAGTAACCTTTTGCAACTAAACGCACCTTGAACTTGTCAAAAGATCCATCTGCTTTTACTTTTGTCTTATACACCCACTTACATTTAATAGTTGTACGACCAGGAGGTAATTCAGTTAGTATCCATGTACCTTTAGCGATAAGAGAATCGTACTCTGCTTCCATAGCCTCTTGCCATTGATCCTTTTGTGGTGAAGAGATAGCTTAATCATAAGTAATGGGATCTTCGGAAGTAGAAAAAGCATTATCAGCAATATCGTCATCATAAACATGACATGAGCCATGTTCAAAATCAATAGGCAGATCAACAAAAATATCAATATCATCATTGGCAAAATTTGGAATGGATGGTTGTGAAGAGGAAAGTTGCTCTATAGGAAGAGTTTCATCTTCTGAAAGAAATGGAAAAGCTTGAAGCAATGATTTAGTATCATCAGAATCATCCATGGATCATGAGCCTCCCATAAGCTTTTCGTTAAAAGTAGCATCACGATTCACAATTACTTTCTTGGAGGAAGGGTCATAGAATTTGTAGCCTTTGGAAGTGTCAGAATATCCAATAAAAATAACTTTAAGACCAGGAGCATCAAGCTTTGTTCGTGTTTCTTTGGGAACATGAATATAAGCAATACATCCAAAGGTTCGAAAATGAGATACAGAAGGAATGTCACCTGTCCATGCTGTGATGGATATCTTACCAGAGGGTGCAGTAGTAGGAAGATGATTCTGAATAAATACTGCTGTCAAAGTAGCTTCAGCCCAAAAAACACGAGATAAGCCAGAATGAATCAACATACATCTTACAGCATTGAGAATAGTGTGATTCTTTCGTTTAGTAACACCGTTCTGTTGAGGCGAATATGGAATAGTGTGTTCATGATGAATTCCAGCACAGTAACTCACAAACTCTCGAGAAACATATTCGCCTCCATTGTCACTACGAAGCTTCTTAAGGTGATGACCTGTTTGAAGTTCCGCAGCCTTGTGGAATTGTTTGAAAACAGATAAGGCTTCAGATTTTTGTCTAAGTAGAAATACAATCGTATACCTTGAGAAATCATCAATGAAAGTAATGAAGTAGCGATATTGTGATCTCGAAGAAGGTAGAGGTCCACATATATCAGTATGAACAAGATCCAATATGTCATGAGAATGAGTTGTATTTGAAAGAGGAAAGGGTTTGCGATTGTGTTTCCCAAGAGCACAAAATTCACAAATTCCCATATGAGGATGAGCTTTAAGATCCATGCCATGAACAAGATCACAACGTTGAAGATCAAGGAGTTTTGAGAAATCAGCATGAACAAAACGGTGATGTCATACTTTGCAATCATGATCACTTGGAGCAGTGACAACATTTGCTACAGCATCGTTGAGAGAGAGTTCAAACAAATTACCATTTCGAGGAGCAGTGGCTATAGTCTGTCCATGTTTCTCAATTCGGCATTTGGTATGATCAAATCCAACAAACAGACCAAGATCAACAAGTCTAGCAATTGATAGAAGATTACGTTGAAGATCTGGTACATGTAATACTCCTCGCAAAATTCGAGTGGAAGAAGATAAGGTACCAAGATATAAATCTCCAATACCCTTTACTTGACAAGTAGTATCATCAGCAAGATAAACAACACGTTGAACTGGCAGTGGATGATAGTTATGGAGCCACTTAGACTGATATGTCATATTTCTTGTAGCACCAGAATCGACAATAACAAGTGATCCATCGCGTACATGAAGTATTCTGTCTGGAGCAACTGAACATAGGACGCAGCTTGTTTCTGGTACAATGTTGTTTCGATGTTCAGTAGCATATGCTCTATTCCGATCTGTGTCGAATCGACGCTTATAGCACATATGAGTGGGATGATCAGATCGTCCACAATATTCACAAGAAGAAAAAGAAGAGTCTCTAGATAAACGTGGTTGTTTTGTGGTAATATTGTGTTCTTCATCATGTTGACGTGCCCAACAATCATCTTCAGTATGGCCATTTCTGTTGCAGTAAGAACATTGCTTATTAGGAAATTTGAGACGAGAGAAAATATTACCGCGACGGCCACCTCTGCGGGTTCCTTGTTGAAATGGACGCCTTTGAGTATAAAAAGCCCGTTCCATCTGTTGTGACTCAGTCTCCTCGTGTGAAATCATAGCTGTATCATGACTAGCATTACGACGTTCTTGACGTTGAGAGTATTCAATCAAAGACATGCAGGCTTGGTCGAAATCAAGACCATCTTTATTAGAGAGAATAGTAACAATGTTATCATAAGAAGAGTCCTTCACCGTATCAAGGAGAAGTGTAATCAGTTGCTTTTGTGGAACAGGATCACCAGCAGCAGCAAGTTAATTAATAATAGATTTGAAAGATTCAATATGTCCCGTCATGGCAGTACCAACTTCATATTGTAACTTATTAAGCAACCCTCTCAAATAAAGTATTTCTGTGACAGATTTCTTCTGAAAGTTTGCAATAAGGTACTTCCATACGTCGTGGAAAGTAGGCAATTCGTACATATCAAGCAAAAGGGAATCAGTAAGAGCAGAAAGAATATACCGACGAGCTGCTTTATCACGTCGTTGCCAATCCGTATAGGCAACATTCCAATCTTCAAATATAGGTCGTTCAGTGATAAGCACGTTATCATTATCCGTATCAACAGGCTGAGGCGGACAAACACGATTTCCAAGAACAACATCGGAGAGTTCATCGCCATCAAGAATTAACAACATCTTTGCTTTCCAACCTGGAAAACCTTGACCTTGGAAAGGAGGAACAGAACGCTGACCAGAAGGAAAGTCGTTGACGAGAATATTCATAGCCATATCTTGTTGCGAGAAGACGTATAAGATAAGATCGCAGAATTTGCACACCATATATGGTGAAGGCCGCAATTGAGAATGAGAGAGATATGAGGACTGCGTTCTGTCAACGATAAACGTGAGAAGGATGCTCAAGGAACTTCCGAAGATGTGAGAGACGTCACCCAAAAAGGGCAGGGTAAAGGAGACGTTAATAATAAAAGAGTCCTCAAAATAGAGTGGCGTGAGACGCAAGATTGACGGCCACAATACGAATAACAAAAAACTAAATCTTCTCGAAAAAGTTAACGCCAAAATAAGAAAAACGATCGCGGACGCTTCATGAAGAAGTAAGACGAAGAAAGCTGCGTCAAGCTCAATTGCAGTAAAAACAACATAACTTTCTGCTGCGAACTCCGATTGACGCAAACCTAGAACTCAAATCAAAGAGCTCAAGGAGACGAACAAGTTTTGGATGAAAAGTGCCATTGCATTACACTCCATTGCGCTTTTCCCATTTCTCCAAATTTTGAGCAGAACAGTAAGAAAAATTGAGATGAAGTTCAGGGTGTCATCAACAAGAAAACGTAATCAACGATTAGATTGCTTAGCAATAAACGTCACACAAAACACTAATCATATTCTTCTTAACACAAAACAACCACAGTTAACAAGAATCAATGCTCAAAAATAAAATTTGTAGCAATTTTTGAATCTTACATGCAAATTGCATACACATACTGTTTTGTCACCATGAATTGAATCGGCGCATGATCGTTACTGCTCTGATACCATGTTGAGATGTAGAGAGAAACAGAGAGAGAGACGAGACAAGGGGCACACCATATATGCTCCCAAAGACTGATTCATATTGAGGACAAGATACAAATATATAGGTGAGACCAAGTTGAGTAGAGTGAGCCATATATAGCTCCAACACCGTCAGCCGTCCACATGATCCAGGTTTACTTGTTAAATTGAAAGGGCCCAAATCTCAAAAAAAACTATTTAAAGATTAAAGGCACTCATTTTCTCATTTTCCCTACTAGGTGCTACCATGGAAAGAACAAAACAAACGGCAAGGATTACATATCCAGAGGGGCCGGATGGCCAACGACTCAAAGGTACAGCAACAGAAGCTGGAACTTCACAAGCTCAAGGTGAGGTCCACACAAAAGAAGCTGGAGCTTCAAATCAGCATGGCCAGTCCTCGACAGCAGCAGCAGCAAAAGAGAGAAGGAAGCATCGCCTTGTTGTCTATTCATCGGACTCCAACGATTCTAATGGCAACACGGAGGATCAGAGAGACCAAGGCAAAGAAACAAACAGCCAAAAGCAACCGTTAGAAGGCTCCGAAGAGACGCAAACGAATGAAGATGCCCGATGGATTGGCGTCAAAATACAAACTTATGAGGCATGTTTATTGGGGGTAAGACACTCCCTAAAGGGAGTGGACCTACACCATCACATCCGCTCAATAGTGAAGAGCACAAATCAGATGGAGAGTGGGTGGAATCAGATTATGAGGTGTTGGAAGTGCCTGTGCGGAAAAAAAAGAGAAAGAGCATTGTCTACAAGAAGAGGAAGCAAGCTGCCCCAACTCATGCAACAAATGCACCTCCACGTCGACCTCAGAAGGTACGAAAGCGTAGCTGTGCTTTTGCAGAGATTCGCCACTATCAAAAGAGCATCGAGCTCTTGATTCAGAGGAAATGCGCGCCCTTGTGGCAACCCATTTTGGGGCCTTCCAAGCCATTCAGTAGGCAATCCAATAACTTTGGAAGCCTAACATATAACAACTTTAAGTATCTGGGTCTAGTACAAGATGGGCTTGAGATTACCCCAAATGAGCTGCCAAAACATGTTTATCTCTTGTCTTTGGGTTTTTCATATGTAATGTACCTGGGTATGCTCCTAAATGGACTTTACATGCTCCAATATGAGCTGCCACAAGGGCATGCATTTGCCCCTTTCATTTGTTGATGGAAGGCCCAAATGCGCGCCCTTGTGGCAGCCCATTTTAGGGCCTTCCAAGCCCTTCAGTAGGCACATCAATAACTTTGGAAGCCTAGCATATAACAAAGTATGCATATTAATAATTTTAAGGCTTGCCAAACCCTTTAGTAGTCATATCAGAAATTATGGTGCTTCTCATACACAATGGAAGCCAAACATATAAGAAATTCAAAAACTTGCAAGTAAGAGAGTTGTAGACACCAAAAAGTAGTTTCATTAAAGAAATCAATGCTTTACATGATATCCGGATTTTGCTTTAGGATCTTTCGAATTACAATTTTTTGGCGCTTGGCCTTTTGGGGTGGCTCCCTGTTAGGTAAAGTGGTTGTGATTTCTTGGGTGTCATTAACCCCTACAGCTTGGTTCATGGCGACATGGGCGATAAGGCGCCCGCAAAAGTTAACGCCGAAAGTGGATATTGCAAAATCTTTCTTTACAAGCACTACAAGGTAGGCCGATTGGGCAAGGGTTGTTAAGCACAACTCTTTGGACAGTGAACGGAGAGCAAAAATGTTGTAGCGACGATTGAGAGAGTAGTCGGCATGCACAAACACCACGACACCAGTCGGAAGTGTGCCGAGGTAGTGAGCAAGTGCCGCTTGAGGTCCGAACACCGTCCTCCTCTCCCCTGAAAAACATCCTGCAAAACATAGGTTTTGTGAGATATGGCACAGAATTATGATATAACATTAACAAAATCATTTGTAACACTGAAATGTAAGTGAGCATCTATACCTCTTGTCTACGATCCTCCTCATCAGCATCCGGGTGCAAGTAAAGATCCACACTTGACTTCCCCTTTGGATCCAACAAAACAAGTGTTGCAGCAGGTGATGGTGAATCCACTCTTGCGCGTTTAGCCAAACACATGGATTGCACGGCCACAAACTCCTCCTCAGAGACCTTGACCTGCTTGGCCGCTGCCACCTCGGCTTGTGCGATCGCCACTGTGTCCGCCAAAGTATTCCCCATGGGCAGTAGGAGATCATCGTCATGGGAGGTGGTGGTATCAACCTCAAACATGCCATAGGCATCGAGGATGGCAAAACACTCATCCATGCGAAGCTCAAAAGATTTCTCTAGATCGTGCATAAACACAAACTCCTCCCCACCCACCACAATGGAGGAGAAGCGGGTAATCTCTACCTTAGGGATGGCATCCCGAGTGGTGGTTCCTTCTGGCAGTCTCGAGGATGAACCGACAGATGGAGAGGCCTCCAAGAGGCCTTGAATCCCTACAGGGTAGGTAAAGGCAAGCGTCCTCTCCTCTGCGGATGTGTCAATGGCCACGGGCTTGGGGTCCTTCACATCAGCCAGTACCCCGCCGATCTGCAAGTGTGGTAGCACTACGTCAGGGCCTGCTGGGCACTCGTGAAGGAGGAAGATCATTATGGCCTGAACAGAGAAAAAAGTGTTTCTGATCCTTCCCTTACTCATTGCTCGCACATCATCAGCTTCAAGCCGCACATATTGTCCGGCGGGTTGTGCTATGGTGGCAAAGCGTGCAAGCCTCTAATGAAATGGCCTGTCCCCTTGGTAGATGTGGTGGAGAAGGCTTTCAGGGACCCATTGCCCTTTCCGGTTTGGTAACTCAAGATTCTGCCCATGCACGTGGAAATGTATGAAGTAATGTGCTCAAGAGATTGAGAGTGGAGGGTCAAGGTGGTTTCCAAATCAGGTTGGGTTGTGAAAAATACTTGAAGCTCACGGCGATTTGCATACCCAGCGTCCGTAAGGAATGCATCTAAAGCACTAGTAGCAGCCATGTCTTCTCTTTGCGTGATTGGGTATGCTAGGTCTCTCTGCAATGCTGGGATGAAAATGGTGAAATGAGGAGGTGGTCCCCTTTATATTGACATATTCCATCTCGAAAAAAATAAAAAATATGCATTTTAAAAATAAATCTACACCACCTTAAAACTCAAGTACAATACCTTAAAATTTCTCAAAATCTTTAATAAAATATCCAATATATAAACGATTAAAGTTACAAGCCAATTCACTTAGACAAGATAATTTCGTCTGTAGCCCAATCTTTGTAAACAAGCATAGTGGCCTCCATCCGCCTTCCAATCTACACAACCAAAAAAAGGACAATCAAAATACAAATACCCACAAAAATTAAGAAAAGGTAGCTAAGCAAGCACAAAGCAGACCTTGCGTTGTTCCAGTTTGAAACTTGTATTGCCGACATTCTCTAATCCCATTATGACAAAGTGTTCCCGAAGATTGGCAAGAGTCCAATGCAGATTCATTGCAACCACCTCCACCTCATTATTGGGCATACGGACACGAATTTCAAAGGATTGAACCTCTTCGGCTATCACCTGCAAGGGTATCCATTTGCCACGTTTGTGCATCCACCTCTCGTAGATAAACCGTGCATACAAGGTGCACCTTGCTTTCAAATACCGAAGGCAAAGGTGTGTGGGAGACACATTGCACTTGTAACGGTCACCATCATGCAAAACCGTCAACATAGCCCCAATTGACACCTAGAATGGTGTCCATTGCATCTATGTCAACTTCTTTGCAAACAAACATTGTTGGTGTTTCTACAATCGGCAGAGAGCGGAATGCATGCACAAACAAATGAATGGGACAATGCCAACTGAGACCCACCGATCTGGTTGCCTTACCAAACTTTAGGGACCCTTGGAAATCTTGCAGCACCTTGCGCTTGAAAGAAAGCAAGGCCCAATGGTTAGGAGTTGGCCATTCTGCACTCTGCAATGAGGGTGTCTCTACGGCTTCTAACCTACCATAGCTTTGGCTTGACTTCGGCACCACGTACTTGTGGGAGTACATGAATATTCGCTGCTCGATAAGTTATTTCGATGAGACATTAGGAAACATAAGCTCCCCAATGTGAGCATGCACAACCATGAATGTGACTGAGAGGCACTCAAGCGGCTACTCCTCAACTAAGCTGGATGGAAAAACATCTTTACAAATGTCCTTAGTCAAACATAATGATCGCATAAACCTAAACATGACATATGCATAGAATAGCGAAACCATGAGGACTTACAATGAGGTGAAAATTGAATTGAAGCTCTCTTCGGGTTGATCTCAACTGCACTGTACACGTGTTGCACGATGGCCACCATTCTGGACTTGGTTTTTTTGAATGCCAATAGTCTTCCCTTCCAATGGCGTTCCAATACGTCTCGACATTGTACGTGATGAGGTCCAGCACGTGACGGTTGCATGTAGACCCATGAACCCTTCTTGAATACCTGTGGGATCCATTCCCCCTCTGAATTTTTTGTGTTGTGCAACACAATCTCCTCTATCTCTGGTTTGGGCCGTCTATGCGTGTTAGCGGTGGACATGCTTGGGAAGTTGGGCTTAGGAAGGGATTGGAAATGGGTGGGAGGAAGGTGAGGGAGAGAAGTGGGCAAGGCTCTGGGCTATTGTGTGTGGGTACTGTGGAGAGAGAATGAGGATCTGAGGGGAGGGTGAGGTGAGCTACCTATGGCGGCAATGGCGGCTTTGACAATGGAGATAGAGAAAGAGGGGAGGAGTGAGAGGTAGAGAGGATAGTGAAGCTGTGGGCTATGGGGTTTGGGACTGTAGAGGGTTGATGGAGGTGTGAGAGAAGGGGGAGCTATGGAGAGAGGAAGAGAGTGGTGGAAAGCTTTTGGCTATGGCTGCCTTGACTGAAGAGAGATAATGGGAGGAGGGAGAAGAGGGAGAGTGTGGGAGAGAAAAGTAGTGAGGGAGGGAGAGAAAAGTGGATTTTGGGGGGGGAAATTGACTTTTTGAAGTTAGTTTATGTTTTGGGGCAGTTTTGGAGGCAAATGAGTCAATTTTGAAACTTTTTATAAAAAAATCAATTTTTAGGGTTTTTAAGCATGCGCGTTCTTCTTATGGGGGGTCCCTCCCTCTTTTATGACACCTCTTTCCTCCTATTTAACACCCCCTCCCCCCAGCCTCCCTCCCACCTCTCTCTAAGAACCAAGCATTGAAGAGGGAGACAATTATGATGCACCCCTACCATTCCTCCCCCTGTACGTGATATCCCAAGAGCCCTCTCATTGGTTCTCCCTTAAGGCTTCACTAATCAAAAAGGCCCAAGAAGAGTCCATATTTTTCCTAATGGTATGGAATGAATTCATGTCTTGCTTGGTTGATGAAGCGATGGCTGAGGAGGTGCACTCAGAAGAGGCAGCAGCGGTCTGCCACCTTATAGAGACTCTGCCAGAGCAAGGGGTTGGGCAATTGCCCAATATCGAAGAGCAAGTGGTGATCAAGGTCGAAGCCGAGGTGGAAGAGATCTCTGCTGAAGATGATGAAGTGTCAGTGCATGACCTTGCCAATGAGGACTTGGCCGCTCTTATTGCAGATTTAGAAGCTCCGAATGTGGTCGATGGTGAGAAGGTTGTACCCATCAAGGAAGGCAGCAATATGGGTGAGGATATGGCACAAGTAGGGAGTTCTTTTGATGATGGAGATGATGATATGGCTTTTGTTGATAGTCTCTTATCAGGAGAGGTTGATTACAAGCCTGCACCTTCTCCCTTTGATTCTGATATGTTTGAAGACCTTACTTGTGAGTATCTAGACAGTTTGCTCGATGAAGACTTGCCTCTTAAGGTGGTCACAAGTGCTCTAAGGGAGTTGCTGACATGTGTAGATGCTTGCAATATCTTCAAGGGATTAATTAGTATACCTCTTTGCAGGGACTTATGCTTTTCAATGCCTCTTGCAGTTAATGCTGATGATGGTGCTGATGTGACGAGTGTCTCCCAGACATTGGATGTGCTGGATGACGGACAGGAGGTGGATGCAAATGATGATTGGGGTTTTGATGACCCTAATGTTTTGATGGATCCTTCCCAAGCTGTGTATGTCAACAAGGCTCTTGATAGGATCAAAGCTATGAGAGCCCTGAACAGTGTTCGGGAGGAAGAGGATCAAGAGATGCAGCATCCAATGCTAGAAGAAGCCTCTCTCACACAGGAGGGTGGCAATTTAGAATGGTTTTATGACGGTGTGGTAGCTACAGGTCCGGAGCTTCCGGTGGATGGTATGGCCTGTCTGCACACCTTATCTGCATGCTTGTGTTCTTGTGTTGAGGCTTTATGTTCAAAATGCAAGCCTCGAGAGGATGTGTAGTTTCTTTGGGATCCAGGTGGAAGCCGGTCTTCGAGCTGGGAAGTTGAGAGCTTCCCATTTGACCCGGGTGGGCATTGGACTTCAAGCAGGGAAGCTGAGAGCTTTCCCTTTGATCCAGGTGGAATTTGAGTTCAAGTATCTAGCAAGTGGAAGCAGCAAAGGAAGTGATATCAGAGCTGTCGGCATTGTAAATATGTGTTCTTCAAGTTTGCGGAGTTTTCAATATGCTGTACAGGTTTTCTGCCGACAGGTGTACCTAGTTTTTCAGAAAAGCTTGGGTTGAGCATGAACGCTCAAGCAAGGGATTGGGCAAAGATGATGGAATCCGAACGGTTTTCAGCCAGTGCATTTGGGAACCGCATGACCCTGTGGTCGACCACTTTTGGCACGTCTATGCAAGTGCTGGAGCAGATGCAGGATGCCTTTTGGTATAGGCGTCAGACGTGAAGTTTGCTCAAAGCGGCTCTTTGAATTTTAAAACCGGCAGTCGTGCAGATTGTTTTAGCCTATCATCGAGCGAGCTGCAGAGTTGGTTATGCTACAGTCGAGGTCTATCGTCTCATTGTCGAATTCAAAGCTTGAAAGTGCTCTCTTCCCTTCTAGAGATCCGACACGAAGCTCATGTTCAATAGATAATGATTGCTAGACCATGTTTGAGATCAATTTCTGCATAGGCCTTCGAAGATAATATCCGGTTAGAAGCTCCGAAAATCTAGCATCATGCAAGATGATCTCCATTCGAATGGTAGGTGGTGCTCAGAAATTGTGTGGTCAGTAGGGTCTGCTCGAAGAAGCTCGAGTGTGGTCAAAGCTCGGCGCGGGCGCGGCGCGGCCCCTTAATAGGGTTTTTTCATAAAAAGTTTAAAAATTTAAAAGAAACTGGACCAGTATGGCGAGCACGTGAAGGGAAGTGGCCGATACACTGAGAAGGATCGAAAAGCCGCTGCAGAGCACTAGAGAGGGAGAACCCGCCAGAAGGAATGAGCCATGCTGGGATCCTTCTCTAGGTGCCCACTTGCCTCAGTCTATAATTAGAGGGACGGCGCTGCAGCAACTGAAGGGGGGCCTGGGAGACGAGCAGAGAGAGGAAGATCTTGTCAAGGGAACCATCATGAGGGCCTAGCTTTCATGGAGCTCTGTAGATATGGTCTGCCTCTTGTATACAGAGAGCTACTTGTCTACAGAGAGCTCATGTGAGCACTGGATGGCCGCCAAGAGTTTCAAAGGGGTGAGGATGTCGTCTGATGAGCATCCAAGGGCGTTGCAGTGTGGATAATATTGTAGACCATGGGTTGCATGAAGGACGTTGAAGAGCGAGAGCAGGGCCACTAGAACCGAGAGGGGCTTACCATAATAATCAGAGGGCATAGCAAATAAGGAGAGCGAAGCTCTGAAGAGAGCGGGTTGGGTCTGCAAACAGGTCAGAGAAGACGAAGGAGAGAGGGCGAGCCTCAGCAGGGAGAGTGCTATAGAGTTGAAGGGTTGAGCCGCCGAGAGCTGCAGGTTGGAGGGAGTGCAGGGACGGCGCAAAGCTGAGGAGGGTTCTTAAGAAGGGTGATGGCACCATGAGGAGGTGTGGGCATTCATGAGTTGCATGCTACAGAGAAGGTGGAGCTCCAAAAGCCAGGGGGTGCTACAAACAAAAAGACAACGTCTGCTATGACGAGCTAGCAGTAGTTGGTTGGAGGCGGGCATTTGAGGGCTGAGCACTACAGGAGGGAGGTCTCTAAAACCGGCTCAGGGTGCTATAAAAGAGGTACTCAGAGAAGGTCTGATAGGGGAGCCATCAAGAGAGCACAGAAGGGAGCTACAGGGCACGGGCTGCAGAAGCCAAAGAGAGAGACAAGGGGATGGTCGCTCCTACAATTGGGTAGTGCACAAGGGGTAGCCGAAGAAAGAAGAGAAGCAAAGCCATATCCAGCTCAGAAGGTGGGCATGTATAGGCTGCCCACAATAGGATTGCAAGGTGAGAAAGAAGGGATGGCCGCGGTCTGGAAAACAGCACCATAGAGGGCCACCAAAGTGTAGGGACTAAAGAGCATGAGGGGCTGCCCAAAAACGTCATCTGCAGGTCACCTAGAGGTGCGCCAGATAGAAGGGCTGCCAAGGACATGGATTGTGTAAGCGTAAGGGTTTGGCATGCATAAGGGAGGGCACTAATGCATGTTAAAAAGGCCGCCAATTTCAAGTGAGCGATAGTCAGAGACCAAGTTGAAGGGACTGAGGGCTTGAGTCAAGGATACCAAAGGGAGTTCATTATTCCAGGGTCAACGAGTGGGGGGAGAGTGGGACCAGGTATCAAGGATGCTTCTTGTGTTCAAGAAGGACATAGGCACCTACGGCCTCGATCATTTAGCTTAAAGTCCAGTGTTCAATCATTCTATGTAGATATGATCTTTTTTTGTCTCAATAGGCTTTGACTCTTCGCTCAGATGTTGTTTTAGTGTAAAGCAAGGTCAATAGAGATCTATAGCCCGTGGTTGTGAAAGAGAGAGAGTCTCATGTCCAAGTGGGCCTTGGTTTTTGCATGACAAAGGGAAGAGTAAAGGAGGGGATTTCTTCAAGTACATGCCAAGGTCATTGTGAGAGGGAGCGAGATCTTACCAAGAGGTAGGGAGGGTGTGTCTGGGTATGTTTGTCCGAGCCCCACCATCTTCTAGACTTCATGTAGGGAAGCTGAGAGCTTCCCCTTTGATCCAGGAGGGAGCCTCTCTCCAAGTTGGAAGGCTAGGAGTTTTCCCTTTGATCGAGGTAAAGCTTCTTGTTGAGTATCTAGCAGGTGAAAGCAGTAGAGGGATTGATCTCATAGTGTACTACAATGTGTATATGGTTCTTTTCATGTTTTCAATGCTTTCAGCATGCTAATATACAGGTTTCTTGGTGGCGTGTTTGCATAGCTCTCTAGTGAAGCTTGAGTTGAGCATGAATGCTCAACTAGAGGGTTGGGCAAAGATGATGGATTCCGGATTCTCCTCAGTCAATGCATGGGAGAGCCAGATAATCCTAGGGACGGCCACTTCCATAACACCGATGCAAGTATTAAAGGCAGTTCAAAGCTTATCTGAGTGGAAGCTTTAGAAGTTCATATCAATGGGGAAATCCTTTGGTTGTTGAAGATGACAATCGAGCACGAAGAATTTTAGCCATCATCGAGCACGGCCATGAAGTTTCTCACGTTGTACATAGTCAAAAAATAGGCGGAGCATGGCAGCTCTCGATGGTGGCCGCATCTGATGTAATGCGTACGTCTTAGTTTCGGGGTCAATCGGTTGCAATGAGTCCTATTCATCGTTGAAAAAATCGTTGCTCCTGCAAATCAAACCACTGCGATCCGTCCATGAGTTTATGGCGAACCTTGCACTAAAAAGAGGAGGATTCTTCAAAAGGAATCATGCTCTTGAGAGGCTCTCTCTTGGTGGGGGTCATCCCCTATTTTTAAAAAATATCAAAGGGAAATGAAGTAGGTTTTCGATTGAATGATTATGAGCGTGGCCTGCACGTGGGTGCCGCCAGCAAGAGAAAGGGAAGCCGCCGCGAGGCGAGGTGAGGTGAGCCATGCTCATGAAGGCTCCCACTTGCAGAGCCCTATAAAGGAGAGCACGCTGAATGAACAGGGGGCCATCAAGGGAGTCGAAGGGGCTGAAGGCCGCCTGCTCGACAGGCAGAGAGAGGGCCGAGAAGCTCCGGAACAGCACGAAGGGGGGCCTGCTGTGAGAAGGCGCCATTGCAGAAGAGCTGGGCCGAGGTCAAGAGGGAGGCAACCAGAGGGCGCGGCGCTACAGGAGCACAGGCCTAGGTTCAAACAGAGGAAGGTGGCCAGGTTTCCAAGGCTGCAAACCTGGAGGAGCAAGACAGGGAGCGCCCGGAGCTTGAGGAGCAGCAGGGAGCTGAAGCCTTGGCCGTGGAGTCGAGGTGCCGGTACAAGAAGGAGCACCACTGGGCGTCTGCAAAGGCTATGAGGGAGCTCGTGAGAAATCGATAATGAGTCCTTGAGAAGGATGGGCTACTATATAAAAGGAGAGTGCTGCAGCGCGGCCAGCTTGAAGAGAAGGGAGGCAACCCTTTTGTAGTCTCGGTGGAGCTTAAAGAGAGCTCGTCGAAGGAGCACACAAGGTGCAGGGGCTGTCATGCTCAAGCTGGGCATCGAGGGGCCGTAGTCAAAGAATGAGAGAAAGCTCATCGTAGGCCGCCAGTCAGGAGCGAGACCGTGTGGAGCAAGATGTCAAGAGCTCAGGGAGCTTGTATTCAGAGGAGCCCCTATCGTGAATAAGGAAGGGGCATCATAGCTTTGGTGCTCCTCTCAGTGCATGAGACAAACTCGCCATAGGAGAAGTGCACTTTGATTTTGCATAACGATGTAAATAACTTCCTTTTGGGGATGGCCTTCAGGACTGAACAAGGCTGATGATTCAACCATGTGAGTGTGTAGAGAGAGAGAGAGAGAGAGAGAGAGAGAGAGACTCCTATGTGTACTCGAGTGAGAATAGTTTTTTGTTTAGAGGGGTTTCTTCTAAAAGAGTTTTCCAGTGTGTGCTTTGAGGCAACTGAAAAGAGTCCAAGGATTGTGTTTGGGTGTGTTTGCCCGAGCCCCATCAACGTTAAGTGGGTCACCTTTAAGCCAACTACCACATTTACCACTAGGTTCTTAGGTTGTGGTTTTCTAAGATCCACCAAAGGTAAACTTTATTTACTGTATTACCCACCTTTTGGTAGGAGGCACAAAAAGCGGAGTTCCCAATGAGGCTACAAAGTCTTTCATATTGTCTATCAGCCACACCGAGAGGTTAACAAACTCCGCCCACATCGAGCATATATCTTTGGTTGAAGGTATCGAGGGACTCAAAGTTGGGGTCCTAAGGTAGGACACAAATCAAGGATCGGTTGAAGATAAGCAGGCTTTTAGTGAGGACTTGACCATCACAACCTCCTTGTAAAACCTGATTGAGAAGAACCTTTTTGTCAAATATTGGACCACCTCCATTGCTCCACTCCGACCAAGCACATTAGGGCTGTACAATTAGTTTAGTAGTTTAGTTTTAGATGGCACTCTATCCATGAATCCAAAAACAACTATGGAGCTAGCAAGGGCAGTGAGCTATTTCTTGATCAAAGCTGGGAGGGACAACCACAATATATGCATCCTCAATTTCTACGGTCTGTGTGAGGGTTTTCTTGAGAGCTTGAAATTCTCAATCACCCTTGGTGACGTTCGGGGTCGAGGTGGCGGACATGGACTCATCCAACATTCTTTTAGTTGACAATGCATTTATGATGTATATTAACTCTTTCTCTATACGTGCTTTACGCCCACTAAGTTCATCTATTGACATTGACATGGACACCCACAACCAACCAGAAGCTCAAGCTCACAAATAAACTATCGTGGATTGCAACCAAGGGAGGGGTGATGGCTCGGTGATGGATGGATTGTGATCGGTTGCGGATGGATCACAATCCAAATTCACAAGTGGCATTTTAGGAGCCCAAGGGATTGATCCATAATAGCAAACATAACCTTCCTTACAATGCTACTAGTATATGAGGCTCAGCAAAAGGCCCCACCTGTGATAGTAGCACATCTGAAGTTAGACATTGCCGTTGCAGATCCTGTTCAAAGCGGATACCAAGAATTGATGCTAGAAACAAACCAACCCTAGGCTTGCATGTGGATAAATATGTCAAGCAACTATGAAACCCTCAGTGCACCATCACAAATACGCACAGCATGAACGTTGACCTTAGGGCATTAAAATCCTCTTTTTGTTTTGCCAAACTCACTAAGTTCATCCATATTCCCAACTAGGGCACTACTATTGACATTGACATGGCCACCCACAACCAACCACAAGCTCAATCTCACAAATAAACTATCGTGGATCGCGACCAAGGGAGGGGGTGATGGCTTGGTGATGGATGGATTGTGATCGATTGTAGATGGATCAAATTCAGAAGTGCCATTTTAGGAGCCCAAGGGATAGATCCACAATAGCAAACATAACCTTCCTTACAATGCTACTAGTATATGAGGCTTAGCAAAAGGCCCCACCTATGATAGTAGCACACATGAAGTTAGACATTGCCGTTGCAGATCCTGTTCAAAGCGGATACCAAGAATTGATGCTAGAAACAAACCGACCCTAGGCTTGCATGTAGATAAATATGTCAAGCAACTATGAAACCCTCAGTGCACCATCACAAATGCGCACAGCATGAACATTGACCTTAGGGGATTTGTTTTGCCAAACTAAGTTCATCCATATTCTCAACTAGGGCACTACTATTGACATTGACATGGCCACCCACAACCAACCACAAGCTCAAGCTCACAAATAAACTATCGTGGATTGCGACCAAGGGAGGGGGTGATGGCTCGGTGATGGATGGATTGTGATTGGTTGCGGATGGATCAAATTCACAAGTGCCATTTTCGGAGCCTAAGGGATAGATCCACAATAGCAAACATAACATTCCATACAATGCTACTAGTATATGAGGCTCAGCAAAAGGCCCCACCTGTGATAGTGGCACATCTGAAGTTAGACATTACCATTGCAGATCCTGTTCCAAGCGGATACCAAGAATTGATGCTATAAACAAACCAACCCTAGGCTTGCATAAAGATAAACATGTCAAGCAACTCTCCAACCCTCAGTGCACCATCACAAATGTGCACAACATGAACGTTGACCTTAGGGAATTAAAATCCTCTTTTTGTTTTTCCAAACTCACAATTATATATTTCTAATAGGGCACCAAAATATTTATTTATTTATTGCAAAACTCACAATCATGAGTGATATATTAGAATTGAGAAATGTACAAAGCAACCTCAAGCTCATATCGAGCGTTAAGGGATAGAGATTACAATACCTCAAGCCAAGGCCATTTGTAAGTAGCCTAACAATACATACCTCTTCATCCCCGCATCTAGACATGATGGCATGGGTAACTCTTGACCAATCCTCCAAGTTTTGTTTTTTTCCTAACCCAAAACTCATCTCCTTAGTCTCTTGCACAATCTTAGAGAAACTGGCTATAGAGAGGTCCTTCTCAAAGACTCGACAGCTCCTAGCCATCCAGAGATTATGAAGAAAATAGTACGTCACAATCTAGGTACAAATGAGCAACACCAGGCTTCTTATCTTATTCTTGCCTAGGAATAGATCGCTCTTGAAGAACCCAATCTTCCATGTTTTTAGGGCACCAAAATCTTACAACTACTACTGGTACAATGACAAAAATCTAAGGGACTAAAATTTCATCCTCTTATATGCACTGACCAAGGTATTATCTATGTTAATGTCAATTTTTATTTCTCTCTATAATATTAATAAGTAAAGACGTGGGTAGCCCTTTCACGAAAAGGTTTTACTCAATCTTCGGTACGAATTTAGTTTCTAATTTGAAGATCATACCTACATCTCAATTGACACGGTCCTAGGAGTGTCATATGGTTGGGAATAAACCCGGAATAAAGTCCCATGGCTATTCTTCCCACTCTAGTCAAGTGCCAACTTTCCACCCTGTCCAACTCCACCGTTGTGTTTGGATTCACCGGTAGAATGCCTACAAAGGTTGAACTCATTAACTGGCTATATATCCCGATAGTTCTTAATTGGGGTGAATTTATGGAATATGCTAAGTATTTGATGAAAGGATTCTTTTCAGTTGAGTTCAAGGAGGAATCTATGATCTCGTAAGTTCTCTCCAAAAGCTCGATGTTCTTTAAGCAATCACTGGTGTGTGTGCTTCCTTGCAACCCCTCCGGGTCTCTAGATACCTTCCAAGATATGTGCCCAATGTGGGAGGAGTTTGTGAACCTCCCACTAAGGCTTAGGGATAGCATGAAAGACCTGGCATCCTCCTTGGGATCCCCGCTATTTGGGCCATCCAATACTAAAGCTAGTATTGTAGAAAACAAGGTTCTAATCTGGTGATAACTTAGAAAACAACAACCCAAGAATCTAGTGGTGAATGTGGGGCTGGCCTGAAGGTGATCTCACTTAACTTTGGCACTTACTTTGAAGTTTGATTCAAATGCAATGTCTTTGGAGATTTTGTGAGAGTCTGCCAATCGGTGCAAGCCATGCGGTTAGATACCACGGAGGCAGAGAGAATGGCAATAGAGGAGCCTCTAGAAAACATGGAAATTAAAAATCCCTCCCAGATTGGCAGAGAGTAGTGAGAAACAAGGGGCCAAACCCATAGCAATCCTAATGACAACCCCTAGAAGGAAACTCAAGGCTAGATAATGAAGTCCTTTCATGCCCAAAAAAGAGGAGTTAAGGCCACTGCTAGATTTCAATTATCATTGTCTCTCCTACAAAAAACCCTTGCCCTTGTGGTCCAGAAGATAGTCATTCCCCCTACATTCAGGAAGGGAGGTGAAGCATGGTAGTATGTCTCCAGGATCTGAAGAAAACGGTTCAAATCTCAAGCTAGGGCGGCCGGCCACTAAAAGAAAACTTACCAAACCATCCTAAAACCTTCTTTGTGTACAACAATTTGTTTGACGTACTAGGAGATGATACTCTTGAGAATTACATGACTTCAAAGCTGGTTGGCTTTCAAACTATGGTGGAGAGAATTCCAATGCAAGAAAACTTGAAAATGATTAATGAAGATGTCTTCCTTGAGGTGGAGGAGTTTGTGACCCTTTCTCAAAGATGGATGATCTCTCTATCCAAACATGGAATGTGAAGGGCTTGAAAACCCACAAGAAACACAATTTATTATGGGGTGAAGTACATAAATCTAGAGATGTTAGCTCATAAGAAATTTCAAGAGCATCATTTAGATGCCTCAAATATTTGAAAGCAATCATTGGGACAAAAGCTAGTCTCCTATCGTGATGGTATTGATGGGTTTAGCAGGGTCCTTACCATTTTGGATAGGGATCTTTAGCCAAAAGCGGTTTTGAATCATGCATCAGGGAGAGCCCTTGGAGTTTCAATCAGTTTGGCAGGGCAACTCATCACCATCATCAACATTTGTGGACCTTGCACAGCAAAAGATAGAGCTCAATTGTGGGTAATTCTAAGGGACACCCCTATGGATGGGGAATGGATCCTACTAGGAGACTTTAATATGGTGGAGAAGAAAAGGGATAGAACTAGATCCTCACGCCTGCTAGCGGGCTTGAAGAAAGCCAATTGGCAAAGTTTGTGTGAGAAATGGGCTCTAGTGGATCTGTGGTCAGCAAGGCCATAAAATAGATTTTCAGGATTTACTTACACAAGTCTCTAATATGCTCACACGGCATCTCGACTTGACAGATGTTATTGCTCCCACCAAGCAAATTGGATTTTGTCTTGGCTATCGAGATGAAATTAATCACCTCTTTGAGTCTATCTAATCACCTCCAGCTCGCTATAAATTCAGCAAAATAAGGGGGATGAGTAGCACCCTTATGTGTCAAACAAGAAGTTAGTCAACGGATAACACCTCTTCAAGGATGCCAGTCTAGCCAAAAAATCTCTCGACAAGCTTGGAAGAGATGTAGAATTGAAGATTACTAGAACTTGCCACATCTTCGCCTAGAGTTATAAATTTTTAGAGGACCACCAAAAGCATTTAAAAAAGAGGAATTTGAAACGTAAACACCATAAAATAGGAAGGAACAGCCTTCGAAGTGGAGCAAGGAGATGGCTTGGAGCAAAAGTAGACCTAGCTGATAAAAAATTGGAAGAGGTGTAAAAGGCTAGAATTTTATTTAGAGATATTTTTCCTCGATTCAATCACAACTCAATGGTATTGCAACATCTCTCTCTCTCTCTCTCTCTCTCTCTCTCTCTCTCTCTCTCAACATGTTCACAATGTTTCACACACATATAAAATCACAACTTCATGGTATTGCTATATATATACACACACACACATATATATATATATATATATATATATATATATATATATATATATATATATATATATATATATATATATGTATATATATACATACACACACACACATACATACATACTTACATATATATATATATATATATATATATATATATATATATATATATATATATATATATATATATATATATATACATATATGTATGTATGTATGTATGTATACACACACACACACACACACACACACACACATATATATATATATATATCTAACAACACACTTTTGCAACAACTCGTATATATGAGTATATGTGTACTCTCTCTAGTAAAACATGTCTGCAACAACTTATATATGTATGAGTATATATGTAAATATGTACTCTCTATAGAAACACACTTCCCACAACAACTAGTACATATATTTTTACTGACACTTTTCTAGAAAGAACATTCACTTTTTAGAAAATCCCCATCCGCAGCTTTTCAAACTCTGATTGCATGGCCAAGCAGGTCTCCAAGGTAAGTAATAGCTTTGGTTTCCTACTATTCCTTGTGTTAGAATCAACAACAACAGGGTAAAGAAATGACATTGGAAGGATTGACTTTCCAATCATGTGTTTGTTTCTCTGATTTTCTTTCTAGTTTTTTGATTTTCTTTGGACAGCTTCATTGAAGATTTTTCAAGCAAAGAGCTTGATTTAATGTAAAAAGAGTATCGAGGACATGAAGTGATGTTAATTCCATCCCCTTGACTGAAACATTTTCTCTTGGTGATTATTTGCAGTATGCACTCTATTATTCTACCTGATCTTGGTTCTTTTTGGGACTGGATAGAATGGTAAGCCTATGTTCTCATTCGATCTTAGCATTTAGATAATTATGATAGAACGTCACGAGTACAATTTGTTTGAAAAGAAATATAGACATTCTACTGTGTAGTGTAGAGGTCTCAATGTGGATGTTCGCGGGAGAAAAACAAGCTACATGATCAAGGATTCGCTATGTAAATGCGCTACTTTTGCAAGGCGTGAGCTTTTTTTAACATCAATATATTTTTGAATCACAACTCAATGGTATTGCAACATCTCTCTCTCTCTCTCTCTCTCTCTCTCTCACACACACACACACACACACACATACACACACACACACACATACACACACACAACACGTTCACAATATTTCACACACATATAAAATCACAACATGATGGTATTGCAATCTATATATATATATATATATATATATATATATATATATATCTAACAACACACTTTTGCAACAACTTGTATATATAAGTATATGTGTACTATCTCTAATAAAACATGTCTGGAACAAGGAGTCACTTTTCAAGGACTCATTGGGCAAGAGCAACAACCGAAACTGTTGTGAAGCTTGGCGACATTGAAGAACCTGTCTAAGCAGTCATATATCATGGATCGGAGATCAATTTGATGTTTAAAAGCTTGAAATTTTTTGAAAGATATTGAACCTTCAGATGTTAACTCCAAAAACCCCGAAGAGAAAGATTCTCTTTGCGAGAACTTCTCCTCACTTGTACCACCATAGTCCCACTTTATAATGGCACTCCAAGAAAATCATGTGTAAACTTGTGTTCTCTAAACTCCTTGCGTATCTTTGGCATTGGATGATCACATAGACTATCCTTGTTCCTGGCATGGTCAACACATATAGTCAGGAACTGCACTACTTTCTTACCATCTAGGCTTCGAACCCTGGCATAGGCCGAGCCATCATCCATCACCTTGGTTTCCATTCGCACAGCCGTAATGTAGGGTTTCCCCATAACTAATGGATAAGAGGAATGCTCCTATATAAAGAATTTTTTCTCATCACAAACATCTTCTACAGTTACCTTAACATTGGCACATGCACCATAGAGGTCGCCTGGAAGCATATTGACAGCTTGAATCTGTCAACCATGGTCCACATCAATAGGCGCCCCAAACTCGGGCGGTTGGACAAGGTACAACCTATGCTATGGGTGGCCAGCACGGAGACACTAGCCATACAAGGAAGTGCCCTAGACATGTGTGAAGCAGCAGAGTGGTGTAAATCTAACAGCACTGAGTTCTTTGGTACTTGGGATTCTTGGGTTCTTGAGGTTCTTGAGTTCTCGAGGGCCATGAGGTTCTTGAGTTCTTGAGGTTCTTCGCTTGCAATATTGTTCAAGAAGGCTTTTCTCTTACCCAAGCTCAACTCCTTCCTGCGGGTGCACCCCTTGGTCGCCTTGTGCTCACACTAAGGTTGCTTTTTCCCACCTCACGTCGCTTGGCCTGCCGCTAAGTGCAAGGTCCGCTCTCAATGATTTGCCAAAGTGGGAAAAACAATATGTTTCAGGTATCCAAAGTGAATTGCATGGTTGTGATGTGCTTGAATCAGATGATGTGATTTCAGGAATCTTTGAAGAGGTATCTTATGTAGATACTATGTCCGAGCTTGAGGAGGTCAGGCAAATAGGTTACAAAGAGAAACTGAAGTGGTTAAGGTCCATTAAATGGACATGTATGATGAGTTAAGTATATATGAAGCACTTATGCATATTGAAGATGATTCATGTGAAATAGTTGAAGCACAGGTAGAGACAAAATACAAGATTGTTGCAAAGAAAGTGAGGCCAGTGGCTACACCGCTCCTAGAAGGAAGTGATGGGATGATCAAGGAGAACCTATACTCAGGAATACAAAGAACATAGGGCATAAGTTCACTAAGGAGACATTGCAGCAGCAGCTGAAGGTTGGAGAAGACGGTTTTCTCAATGAAGAGGATATCAAATGTTTTCAAGGTATGCTCGAAAAACATGGTAAAGCTTTTGCTTTTGAGCCAAGTGAGATTGGGTGTGTGGATCCAAGTGTTGTTTCACCAATGATTATCTTCACTGTTCCACACATGCCATGGAGCTTGCGTCCTATAAGCTCACTTGCCAAAGCTTATCAATTTTCTTAATGAAAAGATTCAAATGGAAATTTTGGAGCCATCATGTGCACCATATTCTAATAGATGGTTTACTGTTCCGAAGAAAAATGGTACATTAAGGTTCATTCAGGATATGCAACTGGTTAATAAGGTAATAATCCGTAATGTGGGTACAGGCCCAATTGTGGATGAATTTACTGAGGTTGTTGCAGTTAGATCTATTTAATCCATGGGTGATCTTTATTCAAGATATGATCAATTCTAGTTAGCTTTGGAGAGCTGGGATCTTACTACAATGCGTACTCCTCTTGGTTTGGTAAGGATGTGCACTCTGCCACCACAGGGTTCTACTAATTCAGTAGCTCATATGATGAATGGCATGAATAAGGTATTAAGGGACTTTATCCCACATGTTACTATGCCTTTCATTGATGATCTACCAATTAAGGGCTATGAAGAAGGCTCAAAAGATGAAGCAAAAGAGCAGAGGGGGTGCCGACAGTTTGTTGCTCAACATATTGCTGAATGTGATGCTATTTTATCGAGGCTTGAAGAAGTTAACTTAACACTTCCAGGTCAAAAATCAACTTTTGGTGCTAAGGAAGTCTTAATAGTGGGACAAATGTGCAGTTCTAAAGGAAGAAGGCCAAGTTCAACAAACGTCGAAGCTATCCAAAAGATGAAGTAGACATGTTCTTCAGTTACTGAGGTTCGTCAATTGTTGGGTGCATATGTGTTCTATTGTATTTGGCTGCCACACTTTGCTCACATTGTAGAGGTGTTGTATCAATTGCTATGAAAAGGTAAAATCTTTGTTTAGGAAGAAGTTCACACACAAGCTATCAAGAAAAAAAGAAGATGCTTCTTGAGGCTCTGACCTTGAGGAAAGTTGATTATAAATGTGACAGGCCAGTTATTTTAACCGTTGACACTAGCCCGCCAGGTCTTGGATGGGCTATAGGTCAAGATGATGCTGAAGGACAGAGGTATACACTGAGATTCAGAGCCAAGGTGCTCAATGATTGTCAAGGAGGATATCCATAGGTTAAGAGGGAAATTTGAGGCATTACTACTGCTCTACGGACTGATAAAGAATATTTTATTGGAGCTTCTGTTGTGGTGGAGACAGATTGCTTGCCCCACTGATAGGGATGATTGCAAACTGCTCTACTCCGGATATTGCCATGCTACGATGGATAGCCTATATTAAGGCTCTTAACCTTGAATTTTGTCATATTGAAGGTAGAGATAATCCTGTTGCAGATATGTTATCAAGAGCCATGTTTGAATATGAAGAAGGAGATGCTAACCATGAGTGATGATGTTGGCTTGAAGTTCTACACGTCTTCTTATCTACATGCCAATTATGGAAATATATATTGCTCATGTTTTTGAAGTATTTTCTGAAGAATTTTATGATGGAGAGTGGCTTATGATTGGCCGCTACCTAAGTACTCTCACTAGACAGGAAGGATGGACTGATCAAGATTTCAAGAAGATCAAGAAAAAGGCCTATGGCTATTTCCTGAAAGATAGACATTTATGGAAGCAACCAAAGCGCCCAAGAGGGGATCGCAATGAATTATTTGTGACAAAGCAACTCAACATCACGTGATCAAAGAGTTTCATGAAAGTCTATGGGCTGGACACAGAGGAATTTGGGCAACCTTTGTTAAGATTAAAGACCGGTATTGGTGGAGAGGTATGTACAAAGATGTGGTTCAATTTGTGGAAACATGCTTAATATGTCAACAATACTCTAATGTGTGACATAGAGATCGATTGCATCCCACCTATCCACTGGCTATGCACTACACGTGGGTGGTGGACCTTATTACAATGCTAGTAGGAGTGTGGAAAATGAGGTATATTGTCCTTGCCAAGGAAGATCTTATTAATCAGGTTGAAGGCAGAGCTTTGCGTACCAAAGCTACAAGTTCAGTATGCAAGTTCTTGCTTGAATATGTTATCTCCATGTATGGATGTGTTGGCAGAACTACTGCAGATAAAGGAGGGCTGGATGCAAATGAAGCTCGAGAGCTTTTTGCTTGTATGGGCATTAAATTTTCTCTCACTACAACTTATAATCCAGAAGGTAACAGGAAAAGTGAAAGAGGACATCCCTCTATTGTTAAAACTTTAGCGAAGGCGTGTGAAGGACATATTGGTGATTGGCCTAAACTCTTGCCATTTGCTTTATGGGCTGATCGCACTAAACACAATTCAGTTTACAGGATTTATGCTATTTGAATTGATGGATGGGAAAAAACCCATTATTCCTGCACGGGTAGCAGTTATGACTTGGACCATAATGCCATGGGAAGAAGGTATGTGTATTGAAGAATTGCTTGCTCTACGTATTCGCCAGCTCGAGAGGCGTTGATAGATCCCAAGGTTTCCTCAGCCAGTGAAAATGAGATCTAGACAATCCTATGATCCGCTGCATATGTAACGCCTATGCATGTATAAAAGTAGCTTCAAGGTGCATGCAATTGGTTCAGATCACGTGTTGGTCTCCTCCAAAGATGATTGTCCATCCAAAATCCGCTAGTGAGTGAGCTCGCGAATATGTTTCTTGCACTTCTACAATATTTGGAGGTGGAGCCACTGGACGAGGTTGTTGTAATCGTTGATCCTTTGGTGAATGTGATCTCCTTATCTGTTGAGATGTAGAGAGAAAGAGAGAGAGAGAGACGAGACAAGAGACACACCATATACGCTCCCAAAGACTGATTCATATTGAAGACAAGATACAAATATATAGGTGAGACCAAGTTGAGTAGAGTGAGCCATATATAGCTCCAACACCCCCACTCAAACAAAGGTCTCTAGCTTTGGATGAAAAAACCCTTCGAGTTCAAGGGAAAAACCCAAGCCCCTATACAATGTGAAAATATGAACCAGCGATGATGATGTGAAAGTGAATTGTGCATCTATGTACAAATATTCAAGTGATTTAGAGATCACAATGTGCAAATGTGGAGTGTGCATAGTGCATGGTACATAAAAGATTACAATGTCATATGTACAAAGCTATTACAATAGCAAAGAAGCTAATCTAGAAAGAGTGAGGTCGAAGCAACTCCAAGCTCCGAGCGCAAGAGGATGAAACGTGACTTGTTGAGGCCTTTGGTCAAAATGTCTGCAATCATCTGGTCACCTGGACAGTGTTCAACCATAATGGTTCCTTTGCGTACTTCATACCTGACATAATGATAATGGATAGCAATGTGCTTTGACTTATTATGTTGAACATAGTCTTTTGCAAGACTAATAGCACTTTGGTTGTCACACCGCAAGGGTGTGCTAGAAAGAGGAGAGTGACCAATATCAACCAGCATTTGTCGAAGCCAAATCAACTCACGAGCTACAAGTGATGCCGCAACATATTCGGACTCAGTCGTAGAAACTGCAACACAACGTTGTTTCTTGCTAGTCCAAGAAACAAGACAACCATTTATAAAGAAGCAATTTCCACTAGTAGATCGCATAGATAAATGTGAGCTTGCCCAGTCTGCATCTGTGTAACCCAAAAGAGAAAGAGATTGCATAGAATCCGATGTGAGTTGTCGTCGATAGACTAAACCAAAATCTGTAGTGCCTTTCAAGTATTTCAACACACGCTTTGCAGCAGACCAATGCTTAAGAGAAGGACATGCAAGATGTTGTCCAAGATAATTAGCAGCAAACAGAATATCAGGACGAGTGTTCATGCCAACAAACTGAAGACATCCAATCAAGTTAGCATAAGGTTGATTTGTGACAAGTTGACCGCCATTGTCAGAAGTGTTCTTCGTAGAGCTTGCAAGACAAGGTGTGTTGGCTGAATGTGCAGATTCCATACCAAATTTTTGAATAGTATCTGCAATAAACTTTGACTGTCGAAGGAATAAAATACCTTTTGTACGGTTCCGTTGGATTTGAATGCCAAGACACGAGTGAATCTCTCCAAGATCCACCATATCAAATGCAGAAGACAATAACTTTTTCACTTGCTGAAGAAATCCCAAATCATTGGAAACAAGGATGGTATCATCCACATAAAGAGCAAGAATCACAAAACTGCTACCTTGGCGTTCTATGTATAAGTTGGGGTCTGAAGAGCAAGAGATGAATCCTTTAGAGGTGAGAAAAAGATCAAATTTTGTATACCAGGCTCGCGAAGCTTGTTTGAGACCATATAGTGCCTTATGGAGTTGAGCAACAAGGTCTTCTTTACCTGGAATAACAAACCCTTCTGGTTGTTCCATATAAATTTCCTCTTCCAAGTCACATTAAGAAAAACAGTTCGCACATCCATTTGATGAGCTTCTAAATCAAATCGAATAGCAAATGCCAATAAAACGCGAACACTTGTAATGCGAACCACTGGTGAAAAAGTCTCTTGATAATCAACACCAGCTACTTGGGAATAACCTTTTGCAATTAAACGCGCCTTGAACTTGTCAAAAGATCCATCTTCTTTTACTTTTGTCTTATACACCCACTTACATTTAATAGCTGTACGACCAGGAGGTAATTCAGTTAGTATCCATGTACCTTTAGAGATAAGAGAATCGTACTCTGCTTTCATAGCCTCTTGCCATTGATCCTTTTGTGGTGAAGAGATAGCTTCATCATAAGTAATGGGATCTTCGGAAGTGAAAAAAGCATTATCAGCAATATCGTCATCATAAACATGACATGAGCCATGTTCAAAATCAATAGGCAGATCAACAAAAATATCAATATCATCATTGGCGACATTCGGAATGGATGGTTGTGAAGAGGAAAGTTGCTCTATAGGAAGAGTTTCATCTTCTGAAAGAAATGGAAAAGCTTGAAGCAACGATTTAGTATCATCAAAATCATCCATGGACCATGAGCCTCCCATAAGCTCTTCGTTAAAAGTAGCATCACGATTCACAATTACTTTCTTGGAGGAAGGGTCATAGAATTTGTAGCCTTTGGAAGTGTCAGAATATCCAATAAAAATAACTTTAAGACCAGGAGCATCAAGCTTTGTTCGTGTTTCTTTGGGAACATGAATATAAGCAATACATCCAAAGGTTCGAAAATGAGATACAGAAGGAATGTCACCTGTCCATGCTGTGATGGGTATCTTACCAGAGGGTGCAGTAGTAGGAAGATGATTCTGAATAAATACTGCTGTCAAAGTAGCTTCAGCCCAAAAAACACGAGATAAGCCAGAATGAATCAGCATACATCTTACAGCATTGAGAATAGTGCGATTCTTTCGTTCAGCAACATCGTTCTGTTGAGGCGAATATGGAATAGTGTGTTCATGATGAATTCCACTGTCAGCACAGTAACTCACAAACTCTCGAGAAACATATTCGCCTCCATTGTCACTACGAAGCTTCTTAAGGCGACGACCAGTTTGAAGTTCCGCAGCCTTGTGGAATTGTTTGAAAACAGATAAGGCTTCAGATTTTTGTCTAAGTAGAAATACAGTCGTATACCTTGAGAAATCATCAATGAAAGTAATGAAGTAGCAATATTGTGATGTCGAAGAAGGTAGAGGTCCACATATATCAGTATGAACAAGATCCAATATGTCATGAGAATGAGTTGTATTTGAAAGAGGAAAGGGTTTGCGATTGTGTTTCCCAAGAGCACAAAATTCACAAATTCCCATATGAGGATGGGGTTTAAGATCCATGCCATGAACAAGATCACGACGTTGAAGATCAAGGAGTTTTGAGAAATCAGCATGAACAAAACGGTGATGCCATACTTTGCAATCATGATCACCTGGAGCAGTGACAACATTTGCTATAGCATCGTTGAGAGAGAGTTCAAACAAATTACCATTTCGAGGAGCAGTGGCTAGCGCTATAGTTTGTCCATCTTTCTCATTTCGGCATTCGGTATGATCAAATCCAACAAACAGACCAAGATCAACAAGTCTAGCAACTGAAAGAAGATTACGTTGAAGATTTGGTACATGTAATACTCCTCGCAAAATTCGAGTGGAAGAAGATAAGGTACCAAGATATAAGTCTCCAATACCCTTTACTTGACAAGTAGTATCATCAGCAAGATAAACAACACGTTGAACTGGCAGTGGATGATAGTTATGGAGCCACTTAGACTGATATGTCATATTTCCTGTAGCACCAGAATCGACAATAAAAAGTGATCCATCGCGTACATGAAGTATTCTGTCTGGAGCAACTGAACATAGGACGTAGCTTGTTTCTGGTACAATGTTGTTTTGATGTTCAGTAGCATATGCTCTATTCCGATCTGTGTCGAATCGACGCTTATAGCACATATGAGTGGGATGATCAGATCGTCCACAATATTCACAAGAAGAAGAAGAAGAGTCTCTAGATAAACGTGGTTGTTTTGTGGTAATATTGTGTTCTTCATCGTATTGACGTGCCCAACAATCATCTTCAGTATGGCCATTTCTGTTGCAGTAAAAACATTGCTTATTAGGAAATTTGAGACGAGAGAAAATATTACCGCGACGGCCACCTGTGCGGTTTCCTCGTTGAAATGGACGCCTTCGAGCATAAAAAGCCCGTTCCATCTGTTGTGACTCAGTCTCCTTGTGTGAAATCATAGCTGTATCATGACTAGCATTACGACGTTCTTGACGTTGAGAGTATTCAATTAAAGACATGCAGGCTTGGTCGAAATCAAGATCATCTTTATTAGAGAGAATAGTAACAATGTTATCATAAGAAGAGTCCTTCACCGTATCAAGGAGAATTGTAATCAGTTGCTTTTGTGGAATAGGATCACCGGCAGCAGCAAGTTGATTAATAATAGATTTGAAAGATTCAATATGTCCCGTCATGGCAGTACCAACTTCATATTGTAAATTGTTAAGCAACCCTCTCAAATAAAGTATTTCTGTGACAGATTTCTTCTGAAAGTTTGCAATAAGGTACTTCCATACGTCGTGGGAAGTAGGCAGTTCGTACATATCAAGCAAAAGGAAATCAGTAAGAGCAGAAAGAATATACCGACGAGCTGCTTTATCACGTCGTTGCCAATCCGTATAGGCAACATTCCAATCTTCAAATATAGGTCCTTCAGTGATAAGCACGTTATCATTATCCGTATCAACAGGCTGAGGCGGACAAACACGATTTCCAAGAACAACATCGGAGAGTTCATCGCCTTCAAGAATTTACAACATCTTTGCTTTCCAGCCTGGAAAACCTTTACCTTGGAAAGGAGGAACAGAACGCTGGCCAGAAGGAAAGCCGTTGACGAGAATATTCATAGCCATATCTTGTTGCGAGAAGACGTATAAGATAAGATCGCAGAATTTGCACACCATATATGGTGAAGGCCGCAATTGAGAATGAGAGAGATACGAGGACTGCGTTCTGTCAACGATAAACGTAAGAAGGATGCTCAAAGAACTTCCAAAGATGTGAGAGACGTCACCCAAAAAGGGCAGGGTAAAGGAGACGTTAATAATAAAAGAGTCCTCAAAATAGAGTGGCGTGAAACGCAAGATTTACGGTCACAATATGAATAGCAAAAAGATAAATCTTCTCGAAAAAGTTAACGCCAAAATAAGAAAAACGATCGCGGACGTTTCACGAAGAAGTAGGACGAAGAAAGCTGCGTCAAGCTCAATTGCAGTAAAAACAGCATAACTTTCTGCTACGAACTCCGATTGACGCAAACCTAGAATTCAAATCGAAGAGCTCGAGGAGACGAACAAGTTTATGATGAAAAGTATCATTGCGCTACACTCTATTGCGCTTTTTTCGTTTCTCCAAATTTTGAGTAGAACACCAAAAAAAATTGAGATGAAGTTCAGGGTGTCATCAACAAGAAAACGTAATCAACGATTAGATTGATTAGCAATAAACGTCACACAAAACACTAATCATATTTTTCTTAACACAAAACAACCACAATTAACAAGAATCAATGCTCAAAATTAAAATTTGTAGCAATTTTTGAATCTTACATGCAAATCGCATACACATACTGTTTTGTCACCATGAATTGAATTGGCGCATGATCGTTACTACTCTGATACCATGTTGAGATGTAGAGAGAAAGAGAGAGAGAAACGAAACAAGAGACACACCATATACGCTCCCAAAAACTGATTCATATTGAAAACAAGATACAAATATATAAGTGAAACCAAGTTGAGTATAGTGAGCCATATATAGCTCCAACATTATCGAAGTTTAAAGGTAGACAAGAAAGCGGTGGGAATCAAGCCTTCATTTAAAAAAAAAAGAAGATAAAAATGGATTTTCGAGGTCGCCTGCAATGATGGTTAGCATGGGACTCCTCATGGGGCTGCCGCCACGGCACGTGAAAGAAGTTTGAAGGGGCACCAGAAGGGAGAGGCCTCTCGAAGCCTGCACCAGAACGCTAGAGAAGAAAACAAGAAAGGGGCAAGCTCAAAAGCAAGAGGCGCGCCATCTTGAGCAATTCCAGAGGGACAGCTCACAGAACGCTGTAGAGGGGGTGCTGCAGGTTGGAGGTTCGAGCTGGAAAAGGAGCCAAGCCGGCAAGTTGAGCCCGTGAGGAGGACTAAGAAAAGGAGAGGAGGCGGGGCTGGCCAGTACGTAGTCGACGAGGGGCTGCAACTGGAGGAGAAGGTTCAGAGAGCTGAAGCCATGGTGTGAGGAGGTGACGGTGGTGGGATGCCAAGAAGGCGCTGGAAACCTCTACAGCCTGAAGGAGGGGCCTCCACGGACAATGCACTACTTAAAGTAAGCCGGAGCTCACCGCGGGTGCCCTACAGAAGCACAAGCCGAGGTTTAGACAGAGAAGGAGCAGAGCCTGCCTTGGGTATGAGAAGGGGGGTCTTGGAAAGCATGCTGCAGGAGCTGGGCGCCGTTAAGGGATAAGGGGCTGAAGGCTGCAAGCTGCACGAAGCATGGGGAAGGTATGATAACAGAGAAATAGAGAGAGAAGTTTATCCGGGCTATTGCAGAAGCCAAGAGAAGATCTGGGCAAGGGAGGCTTTGATAGCACACGTGGAGGTAACTCGGATTGTTGAGGAGGCCACGCTACACAAACTGCGCCAGGAGGGTGACGAGAGGAAGGGGCCGAGAGGCTCGGAACAGCATGAAGGACGGCTCATGAAGTGTGCAGAGAAGCTCCGAGGAGGACGCCATTCAGAGGAGGGGCGACCAGGTTCAGAGGAGGAAGGAGCCCGTGCTTGGGGGTCCGTGTGCTGGAAAGAAGCAGCAGCTAGTGTCGATGACTGAGCCTGCACCGTGAAGAGATCAAAAGTAGGTGATGAAGGCCAAGAGCTCAGGGTGCTAGACGTTTGTAGAGTACAGGTTGAGCTCAGCAAGTTGATCCAAAGGGCTGCATGAGAAGGGGGGAGGCCACAGTAGGAGTTTTTGGACGCAACAATAAGTGGCAGCCGACACAGAGAGCTCGTTATGGGCATCAAGCAAGAGCTATGCTTAAAGGCTGCAGGGAGGGGTTTGAGAGTCGAAGCAGAAAGAGAGGGATTAGGTGAGTGCTGCAAGCTTGGAGTGGCCGAAATAGCTAAAAAGCAAGGCGGCTTGCAATCCTCTTGAGAGTGAAACAACTTATATAAGAGCGTCCCACTGCAGTGTTTGTGGAGACCTGGTCTCGATATGCTTTGGGTTCTAGCACCAATGTTGTTTTGTATAAAGCTTGAGCATGGGTGTGTTCTCTTGGAGAGAGAGAGAGAGAGAGAGCGAGTCCCATCTATGTGTACTCTAGAGTGAGAGATCTTTTTCTGGAGGGTTTTTTTCTTCTCAAATAGCCGGCAAGAGTGCACTTTTGGGCTACAAGAAAGAGAGAGAGGATTGGGTTTTGGTGTGTTTTTTCGAGTCCTACCAACGTTAAGAGGATATTGAACAGGCTAAAGAGAAGCTTAAGGAGGGAAGATTGAAGAATAAGCTAGCATTTGATGGAAAGCATAGACTACGACCACATGCTATCAAAGATGGTGACTGGGTACTTGTTTATGACAGTAGCTTGGATAACTAATACACTGCTATGCGAAAAATGGTTAAACGGTGGTTTGGACCATATGTAGTGCAACATGTTTTTGATAATGCGACATATCAATTATGTGAACTCGATGGCACTATGCTTAAGGTGCCTATTGCAAGAAAACAGATCAAGCTATTCACGAAGCGAGACGGCGAGATTGTTATTGAAGTTTTTCATTCAGATCCACCTCGAGAGGATCATGTTATGTATACATCACATGATATGTCTGATGATGATTTTAATGAAGCTGATTAAGTGCAATTGGCATAGACCGGAGGCTGTGCAGGTTCAGAGGGGGTGGATGCCATGCTGCTCTGCTCCCATGACAAGAAAATGAGCAAAGGAATGCCAATCAGGTGTATTTGAATCCTGCATCATTGTTCAACAGTTATAAGGGATGGCTAACAAGCCATTTTTTAAGCTAAAAGTGTACCAGATGGGGCTCTAAGGGCCACAATATGTCTTGGTAATACTAAACAGTGAGTATTCTTGAAGTGATTATAGCTGGGTTTTAATTAATCAAAGTTGAAGTACTTGAAGGGCTCTACATGCCTATCTTTACGGCTCGTCAATCGGAGCTACGGACAAGAAGTTATGACAATTCTAAGTTGAGTCAGTAGAAGATCCGTACAGGATTGAGCACCTGCTGACAAAAGTTCAAAGATGAAAGGAATGCACGAGTCCGAAGTGCTAACTTCCAGGAGCATGTTGGTCTTTCCAATTTGTCAATCAGGGTTTTGATTGGCAAGATATGGCAATTTGAAGTATCGATGGGGACCGGTTCCAAACTGCCCTGGTCGCCCAGATCAGTCAAATTCATCTGGCTTAATGCAGTGTGGTGCCCGATATGTATGCCAAATGTGGGCCAATGTGGAAGCATTTCTGACGGACATACTTGCATCTTGAAAGATATGGTGCCATTCAACACACTAGAGTGGGTAGTAGAACTCACGGTGATATTGCTAATCAGTGGATGTGGGAAAATGATGTCATGGAGGCAATGCCTTAGCCGATATGTATGCCAAAAGTGGTGCTCATACGAAAGCACATAATGTTTTTTATGAGCTTTCATTTAAAAATGTGCTTTTTGAAGAGCATTGGTTTCGAGATATGCCCAAAATAGCCATGGCAACGAGGCTCTGGCTTATTTTCACCAGGTGCGAAGGGAAGGCCTTTCTCCTAATGCATCCACCCATGATTTCCAAAATGATACGAGGAAGACCGCCCAAGGACCCAAGAGATGGCAGCCCAAGCAATCAAATAAGGGTTTTTAATGAGTGTGGACAAGGAAAATAAAAAGGGAAGGAAAAACATGGCATTAAGCAGCAAGCACGGGACTGTGTAGGGAAGGAAACGCTCGCAGTGGCCGTAGGTGATCTTGGACGAGCGCACGAGTGAAGAGAAATTTTGTTAGCATCTCCTTGTGAAAAAATTTGGCACCACTCGCGCTCGGTTTCGTGCTACTCGGCAACCCGTCTGCCATGTCATCAAGGGAGTACCATTAGCGACATCGCTAATGGGTAGGCCCCTTTTAGCAAAAAAAAGCTCATGGAAGGTATAAAAGAGAAGGGGGGGTTCTCTTTGAGAGTTCTTGTGTGATTTTTTTGGGCCATCTCCTCTTCTCATTGAGATTTCTCTCCCGGGGAAGAAAAGCCTGGAGATCATAAGCCATAGCCCAAGCTAATCTTTGATAAGCTTATTTATTCAAGCGTAATCTCTAATCTCTCACGAACCAAGCCAAGTTTTCCCAATCCTAATCTCTCATAAGCCAAGCTTTGAATCCTATCTCAAGCTCTCTAAGCTCTTAAGCTCTAAGCCTAATCTCTTAACCCTTAACAATCTGAATCCTATCTCTAAGCCTAATCTCTAAACCCTTAAGCCAAAGCCTAAGCATAATCTTGGAAGCCATAGCCAAGCATAAGCTAAGCTTTGAAAGCTCTTGATCTCATCTAGTCTTAAGCTTGGAATCCAAGCTCTAAGCCTAATCTCGGAATCCAAAGCCTAAACCTTAATCTGAAGCTTAATCTATCCAAGCCAAGCCTAAGCTGGAGTGATTAAGCTCCCATAGACAAAGCGGAAGGAAATCGATTCTCTTTCAGCAGTCTTGAAGCAACAGGAGGGAAAGAATCAGATCAATAATGATTGTCTCGATTAGCACCTTGATTAAGACATGTTCCACCTTGTAAGGAGTATAAAAGCCTCCATTAACGATTGATTAATTATGGATACTGTTGATTAATTGGTATTAAGAGAACTGTTTGTTTTGAGCTATGTTTTCGTTAATTGCGTCTGCTGCACCTCTTTTCCCCACACCTCTCACAACCAGGGGCCCGGTGCCTTCCCGGCTCACCTTTTGCATACTTATCCCCCGACACCAATACCAGGTGTTGAGTTGCTAATTGCAGTACAGAACATATCCCAAGAGGAGGGTAAACTGCATAGCAAGAAGATACATTTGATTTCCTCATGGAAGACCAAACCCTGGGTGGTCAATTGAGTGAAAATGATGTTGAACTCATTAATGTGAGTAGAAATAGTGCCCTCTTCCTTCATACGAAGGTCAAACAACTTCTTCATCAAGAAAACCTTATTAGTGGCACTTTTATTCTCTTAACTGGAACACTACTTATCCCATACATCTCTAGCAGTCCTTTCTCCAACTATAGTAAAGTACACAAATTCGGCCAAATACAAACGGAGGGTAGATTTGGCCTTAGCATCAAGTCTCTCCCACTCAACATCTGTATACTCGCCCTCTGGGCGCTCCATGATCGGATCCAGCTGGTCTTTTTGTATGAGAACGTCTTGAATTTGCTCTTTCCAGATAGCAAAATTCGTCCCATCAAATTTCTGGATATTATAAATATCCTTTTCAGCGCTAGATAACATGGCTGCAAGCTAAAGATAATATGGCGATAACCACTGGTAATTTTGGGAAAAATTTGGCAGAGTTTTCCCAAAAAAGCTGACAGAATCTCAATCCAAAATTGTCACAAGAGATCAGTAACGCATCAAAAGTAATGCTCTCATAGCATAATTAAGACAGGCGCATCAATCACTAATTGTGCATGAAAAGTCAAAAGCTGACCCAAAGACTTCCAACACGGTGTCAAATGCATCTAGCCCTCTCTATATATATCCTATGGCGAGGCCACAAAAAAAGGTACTCCAGCAACCTGTAACACCAAAAGGATCTCAACATTTGAGATTTCCCCAGCTTAAGAAAACCTCACGATATCGACCCTCACAAAAGGTTATGCAGACAAGAAACCAATCTAGTCTCAAAAAGGGCCTCTGAACCGAGTTTCAAAAACGGTCGGGACTGCAAGAAACAAGCGAAATCGGCTCCACAAAAGGTACATATTGCAGTTTCCGAACTCAGCATACATCCACTGTCAGCAATACTGCAAGGTGCAGTATACGCGCTCAAATAGGCACCAAAGAAAATGTGCAAGCAGTAAACAAATCCCTACGGGGAGTAAAACCGCTCTCAAAAGAGCTCAAGCACTATCAAAAGTGTCAAAACAATGCATATGCGCATCAAATACTCCCATTGAAATCTGTGCTAATGCAAAACACTGCAACTGTAAGAAACCTAGATGTTCTGTATGTATGCAAGAACCTGTGAGGCGATCGATGCCTGAAAAACCGGAGACAATGTCCATGCCAAAAAGGGCTCCTATGCAGCCCATAAACACTATATCAATAGCACATAATAGCCGTAAAATGGCTATATACAATCCCAAAATAGTCTCTGAGCAACCTGCACCTGAGTCCTATACCTGTACCTGTAGCAAAAGTGGAGCTGAAAATGACAGCTCTCGAAGCGTAGCTCAGATGAAGCTTTCAAATGCACGAACAACTTTGAAAGGGGGGTAAAGCCCTAGGACACCTGATGGAAATGCTCTCAGAATGCTAAATTTGTTGATGCCAAAATCGGAAATCTGTTTGCACTTTTGAAAGTGCATGCATGTGTGGACGCGAGAATGGCAAGCACAAAACTCACTCTGATACCAGTTGAAGGTGCCGCAAGAAGCGTGTGCGAGTGCAAGTGTGGGAGCTGAGAGAGAGAGAGGCCTGCTGTTGGGTGGAGCGCACATCAACATTATCCTATTGTAGCTCCTTATTCTTTTGTATTAAAGAATAAGTGTTTATTATGGTTAAGTTAGTAGATGGGTTAGTAGTAAGTGGGATGTCCGTCCAGTTGGTCTGAATCCCAACAAGTCAAAGATCTCACGGATACAGGTCTGAATCCCAACAAGTCAAAGATCTCACGGATACAGGTAAGAATCAATGCGGTAAGCTACTCGACATATAAAAAATCCACAACTCAACCACAGGAAGCGTGCAACGCAAAGTTGAAAGAATGCAGTAAGAATATAACGCCCACGTTGGGGGCCATCAACCTGAACCTTTTGGTCAATGGATTCTCATGTCCACGTCATTTCCTATATCTTCTCGATGAGCATATGAATGAAAACCTAGTGTTGGGAGTTTCATGGATGCGTACTTACAAAGCAGTACATAATTGGACTACAAATAGACTAGAACTCTCTCTAAAAGGTGGAGATTTACAAGTGCGCTTTGCCTATAGCAAAGATCAATGGAAATCAAGTCTTGTGAGACCAAAGAACAAGACCTTAGAGCAAGAAACCATGTGTTCAGAAGAGAAAAGGACAATCAATTCCCAAATGGCTAAAAACTACCAGCATCGAACCAACATGCAAGGAGTCAGGCAATATTGGATACCAAAGGCCCAACTACTGAAGGTAATCCCTAACAAATATGGATTCCTAAGAACAAAAAGGCAAAGCAAAGTCTCCAAAAGCTGCAATAACCCCAAAGAAACCAAGTCCAGTGCAAAAGTTAGTTTGGAAGCCAAAGAAGTTGCAAGAGAAAGAGACAACCAAAGGAATCATTCAAATACAGAAGCCAAATGTTAGCCAAGTTCCACCTAAACTAGTGGAAGAAAAGGAAACAAATCTAACTACAAAAAAATCAAGGAAAGAGCTCATCAGCTGCAAAATTTGTTATTCAAAAGAACAAGCTCTTTGCAAGCCTCTACAGCAGAAACCCTTGAGTTTTATTCTCAAGACCCCTTTCATGCACAACATTGTGTTCTAAACTACATTCGATCATCAAAGCATGATGGAGCCAACTCGGGCTATGCATAGACACAAAGTTGAAGCCATGCACAATCCGACATGAAACACAGTCAAGTCGAAACTGTCCAAATCGAAGGAGGGATGAAAATGGATTCTACTACTATATGATAGCATATAAAAAGGGAGATGTTTGAGTTAGAATCACAAAGTTCTTATGTTAAAGTGTGGTTTTCTTGCATAATCAACTAATACAACCCTTCTATCAAGAGAAAGAGGATACATGCCCATCTAATACCCACAAATGCTTGTATATAGTGTAAATACTAGTCAGAAATGACTTAAAACTATGCAAGAATGATTTTCTTTTAATTTTGGAGTCAAGAAGGAAGAAATTGCCTAAATCATGTTTGGGTGGTTCCTATTGGTTGATTCCATTTATTTTTGGCTTGTGAAATTGATTTTTTATAGTCAATTTCTAATTTTTCTTAATCTGCTTAATAAAAGGGTCAAAAAATTGATAATACTACAATCTCTGATGGAGAAACAGAGCATACCATGATAGACAGAATGGAAATATGAACAACCATGTCAAATTTGGTTCAATTTGGAAAATGTTTACGGAAAGCCGTAATTAGGCCATCAAAACCTGATTTTGCAAAATCTTCGCCGATTGGGCTAACACACTCCAAATCGAGTGATTTTTGAAGCGAATGTAGATTTTAAGACTTATTGGGACTAACTGGGAAATTTGAGTGAAAGTGACCAAAAATATCAGGGTATAGATATCCTAGATGGCTTGGGAGAGTTTCATTTCTACTTGTTCATTCTAGAGGAGAGCTCTAGAGAGCTAGGATACCGCGACATTTCAACCTTGCTACCGCAGCGTACATCACACAGATTCATACCAGATATGAGGGGTAAGTTATTAACCTTGTGTAGAACAATTTAGAACTGGGGAATGGGGGTTAGAGAGTTCCAAAAAACCTTAGAAAGCAGCTGTAATATGGGTCCCCGAGAGAAATTGTGTTCATAGTACCTTCCCAAGGTGTTTACTCTTGACCAAATCCAAACCATATCAACCCCATGGCTAATAGAACACACGTATAGGCTCAAATAACAATTTAGACTAGTCCCAAAATACCCCAAACAAAATAATCTAGGTTTTTACAACTTGTCGATCGAAACTCGGAACTGACTTCATGGGAGGGTAGGCCAGAGTGTTTGCGAGCAATGTACCATAAAAAAATTCACCGACTTGCCAAGTATGGTCCATTTCTAGCTACAACTGGTCGTAGAAACCGCAAAGCTTCATTTTTAACATATGGTGTCAAATGGACACCAATGCGGCCTAGAATTCATGCCAATACTTACCACCATGTACCAAACTAGTCTACAAAGTCAAGGCCACCAAAATCTTCACCGACTCAAGTCCAGGATAGCACAAGCTACTATCAAAGTGGTCAAAGAGAAAACAGGGGGCATCAATGACATAATAAAGCACCAAAGTGACCACAGGTAGCATACGGGGTGTTGGGAACATAGATAGATGTTTAAAAACCAATTTTGATCAAGTTTTGTAAGTTTAGAAAATAATCACGATTATTTTCTACTGTGTCTTTTTCAAACATTTTTGCACCTATCTTGTCCTAAGTGTGTTCACCAAACCCCTATCACTCACACCAATTACTTAGCATGTGAAACCACCAAGTTTGGAACCATCCTTGTCTGTTAGGACACCAAATCTGCATCCAAGAAAAAACTGGTTCAAACTCAACAAAAATTGTTCAAACTTGCCAAGGGACACCCCAAAGACACCTACTACAAGTTGGCTAAGTAAGTGGATGACCAGAATGTCAAAAAACACCAAAAGAAAATAATCACGATTATTTTCCAGGTGACCAAAAATGGCCTAAATTCCAGCTTTTGACTTATATTGAGCTAGAATACCTCATGAAAAGCTTAACCCTCGAATTTGAACTCATTTGGACAAATGTACCCCAAGTTCTCATCAACTTTGGCTTTTGCAGCACTTTCAGCACAAAACTCTAACTCTGTGCCCACTTTGTAAGTCCAAATACTTTCAAACTTTATACAAATCATGTAACACATGTCCACAACCCATCCATAACCCCAAAACACAGCTTAAGTGTTCAGAAGCCCAAAAAGAAAAAATCACGATTATTTTCTAAGTTTGTCAAAATTGTCCAATTTTGGTTTTAAGTGATTGATACAGTTCTTGAATGCCCGTATGAGTAGACAGAGCTTCAAAAGACCCTAGATAAAGTGGGGATGAAAGGACTAACTCGTGAACAACTGGAGGATATAAAGCCTGAAATACATTAATTAAAGGTTGTTGAGTCAGTTCCTATGAACAAAGTAGGAGACTACTATGAAGCGAAAGAGGGGAACACTACTCTTCCTGTGAAATTCAATGATGTAGAGACAATGGATATACTAGACAATGGAGTGAGTATTGCTATAGAAACCAAGGTTGACTAGCAGTCATGGGAAAAAACTACAAGTACCCAACAAGTAAAGCAAAGGACTCAAAGGAAAGGAAGAAGGAAGAGCATGACAAGTTGAAAAAAGAGGAGCACCTTATAGAAGAGTCCATCCTCTCCTGGGAAATCAAATCTCTCATATCTTACATCTCTTTGACCTACCAAAAGATCATATGACAAATCATAGTGAATGTGTCTATGTCTTGGGAAAAAGAGCACTACCTCATTATTATGCATATAGACACATAAATGCTGGTTAAGAATGACATTGAGATAGGAGATACTATAGTCTTGTGTTCATTTAGGTTTGTTTAATATACTTGGTTTAGTTTATTGCAAGCCCTCTTGTCATGTCTACTTTTTATGCACTCATTTTGGAGATTATTGGTGGAGGAACTCCCTGAAGATATTGGGAGAAAAATCCTCATTCTTGATCCTCTTGTGACACAATGCCTCTTCAACAAGCAAGGAATACTTGGGTCTTTCTTCAAGGATTTTGACCCACATTGCACTATTGTCATTTATCTATATGATGAAGGGTAGGCATATTGTCTTTAACACTAGTTTGGTACCAAAATAGGACACTAAAGTGTCCTTTTTTTTCATTAGTTTAAATTAAATGCTACTTGCAATTGAAAATGTATATTAACAAAACCCTTTGAGAAGTTTCAATATGTAAGTTAGAGTGTCTCATAAAAATATAACCTTGCAATTTTGATGCTAGCATGATCTAGAATTTCACTCATAAAGATTACAAGTTATTGCTCATGCCATGTTAATTAGGAATGTGTAAACTATTGATATCTCCAACCAAGCACTCTCTTTATCTTCACTAGTAAATCTCTGAATGAAATTCTCATTATGTTTAATTCTCTTCCGCTACAATAAAAGTAATTAGCTAAATTTTGTTACATCCAATGCTGCAACATACTCATCTTCTATGGTAAACAGGGTGACACAATCTTGCAAACAAGATTGCCATGAAATTGCACCTCTAGTGCGCCACGTGAAAATATAGCCTAAAGTGGACCTGGTCTTTGTGAAGAGATGGAGAATGAGAGAGCTTGAGGTATTCCTTTAAATCACCTTAGCTTCTCTATTCTCCAAGGGCGTTTGTGAATATATTTGCAATCTACACATTGTGAAGGATTTGTTGCGAGGTGGCTTCTATAGAAACTTCAAATGTCCACAATATAGGATGATGAAGAAATAATCTCTCACAAGAAGATATGAACTTATCTCTACCCACAAATCTTCTTATCTTTGCACATACACAACCTTGTCTATACTTTACTAGCTTCTCTCTACACCACCATAGACCCAGCTATGATGGATTGCACTTGAACAAGCAAAAAAATCACTAAAAATTTGGATAAATACAAAACAAAATCAAGAAAAACCTCTACATTTTTCTTCATAAAACCCGCAAGCTTTAGATTATTTCAATAGTCCTCACATATGCAAGAGGGGGCTCCATAGTTGCTCCCAAATATACACATAAACACACCAAAAACCATTCCAATAACGACTCGCATCAAAATTCATCATTTTTAGCCACAAAATCTTAGAAAAAGCCCATGAAGAAAGTGAGAAAATTCTCTCCCATTCACATGTATAGCAAATGGCTTTTACTCCACAAACATGCACCACATGTGTATGCATAAAGAGAGCTCCCTTCAAACAACTTTCATCACCAAAAACCAACAAGAGGGGTGAAAGTACAAGATCAACACCCATGTTCACAGAACTCTTGAGAAGAAACACACCCTTAAATATTTGTATCCATTCACATGTATATCAAAGGGATTTTACTCCGCAAACCTACACCGCATACATGCACATCAAAAGAGCTCCACATCAAATAGCTTTCATCACCAAAGACCAAGAAGAGGGGTGAAAGTGCAAAGATCAACACCCATGTTCATGGCACTCTTGAGGAGAAACACAGTCCTAACTATTTGGATCCAAAAGTTTAGAATCCATATCCTCTATCCCCATCTTCTCTCCTCTCATCTCTCCCTAGACTTAGTGAAATTCTATTAAGTCTACCTAGGAGAAGAAAAAATCCCTATCCTCCACTACTCATCTTCTTTCCTCTCATCTCTCCCTATAATTAATGGAAGTCCACTCTTTTCTCTCTTGTGTGGGGTAACTATTTATATACATGTGGGGTGAAAGTTCTAACCCTCTCACACCCCCTCTCTTCACTCAAAACCTCCATCCATCCCCGTAAATAAAGACCCCCTCTCTACCATCTCGAGTCATGCCATCAATATGAAAACACCCAAGCTTTCTTGTACTCTCCTTTCCCTCTCCATGGACAAGCACCTTTCTAAATTGTCTCATCTCCACTAAGCTCTCCAAACTCTAATCAAAGGATGCTCTATCATTATGGTTAAAATTTCCCTACTCCTCTTGAATCTCTCAAAGAGTACGCTCTATCTACTAAAAATTTAGTTGTAAGTAGCATACATCTCTATTATCTTCCCTCTCTTCTCCGTAAGATACAATGGTAGAAGGATCGGGAGTAGCAAGGATGCAAGGGAAATGTGGATGACCCGCAACTATGAAGGAGCCAAATATTGATGGTCCAAACATTGTAAAGGTAAGGGAGGTTAATGTTTACCCATATAAACTTATCAACTAGTCTAACCTCATCACACAACAATTATTACTTTAATTTACTTGTCATGCTACTAGACCAACAAAAGAGAAAACAAAATAATATCTACCTACCTATGTTCATCACTTTTGTTGATTGCATTGAGTATGACTTGAAAGTCTTGTGCTTGGTCTTGAATTGAAAGTTGGTTCTGATGGAAACGAATTAAACCTTTTATTAGGACACTATTTGCATGTGTAAGATGATAATAACTTTTGAAACAATTTATCTTTAATGGTTTAATAATAAGCTAGCTAGACCAATTAACCTCCTTGGAAGGGGCCAAGGTAGGGTAACCTATTCTAGGTAGTGCATTCGGGTAACTGTGGTTGTATTCTCACATCACAAGCTTGTAATCAATGATGATCAGGGGATCGCATTGGGGTATCTACCTTTGGGTTGTACTTGAGATTAGAGTGCATGTAGTGGGATACATGAAAGAGCTAGGGGATTCTCAGATGGGCTAAGATGGAGCATTAGAAGATGCCTTCCCAAACCATGGGTGCCAAATGAAAGAAGACTTCACTTGGAGCTCTATCAAAATCAACGCCAAGGAATGTCAAGGCCGCCACCCCTTGCCCACAATGATTGCGGCCTCAACTCAACAATGAAAGTCTTGGCTTAGCTTGATAGAATGGGCTATGCTACAATTGCTTTTAGCTAGGGTACACGTGGGCAAAATGCCTTGAACCACATTGACTGTTAAACCCGGGGGATTCACTCTATATATAAAACGGGACGCCACCTACGAGCGGAAAACTTTGATAAAAACCCTATATACAAATCATACTAGGGAATATGACTCCCCTTTCTACGCTTATACGACAATCAATGCAGAAGATTATCATACCTCTAACTTACATATAAAATTTAGGTCTCACATGATCTATCTGAGGAAAACTAGTCAACGAGCTTTTAGCATAGTGACTAGCCACATACTAAGGAACCACTTATGTTGATAACTTGATGTACCCTCAATGTCTCTTAGTTTGAATTTCAAAGTATGTACCCGCTCAGCTTGCACTCTATCTACTCGTCCAATTCTGCCCCATATAAATCTCAAGAAACATGGTCATAAAGTTGTGATAGGTTCTTTGTGTAAATTTACATCTATAAAAACTCTTTATAGATTTCATTCCTGAATATATGAACTATAATTACAAAACAAGCGATTGATACAAAGCAGTGTTAGTTCTTGCATGGATCTTTGTAGCTATTGACTCAAGTCTAAGGACACACTCTTTTGGGAAGCCATGATTTTAAAACACAAAAACTTCCTCTCATTTTTTCCTTTCTCGCCCCCCCCCCCCCCCCCCCCCCCCCCCCCCCCCCCCCAACACACACACAAACAATAATATGATACCCCCTCCCTTATTTATAAGCCTAGGAATAAATTATTGGGGGCCTGCCCCTAGCCTATACGCTTATGTAACTTGTAAGAAAACGCCCTTCCCTTGCACTTACGTGGTGCAGTAAGTTTTCCATGGTGAATCCCCCGTGGTGTTAAACTAGGTACATGTCCTAGGGGTTCACCTTCTCAAAATACCTATAGCACATGCATTCAAGAGTAATTTTTAAAGCTTCTCTTCTCACACACTTCACCAATTAAATGACCCCATTTCCTTCATAGAATTGTAACTATTATTTGAATTTACATTTCTTATCCTCACTTGTAAATCTAATTTTGTAGCTCCTTGATTATTATTAAACATGTGATACACTTACATGTTTAGGGTTAGCCCCCTGGAGTGCCCATGGGGCACACTCAGATCATGCCCATAATGCTAGATCTCAAGGTTGTCTAGCATCCATATCTCATCTTGGGCAAGCTCTTCCAGAAAACCAACAAGGTTCTAGAGGGCAAGGAACTTCTATAGTATGTGGGCATGGATTGTAGATTTTATTTATGGCAAAGAAGCTACTCTTGAGGATGAAGAGGAAGAACAAGCTTGAATTTTTTTAGCTAGTGGGCATAAAGGAGGAAGTCACCATTTCTTATGAGATTAAATCTCCTACTAGTTACTAGGGTAAGCACTTCAAATTGATGTGTTGATTCTAGAGGAAATCACTCCCCAAAAAAGGTGTCTATGTTAGTTAAGGTTAAGTGAAATCACTCATTCCTTTTCCCAAAAAAGGTGTCTATGTCAGTTAAGTCTAAGTTTAAAGATGATTGTAAAACTAGCTAGTGGTAAAAGGAGATTGTGACCAAAGCAATACTATAAAAAATTCACTTTGTGATTCATGGGTTCTACCTTTGGGCATCCACAATGGAATCCTTGGTATGGATTATTAAGAGAGAAAAATCCATTATCCAATGCAAAGCAAGTGCAGTCACCTTCTCACTAGTCACAATTGTGGGAACTACGAGAAGCCAAAGTTACATCTTGTCAAACGTAACAAGCTACTTGAAGGTCTTAGAAAGAGGCAAATGATTTAGGCATAAATCCTCAATAAGGTAGGGAATGAATCTATGGAACTTAATCTGACTTTCTTACAAAAATACCACGACCTATTCCTAAAATAAATGAACCAACCAAATGCAATAAAACAAAAACTAGGTCATGAAATTTAGCGAATGCTAGGAGCCATTCCAATTGCTAAGACCCCCTACAAGATGCCATTTCCAAAAGCATTGAAGCTCAAACAATGTCTTTGCTTTTTACTCAAGCAAGGCCCTTTTATTGGACATAGTGTTTCATTATGGAGAGCTCCATTTCTCTTTAAAAAGAAGAAAAATGGCACCCTTTGGTTATGCATCAATTATCAAGGTCTAAATCAGTCAATCAAGAATTAATATTCAATCCCAAGAATTGATGAATTGCTATATGGTATACATGGGTCAAAAATATTTAGCAAAGTTGATCTCAAGTTTGGATATTACCATATAAGGGTAAGAGAAGAAGATATAACCAAGATAGCATTTAACTCTAGGTATGGATACTATGAATTCATAGTAATGTCCTTTGGACTAACCAACCCCCCTGCTACTTCAACAAAATTAATGCAAGATACTTTTTGTAAATAAATATATAAACGTGTGCTAATTTTTTATATGAAATTCTCATCTACTCTAAGTGTTAAAAAATTAAGGGGTTACTTAGTAGCAATACAATGTACGTATTAGAGAGATAAATATTATGCATAGAAATGAGAGACTGGAGAAGAGAGAGAGAGAGAGAGAGAGAGAGAGAGAGAGAGAGAGAGAGAGAGAGAGAGAGAATACAAGATGTGTGTGGTTCACCTAGTGTGGGGCTACATCCACATGAAAGTAATCACTCCTTGAATTTTATCTTCAAGTAGATTTAAAGGAACTTAAAAACACTCAATTGTGCTTCTTGACTCTAAGCTTACCTCAATGTGTAGAAATATCTCCTTTTATAGAGAAGACATGGGTTATGCTCTCATGTGTGAGAGAACCACCCATGCATAGATGTGATCATTGCCCATTGTCCATTGATTGGTCCATGACGCTTGTTTCCCACTGCCCACACCATCCATTGACTGCCAACCAACAGCCCTCGACCATTGGACACAAACTACGAGTCAACATTCTTTTACAAAAAAGGAAATATTATGGTAGTGTTAAACTTTGGTTTTCTGGTAAGTGATGTTTCTCATACAGAGTAGCTTTTTCTCATAACAAGGGCCTTCCAATATTTCTATTGGGGTAGAAATGACAAAAATTATTGAGCAATTCCCACTACCATATTGTGGCACAATATTGGATGTAGTGGTTGGTGTAGAAATGTATAGCTTTCTTGATGGCTTTAGTGGGTACAATCATATCATCATGGACGTGACGAAAGGGACAAAAATGCATTTATTACTACATGGGAAGTGTATGCCACCATAATGATGAACTTGGTTTAAAGAATTCACCCCCTACCTTTCAAAAGGGGTAATGGAAATATTTGGTCTACTTAACAACCTTCATGAAAGTGATCTTGGTTGGAGGATCATATGAAGCACATGAGGCTATGCTTTGAAAAATACGTATCAAAATCTTTCACAACATTCTGCCTTTTGCAAATAGAACATGTTTCATCGTGTATGCCCACAGCACGGAGATATCTCTATCCAAGTTTTTGTCATTTGACAATATGCAAAAAACATCATTGTTGCTAGCCATGGTAAGGGACTACACATTTTGCAAAAGTTATCAGTAAAGAAAGAAGAATATCCTATACAAAAATCGTGTGCTATATGGCAGAACATAGAAGCTTACAAAGTACCTATTTTGCAAAAATCAATTGTTAGGACAAGGGTCCTATGCAAGGCCAACCTAGGGGGTCAAAGAGCTATGCCAAGGGCCTAGATTGGACTAGTGTGGACATGGGTCCTAGATATAGAGTTAGGGCTAGGAGCTAGGCCTATATATATGGGAGGTAGGGAATATATGCCAGGTAAAGAGGAGGATCTGACATCTCAATTCCCTACGTCTTGTATTGGTATCAAAGCTTAGGGGAGAATAAGTCTATGGAGCATAAGGTTGTACGACTATGGCCTTTTATCTTGTTGATTCAAGTCATGGATGATCTTGTAAGGTACATAAGGTACATATAAAAGGCACCATCTCTATCTCTATCCCTCCACATGCAAGGCCATGTAGCTTTTTCTCTCATGTTGAAGAGTTGTTTGGGAAGGAAGAAGAAGAAGAGTGGTTGTATACTTCTTCTTACATGCTTTCTGAAGCTCAATAAATTTAACTAAAGCATGCTAAAAGGCAGCAAAAGTTAAGATATGGAGTTTTCTCTTGTTTCTCCTTTGCAACAAAAATTTGACCCATGAGCATGTGACAATATCATAGGGAATTATGTTGGCAAGGAAGGCATATGATGACAACATATGCAGCCAAGGAAGTAGTAGATTTGGTAATAGGTTTAGCATGCATGAGACCATGCAAGAAATCAAGATTTGGGTCAGGCTTGACCAGCTGAGTGGTTTGACCCTGGTCATGATTGTGTACCTTGGCTGCACGTAGGCTACAAGCCTAGACTACAGGAAGAGGGAATGCCCTACCTCCCTAGTTGCACAAGAGGCTAATATCAAGCAGGCATAGACCAAGGAGGTGGCCAATCAGATGGACAAGGAGCGTCCCCTTTGTGTGTAGCTTTGTGTGTGCCCCTGTCTGCTAAGGCGGGCTGCCATCTGCATGCAAATGAAAAGGAAGGAGTTGGCCAATCAGAGGCACAAGGAGTGGCCCCTATGTGTGCATGTGTGTGTGCCCCTCAAGGTTTGACTAAGCAAGTCTTATACAACACAAATCTAAGCTATGAGCCACGAGCGTCTTACACAACAAGCTACTAGCTTCTCATGTTGCAAGCTCAGTGTTCCTCTTATAAACATTCAATTGCTTCACTTCAATGTTGGTTTTTAAAGGGGCATCTACACTAGCTATGCACACGATTGGAAGTGTAGTATATACAAGGTATTTATCATTCCATGCATGGCATGTGGACCATTTTCAGCACATGGATGGTCGTATTCTCTCTTTGGCAGATTCTATCCAGTACTTTCTCTTTGGTAGATTATATCCATACATCATATTTTGGATTGGCATTTATTCTGCCGATTTTCATGTAAGATACGATTGGGAATTCTTATGGCATTTATGTTTCCTCTCTCTAGATATTTCAATGGCTCATTTATGATTGAGTCTATTCATCAGATATCTCCAGCTTTGGATCAATATTTTTGAATTAAACTTCTTTTGGCTATATTTTGCATATAAGAGGGAAAAGCCTCTTCAACCCAACATCTACTTGTGTACAACCATAACAAAAGTTCATGACATTTAGGCACACAAGGATGTTTACCTTCTTATAGGAATTCAAGAACTTTCCTTGCACATCTAGTGTTCATCTACTAGTCGGTCGCAATAAACAAATGTTGTTTGCATGTTGCCTTCTAGTGAATAGCAATTCTTTCACTATGTTACCCAATTCATGGAATTTGGATAAAAAAAGGTTGTCCAAGCTACCAATATAGATTCATGGAATTCTAGTGTGAAGTAAGTTTATGAGGCCCTCTCACTCTTGTCGTAGAGTGTACATGTATCCTCCACACATTAGTACATAAAAGTACTAGCAGATGTTCATAGTTAAAATCCCTATTTGAGACATATTCCACATGTGGAGAATATGAGTCTTTGAGACTAACACTAGTACTTGTTTCTGTAATTGTGTGTTGCAAAAAAGTCCCTTTGTGCTGGTCAATCCATCTCTGTCACCCCTATATCATAAGTATCTAAACCAATTCCAATAAACAAGAGTGGTTAAATACAGAGACTTTTTAACATAACAAGTATGCACAAATTTTGAGGGATAGTTGTAGCTACACTTATGTATTTTATAGCCTAGGATTAGGATGTATTGATGCATGCACACTAGGTGTATGGACCCTAGTGATCTATAAGCTCTTATCTAAGGTGGCATGGGAATACATCAGTTTTTTCTTTGGTGCTTTAGGGTTGAATCATTCTTTTAAGACATAGATAAGTATCCTAAGAGCATATAGATTTTGGTATCTATTAGTCAGCACCATACTAATAGGTATGCTAGGAGAAAAACGTAAGCATTATGCTAAGAGCATACACCACTTAAGTTATGCTAAGAGAATCGACTTTGAGATATGTTAGGAGCATACACTTCTAGATATTCTAGGAGCACATGTGAGAATATTCTTGATATGATCATCAAGTCTATTCATAGTATGACCTTATGAAGGTATGACATGGCTACTAGTTTACAGTCAAGTCAATTGTCCTAGACCTCTCTAGGAGAACTCAATATTTCTCAATATAGTTTTTGAGGCCAAAAAATATTCTTCAATGGGGAAGTAATGTTAGTACAAGAGTCCTACAGGCAAGGCCAACATATGGGGTCAAGGACCTAGGCCAACGGCCTAGACTGGACCAATGTGGAATCGGGACCCTAAATATAAAGCTAGGGCTAGGAGCTAGGCCTATATATATGGGAGGTAGGGAGAGGATTTGATGTCACATTTCCCTTGGTCTTATGTCAATAAAACTTGCACAAAAGGACAAGATTGCCTGCATAGTATTTCTAATAGTGAAGATAGAGGTAAAAAATGAGCTTAAAACAAACTTTAGATGCTCGTCAAAGTTTTTAAAAATCTAAGAAAGTGAATCACAAGGTGCTAATGACACTAGCTAGGATGTCAAATCATGCTTTGATTCCAATTTGTTGGAAACATGATTGCGAAAATTCACATGTAGATGACAAAGGTAAAAAACAACCTCAAGAGAACAAACCATAGAAAGTAGTATTATTGAATGTGCCAATACAAAGATAAGGGCTACCCTAGAGATTTGGGTGTATATACAAGACATAGGAGAAAATCTCCTAGTGAGGAAAAAAGTGCCTCTACATGCTTATGTGTTCATACACATCGATCAATACAAAAATATGGTAACAATGCTTATGAATTTTTTTTTATTGTCATGCATACTTTTGAGCCACCCATCAATCATCTCTATTGGCACAACATATTATTCTCCATTTGTTTTCTATGTACGCATATAGAAGTTCCAACAATGGAAATATATATTATACACATTTTCCTTTTTTAACCCATGCAATCTCTTTCCAACAACAATAGCCACAACTAGCCAGTGAAATCCCAGTCATATACTCCCTGAGTAGAGCTGTCAGGACAAGGGTCATGTACCCTAAGAACTAGGATAATCATGGACTACGGCCAAGGGTCGGGCTAGGCAGTGTGGACAGGGGATCCCTCTAGGGCAAGGGGCTACGAGCCCGCCTATATAAAGGGAGGTTGGGAGGAGGATCCTAGAGTCTAGTTCCTAGTTCTTACACTGGTATCAGAGCCTAGGAGTCTCTTCCACTCTCTCTCTAGGCGTGGTCTCTGTAGGTCCCTAAAAGCAGGCTCTTTGGGAGAGAATCGTGGCTTCTTTGGGGCCTTTGCCATTTTTAGCCGATTTCCTTACCAATTCTAGTAGGCTTTCCTTTTTTAGAAACATGTGTGTGGTGGGTGTTTTTGTGAGCTCTCTGACTTGGAAGGGGCGCCATGGGAAGATAGGAGGTTGCGCCAGAAACTCTTGGCCATAGCCAGCCTCACGCAACCCCGCCATCAAGATCTCGTTGCTCGCAAGAGGCAGCACACTGCCTGTGAGCTTCTTCAATAAAGCACGCTATTTTCACATGGGGAAGGCCTTTGGCCATAGAATTTAAACCTTGGCAACTATAAGTAGCCTTTTCCATAGGAAATTCAGCAAGTTGAACCGGTGAAACAAGCCCGAGCAATGCAAGCAAGGAAAACTCTCGGCTTCAAGTCGAATCTCCTGAGCTCGGACTACACTGAATACCTGCAGAAAATTATAGCACCTGCAGATTTTTTGAGTAACGACTTCAAGAGTCATTCGAGCAATATAATCATCGACGCTTCCAACAATTAAGCTTCGACTCAAAGGTAAAGCTTCAACCATACACGGTGGGCAGTTCAATTTCAATTAAGCTTCGACTCAAAGGTAAAGCTTCAACCATATACGGGGCGGAGTTCGATTTTGTGCTACGATGACTCACTGCTACGATGTGGAGTTCGCTATAATTTGCACAAGCTACCAACATCATGTATTTTTTTTGAGTACTTCTTACACTGCACTCTGGAGCCATGGATTCGAATATTAACATGACATTCAATTTTGAGCATAGTACTCCCAATCCTGCCAATGACGGCTCGCGACCGGATACTCTCAAGGAGAGTACCCGCGATGCTACGGCAGCAGAAGATACTTATGAATTGCTCGACATTCAGGATTTTTGTGCACTTCAGACACGCATGACAGTCATGGATGAAAATTTTAAGGCTTTAAATGAAAATGTTACTAAACTTTCCACTTTACTCATTCAATTGATGCAGCAGACTAAGAGTCCGGCTGACACCCACATGCATGAGCACGTTGGAACACAAGGGCAAGGCCCAATTAATGAAACACTGCATAATCTCACTGCCAAAGAGGTAGATGATTTGTTGAAGAATTTCAAACCACCAGTTTTCAAAGGCGAAGATAAGGATGCAGTGAACATCTTTCTCAGTAAATGGGATTGAATTCAAGCGTTACGGCGAACTCTGGACGCAGTAAGAGCTCTGCAAACGAGCTTAACTCTGGAAGGCAATGCCTACAAATGGTGGATGTCTCTCAATGAGAATAGCATCATACCACAGAGTTGGAAAGCCTTTGAATCAATGTTTAGCAAGGAAATTTTGCCTACAAACGAGGCCGATCGGAATTGGACCGCTTGGGACACGTGTTCCATGCGCCAATTTCCATCACTCCTTGAATATATCTGTCACTATAGGGACATCATCCTCAAGTTGGAAGGATTGGATACCTTTCAAAAAGTATGAGGGTTCATACGAGGTCTGACTCGAGAACTTAAGAAGTATGTCAAATCCCAGGACCCTAAAACACTTGAGGAAGCCATAGTGAAAGCACATATTCATGATGACCCTGATGATAAGAAAACACTTAACACTAACGTGCCTGCTAGTACACATAGTAGCACACGCACTCAGTATGGGCACAATAAAAGAAAATTTATAGTTGCTGATTCAAATGCATCTAAAAAACCCAAGGGGTCTAGGGGTCCTCTCTCCCCTGAGGATTTTGATAAGGCCAAGAAAGAGAAGCTACGTTTTCAATGCTTAGGAAGAGTCCATGGCAAAAAGGATTGTGCCAAGGGGAAATCTCTTGCCCAGGGGAAGGAGAAAGCAGTGCACACGGTGCAACTACTGCCTCTCGAGTCTTCCTCCAAGTTCTCTACAGTGGAAGTAACACACACTGAGGTGGTGCATGAATGCTGTCTCACAGCTTCCATGTGGCAACAAGCCTTTGGACCACATGAGTTAGTACGTATGCATGGATATCTGCAAGGGCACAAGGTGCGCATCTTGGTAGATGACGGTGCTATGCACAATTTCATCAATTATGGATCGGTGAAAAAGCTCAAACTGCCTCAAACTCCGAGTACCCACCGCTACAAGGTAGCAATGATGAATGGGCATGATAGTGAAGTATGGGATACTCAATGCCGAGCTGTTCCATTGGAAGTACAAGGGTACTCTACTTGTTTGGATTTTCAAGTTATGAACATGGAAAGGGTTGATGTGGTTCTTGGTAGGGAGAGGTTGCATAGCCTAGGACCATCACTCAAGCGTAGCTATGAGCACAACAATTTGATGTTCGATTCCCATGGCACACATGTGTTGTTGTTAGGAGAAAAGGATATACCATCATCACCACTAATTTGTACAGCCGAGCTTGTGCAGCTCGTTTTTGATAATGAAATAGAACAGGTTTTCTTGTGTTACTCACTATCTCATTTTCTTTCTAACATTGAGTCAATTGAACATTCCTCAACGCCGCATGCTTCTCTCTCCTCTATTCCACCAATTTCTAATTCTACACAAGAAAACATTGCTAATCAGTTTTACAAAAATTGTTAAAGGAATTTCAAGATGTTTTTCCTTATGATTTACCATCAGGTTTACCACCGGCACGCTCAGTGCAACATGGCATTGACGTGGCTACAGGCTGTAAACCTGTTAGTAAACCACCTTACCATATGAGTTACTCAGAGGCTGCTGAGGTGGAACGTCAGCTTGCTGACTACCTTAGCAGAGGGTTTATACAACCTACTTCTTCAACATGGGCTTCGCATATACTTTGGTGAAGAAAAAGGACGACAGTATGCGCATGTGCGTAGACTACCGGGGCTTAAATGCGGCTATAGTTAAGAACAAATACCCATTGTCAAGGGTCGATGAGTTATTTGATAAGGTAACTCATAAACGAATTTTTTCAAAAATTGACTTGATGTTAGGATATCACCAAGTCTGTATTTGGCTTGCTGATATACCTAAGATTGCATTCCGAACACGGTTTGGACATTACGAGTTTTTGGTGATGCCCTTTGGGTTAACCAATGCACCCGCGACATTCATGACACTTGTGGATAGTGTCTTGAAACCATACTTGGGCAAATTTGTCATTGTGTTCCTCGATGACATTCTAGTTTATAGTGCTTCTGAAGAAGAGCACTTACAACATCTCAGGCAGGTGTTTGAGCTGTTACGTGCAAACAAGTTATATGCCAAGGAATCTAAATGTGATTTTCTCAATGAAGAAATTCATTATTTAGGGCATGTCATTTCAGCTAATGGCCTATACATGGATCAATCGAAAGTGGATACCATCCGGAAATGGCCACCTCCTAAAAATCTAGAAGAATTACAGATCTTTTTAGGCTTCACAAGTTCTTACCGAAGGTTCGTTAAAAACTATGCTCACCTAGCTGTACCTATGACGGACCAACTAAAAGGCAAAGGTAAGGCTTTTCAGTGGAGTTCCTCTCAACAGATGAGTTTTGAAAAACTCAAAGATGCATTAGCTATAGCTCCTATACTGGTTATTGTAGATCCTTTGAAACCAATCATTTTGGAAACGGATGCTAGTAACCGTGCTATTGGAGCAGTCCTGTTAAAAGACGGACGGCCAATTGCATTTGAAAGTAAGAAGCTGGATGCAGCTCAGCAGAATTATTCTGCTTACGAACGTGAACTCTATGCAATAGTGTCTGCCTTAAAGACATGGCGTCACTATTTGTATGGTGCTCAGTTCGAGATTGTGTTTGACCATGAAAGCATCAAATGGTTTACACAACAAACAGATTTAAAGGGTCGAAAATCCAGGTGGGCCGAGATCCTTTAGGAATATGACGCCAAGCTAAGGTATCACGAAGGCCGATACAATATAGTGGCAGACGCTCTCAATCGAATGCCACAGATCAATTCGCTCTTGTTCACAGAACTTCGTAGTGAATTTTTAGCATCTCTCAAGGGCAAATATGAGCAAATTGAAACATATTCCAAAGTGTGGAGCCATGTTCAAAAAGGGGATCCTTCTCACTCCAATGTAGGTAGGGTAGAGTTAACCCCCACACCTAGTTCTCCTTTATCAAGTGATGAACTACAACGATGGAAGCATTTTACCATCGACAATGGGTACCTACTCCACAAGGGGAGAGTTTGTGTACCGACGGACACAGACATTCAGTGCCAAATTCTTTATGAATGTCATGATTGTCCAAGTGCACGGCACCCGGGGATTCGAAAAACTTATTCTCTCGTAAGACGACAGTTTTACTGGCCTGGTCTACAAGGCTGTTGGGGTATAAAGCCCAATGTGGTCGCCCAGGTAAGTGGGCGGGCCGCCAGGTATGTACACATATTCTTTTGTAAAAACCTAATAAGAACTCACTATGCTCTACACATTACAGTAGAGCGAGTTCACCATATCGTCGTGCTCTTCTTCTCGCACTCTCTCTCGCATCACACTTCCGCTCGTACTCCTTCAACTGGTATCAAAGCTCAGATCGAGGCTCGGGGCAGCATTTGCAGGTAGTTAGAGTCACCTGCTCAGATTGGAGTGAGATTCCATAGGCAAAGACACGGCCCCAAATCTTGTGGGAAGGCCCGAAGGGTTTGGTGTTCTCAGAATTTCATTCTGAGGTCATCTCGGCCACCATTTGGCTTCGACAAAGTTCTGCGCAGGCCATTTTCGACTACGTGGTCTCAGCAGGTGCAGATCCAACTCTGCAAATTTGGGGTTTCGGCCTACGACTATAGGTGCTGAGGATATCGGCACTCCCAGAGTGTTGATTTGTGGCTGTCTACACATCGAAGGATGGCTCACAGTTCTTGGAGGCGTGTCACATACGACACGGGCGCATCTACACACAGACTGCAGGCGACATTCACTAGTTCATAAGGTACCTTGTGTTTTCTGCTTGATATTCCAGATTTCATCCTGACATTGCAGGTACTTCCACATGGGATGTATTGTCAGAGATGATGTACGTCTGTTGAGGGTTTGCTGGTTGCGAGTCACGTAGCAAACAACCGCCGCAGTGGTTACAGCATATAGTGGGAAATTTGTGGATGTATGACTTTGTGGGAAGTCTATGTACTGTTAGATTTACTGCAGCCTTTGTTGAGGGTTGAGTGAGGTTTTATTGAGCTGGGGGATTCTCGAATGTTGAGATCATTTCAGTGATACAGGTCTTGGAGCGATCCCTCGAGCACCCTTAGATAGGCAGCTAGGATGTATTGACTGTGAGTTAGAGAGTTGGGATTGCATCTTTCCTTTATTGCCGTTAAGGCATTGTCATAGTCTATGCTTACAGGACATTGACCGGACAGTGAGAGACAGTACAGGTGCAGGACCGGTTTACCCATAGCTTACAATGTTAGAGAGACAATGGTTTTTTGAGCTGTTTTTTGGTCTGTTTTTTAGTACACCACAGCCATTTTACAAAGGAGACTCTGACAAAATTTATGCAAAATCTGAAGCTTTCTTGGTTCATTTGACAGGTTGATATTGGTTCAAAGGTCAGTTTACAGGGGAAACTCTGTCGAATTTTTCCCAGGAAAGTAAACTACTGTGAAGCATAGATACGGCTAGATCACATGACACTGCTCTTTACAATATCAAGAAGCTGGATGGAACCAATTTCCCATTGTGGAAGAAGCAGATTTGTCACGTGTTGGTACAAAAGAAGCAGATAAAACCTATAAAGCTCAAGGGGATAAAACCAGAAGATATGAACGAAGATGAATGGAGCGAAATGGTTGAATTGGCACTTTCTACCATTATGCTGACTTTGGCAGAAAGTGTTTACTTCAATGTAGTAGACGAGATGTCGGCTTATCAAGCATGGTTAAAGCTGAGTGATCTTTATGAGAAGCAGAGTGCAGCTTCACAGGTATATTGGCTTAAGAAGCTTGTTGACTTGAAGATGAAAGAAGGGACACCTATGTCCAATCATCTGAATGAATTCAACACAATCTACAGTCAATTGTCAGCTCAAGGTGTCAAGTTTGATGAACCTGTTAGAGCTATGTTTCTGTTGATCACATTGCCGAAAAATTGGGACACTTTTCGCACAGCTTTGAGTAATTCTGCACCTCCAGATGGTTTGAACATAGCAGGTGTAGAAGGAAGTTTGCTTACTGAAGAAACCAATAGAAAGACAATGGACAAAGGCAAAGGAATAGCCTTAGTTGTCAGGGGAAGGACCAAAGAAAAGTACAAAGGTGGAAAGAGGAATCAGTCTCGTAGCAAGTCCCGCAGTGCTAAAGGCAAGAGTGACATAGAATGCTACCATTGTGGCAAGAAGGGTCACATGAAAAGAGACTGCAGAGAATGGAAAGCAGAAAAAGGCAAAGAGAAAGCTGAAGACCATGGTGAGAAGAACAAGTCCTTAGTGAAGATTCAAGAAATAAATGTGACAAACACTTTTCCAGAGGGTGACAGTCTAGTGTCAGGAGACATCTACTTCTTGAAGAATACAATGGACTCAGCTCTTCTTACAGCATCTGATGGAAATGCACTGAGTGACTGGATTATAGACTCAGGGGCATCACTTCATGTGTCTCCAAACAAGGAGTAGTTTACCTTTTATGTGACCACTAAAGATCATGTTCGGCTAGGCAATGGGAAGACATGTGAGATCTTAGGTGTTGGAGATGTTCAATTGAAGTTTCAGAATGGCTCTTCTTTCACACTGAAGAATGTGAGACATGTTCCCGCAATTACAAAGAGCTTGATCAGCACAGGTTTACTTGATGATGCTGGCTACTTCACCACTTTTGGACAGAACATGTGGAAGATATCCAAGGGTTCTATGACAGTAGCACATGGAGTAAAGTCTGGAGGACTTTACATGATTTATGTATCAAATGTCTCTAAAAATGTAATCAATGTAACCGAGCAACCGAACGTTTCTTTGTGGCATAGCCGGTTAGGACATATGTCCAAGAAGGGAATGGAAATATTGTCTCGTTCTGGTTATTTGCCTGGCTTTTCATTTAATGATTTTGAATTCTGTGAACATTGTCTGTATGGTAAGCAAACACAACAGCCACATAAGCATAGAAGCAGTAGACGAGATACATAGTTGGCAATTGTTCATAGTGATTTGTGTGGACCTATGCCTAACCTATCTCTAGGGGGAGCTTCTTACTTTATGACATTTATAGATGATTACTCAAGGAAAGTATGGGTTTACTTTCTCAAGCACAAGGATGAAGCGTTTAGTGTTTTCAAAATGTTTGTGACACTTGTGAAGAATCAGAGTGGCAAGAAGCTTAAGTTCTTACGCACTGAAAATGGCGGAGAGTATGTTTCAAAGGCCTTTCAGGACTTTTGAGAGTCAAAAAGGTATAAAATGTGAACTTAATGCTCCTTACAATCCTCCTCAAAATGGTGTTGCTGAGAGGATGAATAGGACCATACAAGAGAAGGTCAGAAGTATGTTGTCTAATGCACAGCTGCCAAATGGGTTTTGGGCTGAAGCTGTATCAACAACTGTTCATCTTGTAAATAGATCTCCTAGCAAGTTTTTGCAGAAGGATTCAGTGCCAAAGATGGTATGGTCAGGCAAAATTCCCTCATACAAGCATCTCAGAGTCTTTGGCTGTGAGGCATATACTCACGTTCCAAAGGAATTTAGGAACAAACTTGAGCCAAAGAGTAGAAAGTTCATCTTTCTAGGCTATGGTAATTCTGGTGAGATGGGGTACAGACTTTGGGATCTCGAATCCAGAAAGGTTGTCCGCAGCAATGATGTTCACTTTAATGAATCCAAATATCATTCTAAACCAGAGAGGGTTGAGGAGATTAGAAGAGTTGTCTTCTAAGAAGATGGACCTACACGTGCAAGACAAAATGTCAGGGCTCAAGAGGAGCAAGGACACGATAGATTGGAACCACAGGTTGTGGCTGAGCCTGAGCCACCTATTGTGCGTAGATCTGGACGTATCATGCGACCTCCTGATAGGTTTGTTCCATATATGAACTATGTCATGTTGAATGATTGCAATGAGCCTTCATGTTACAAGGAAGCAATGAAAATGAAGGACTCCGGGAATTGGCAATTGGCCATGCAGTCAGAGATGAGAGCTCTGCATAAAAACCAGACATGGAAGCTAGTTAAATTACCATAGGGCAAAAAGGCTCTACCTTGTAAATGGGTTTACAGGTATAAGATCACTGCTCATGATAGTCAGCCAAAGTACAAAGCAAGGCTTGTTGCCAAGGGCTTTAAGCAAGAACAAGGCATTGACTTTGATGAAGTCTTCTCTCCGGTGGTCAAGATGACTACATTTAGATGCTTTCTTGCATTGGTTGCCATATTAGATTTGGTGTTGCACCAAATGGATGTCAAGACAGCGTTCTTGCATGGTGATTTAGATGTGGAAATTTACATGTAGCAGCTAGAAGGGTTTGTTGATAAAGGCAAGGAAGATTTGGTATGCCAGTTGTTAAAGAGTCTTTATGGCTTAAAACAATCACCGAGGGCATGGTACCATAAGTTCCACAAGTTTATGCTTTCTCAAGGCTACAAACGTAGTGAGTTCGATCACTGTCTATATACAAAGAAGGCTAAGGATGGCAGTTGGCTGATCCTTATTTTGTATGTGGATGACATGTTGATTGCTGGCAAGCACTTGGAAGAAATTTCAGCTTTGAAGTCAAAGATGGCAAAATCGTTTGACATGAAAGACATGGGTGAGGCAAGTCATATACTTGGTATGTGCATTGAGAGAGACAGATCAAAGAAGTTGATTTGGTTATCTCAAACAAAGTATATTGACAAGGTTTTGCAACGTTTCAATATGGAGAAGGGAAAGGCATTGAGTGTTCCATTGCCACCATATGTGAAACTTAGCAAACAAGATTGTCCTGTGTCTGAGGAAGAACAGGCTGAAATGGATAAGATTCCATATGCGTCTGTAGTGGGTAGTTTAATGTATGCAATGATTGCTACTCGCCCAGACATTGCATTTGCGGTGGGAGTAGTAAGTCAATACATGTCAAACCCAGGCAAGAAACATTGGGAGGTAGTGAAAGGAATATTGAGATATCTGAAAGCTACAAAGAGTATGCGTATATTCTATGGGAGTCAGGATCTAAGTGTAAAGGGTTTTACAGACTCAGATTATGTAGGTGACTTAGACAACCGAAGGTCTACGTCACGGTATGTCTTTACATTGGCTGGTGGAGCAGTATCATGGCGTTCTAGATTACAAGATTGTGTTACTCAGTCTACTATAGAGGCTGAATATGTTGCAGCATCAGAGGCATGAAAAGAATCAATTTGGCTTTATCGACTAGTAACAGATTTGGGAATCAAAGAAGAGATGCCCGTGTTATATTTTGATAGTCAAAGTGCTATACAACTGGCTGGCAATCGAGTTTATCACTCAAAGACAAAGCATGTGGATGTGAAGTATCATTTCATCAGGGAAATGCTCGAGGATAAGCAAATTCAGCTTGTCAAAGTTCACACCACAGAAAATCCTGCTGATCTACTTACAAAAGGACTTCCCTCAGAGAGCTTTGCGCATTTTCGCAAGCAGTTAGGTGTAGGGTAGTACATCACTTCTCTACATCTCTTGTATATTATCTTGTATAGTAGCTTCTCTCACACTTAAAGTACCACATTGGACTTTAAGTGGGAGGTTGTTGGGGTATAAATCCCAATGTGGTCGCCCAGGTAAGTGGGCGGGCCGCCAGGTATGTACACATATTCTTTTGTAAAAACCTAATAAGAACTCACTATGCTCTACACATTACAGTAGAACGAGTTCACCATATCGTCGTGCTCTTCTTCTCGCACTCTCTCTCGCGTCACACTTCCACTCATAGTCCTTCAAAGGCTTTGTTCAAGCTTATGTCTTGCATTGCCAAAAATGTCAAGTTAACAAAGCAGAGCGCCGGAGAGCAGGAGGACTCTTACATCCTTCGGAAATTCCCAATGGAAAATGGGAAAGTATCTCCATGGATTTTATAGTAGGTTTCCATACCACTATACGAGGTCATGACTCAGTATGGGTGGTCGTAGACGATTTGACTAAACTATGTAAGTTTATTCCGACCAAATCAACGGTTAAGACACTAGAACTAGCAAGATTATTTGTGGAAAATATATACAAATTGTATGGGTTGCCAAGTAATATTGCTAGTGGCCGTGACCCAAAGTTTAACAGCTACTTCTGGAGAGTTGTATTTAAAAAATTGGGTACACAACTCAACCTCAGTACAGCTGACCATCCAGAAACAGATGGTCAAACGGAATGGGCTAACAAGGTGCTAGAGGATATGCTAAGAGCATACATCAGCAAAAAATAGATAGATTGGGAAGAATACTTACCTATTCTCGAGTTTTCCTACAACAGTTCTAAGCATGTCACAAGAGGCTTTAGTCCTTTCATGCTCATGTACGGTTTTCAACCTAGGTCACCAGTTAAAGTGGGGTTGGCAACCAAAAAACTCCAATAGGTTAAGGATTTTTTCCAAGACCACATGGATATGCTGAAACTTTCTCGTCAGAACGTCCGACAAGCACAGGATCGGTATAAGAAATATGCTGATGAGAAACGTCGGCAAGTTACCTTTGAAGAAGGGTAGGAATTATTTTTACGAGTGCGAGAACATTCAGAAAGTCTGAAAAATGGACCGACACCTAAAATATCTCCATGATATTGTGGGCCTTTCAAAATACTCAAGCGAGTTGGTGATCGTGTCTACAAACTACTACTACCATCACAATCTCGCATTCATCCGGGGTTTCATGTAAGCCATCTACAAAAGCGGTTGCATGGGGATGACAACGTCATTGACCAACAGGTTTTGGTCGATTACCTTGAACCTCCTACGTTACCGCATGAACCTGAACGTGTTATGGATTACCATGAGTTGCGTACATGCCATCATGTACGACAACAAGCCTTAATCAAGTGGAAAGACCGACTTGAAGAAGGTTCCACTTGGGAAAACATTAGCGTTCTTAAGAAGAAGTTTCCCACTTTTTTTTTCGAGGACGAAAACTATTCTTTAAGGGGGGAGTAATGTCAGGACAAGGGTCCTGTACCCTAAGAACTAGAATAGTCATGGACTATGGCCAAGGGTCGGGCTAGGCAGTGTGGACAGGGGATCCGTCTAGGGCAAGGGGCTAGGAGACCACCTATATAAAGGGAGGTTGGGAGGAGGATCCTAGAGTCTAGTTCCTAGTTCTTACAAGAACAAGATATTACCCCACTTTTTTGGACCAAACAAACTTCCTGCAATCACCTCAAGTAGCACTTTTTCAATAGTAATTCAAATCCCATTTTCAAAAACACGTCATTTCTTAAATTACAGCAGACATTCCATGTATATCAAGCTTCCAAAAATATATGGGTCAAATTAACTGAGAAGGGAAGAACCTATGATGTGGTATCCAAATTGGTTAATTCCTGTGAGCATGAGGCTTTGAGGTGTTCCTTTTAAGGAGAGCAATGGTAGTATCTACACCTCTCACACACTCTCTTTCTTTTTTTACTCACGTGGAACAAAAAGCACAAAAACCAAGCTAAGTGAGGGATACACTATCCCTCACCTTGTTTTATTGCAAGACTGTGAAGTCCCCTATTGCTTTTGAGATCATCTTAGTATTTCTACACAATCCACTCAATTTGAGAGAAGATAGTACAGAGAATGTAGTGCAAGTAGAGTGAAAATTATGTTGAAGCATACCTAGTAAATAGTCAAAGATGAAAGGGTGGCCCTTACCAAGGGGAAGAATACCACACATGGTGATAGGCATAATGGTTTTGATACCCGAGTCCGTTTGCTCCAGAGACGAGAGGATCACTAGATAATCCTTCATGGTAAAGATAGTGATGTACAACGGGTTTGCCTAATCAGGACCCTTGTCAGGGCCTACTTGATCTTCTTGGAAACGATAGACATGGGGAGGAGAGGCCAATTCTGCCCAAGGTCAAAGAGAGAGGGAAAATAAAGGCAATATTAAAGAGTAGGTGACCCAATGGGTTCAGTCCCACACCAAGAGAGTTTTTTTTTGAACATTTTTTACCATCTCTTGTAGGTTCATATGCTCGAGGAGGTCTCTAAAGTTTTTAAGAGACCAACCAAGTGGTTTGACTCGGTAGAGTTTTAAGATCTAGTACTAACCATAGGAAATGGTTTGAGTCAAAAAAACACCAAGGCCGTATAAAGATACTTGACAAGTCGAGTCAGCCTTGAAGAGAGAGAGAGAGAGAGAGAGAGAGAGAGAGAGAGAGAGAGAGAGAGAGAGAGAGAGAGAGAGAGAGAGAGAGAGAGAGAGAGAGAGAGAGAGAGAGAGAGAGAGAGAGAGAGAGAGAGATTCCACCCAATCCCAGGCACCATACTTAATAAATCAGTAGTAGGCTCATTAAGTAGGGGCCTACTACCTCATCAAATTGATGAGAATAGAGAAATTTAGTTCTAGACCAAGCCATTCATTATGTGTAATTGCTTGGGATATGGTGTTAATTAATTTTTACCTTTTGAAACCGTTAAGGAAATATTTTTTAATAAGATGGTTGATGTCTTCAACTGCAAAAGAGGAGTAAAGGATCATGTGTAGTATACAAAGGGAAGTTTTAATAGAGCTTCTTTTGCAGGCTTATTACTTTTCTTTTTAACAAACTCAGCTGGACAATATTCGAATTATCCCTTTTACAAAAAAAATCTTAATTTAAAGTTCCAATGAAAGGGCTACGCAAGGAAATAGAGAAAATTACAAATTGTAATGAGGTAGTAAAGAAACCATAGGGAGTATCAAACCCATAGAAAAATGTGGGTTCGGTTTGTAAAATGTTAGGGTAGATAGAAGGGAATTCTTGTCGGAAAGCCCTATTGTTGAGGCTAAGAAAATCATCCATATATCTGTAGGAGTGTGAGAAGCTAGATAGCATGTGTATGGTTCCATTTTAGGTGATGGTTTTAATAAACCATCTATACTCAACAAAAGCAAGGTAAAGATTACACATCACAGGAGAGCAAAAGAAGCCCATGGTAATTCATTGATATTTTTTAAAGCAATGTCCACCAAATTGTACAAAGCAATTCTTTAGCACCCAAGAGGTTTCTTGGCAGTGCTCTTACTCATTGAAATGAAACGGAAGTTTTTTATTGGAGTGTTTTACCCATCTAGGTTTTTTGGATAAAGAGATTTTTGAAAAGCCTTGTAACCTAACGTTATCAAAAGCTAGTTTTACAATTTCTTACAGGACACCAGTAAGGCCCACATCCCCAATAAGCGGAATGTTTTCATAGCATTGAGTGATATATATTGAAAAAAGATAAAAGATTTTTTTGGGGAGATTAAGAGTAACTTTTGTAAAGTTTTTTATGAGCCAAAAAGGATTTGTTGGCGGATACGCCACGACGGACGTCAGCACAGCGAGAACTCACCTAACAAGAATTGTCAGCTAAGGACAAAGCTCGACCCGCAGGCGCATGGAAGCAAACATAGGGTGTCAACCTACACTCGACCGGCTATTGGCTACTTCCTACAGAGGTCTCTACTCAATGTCTAAGTTACAGCCTATTATAGAGCACAGGAGAAGATTTCCTACAACGCTTCTATGAGCCAAATAGACATCAGACGTTCTTTAAATGCTACGAAACTTGAGGGATATCCTATCAACACCAACATGCCACTCTCCCTAAGGTCCGTGACCCAAAACCCTACCCAAAAACACCTAGTGCAGAATGACATAGGATGTCTCACAGGTTTTTGCAGGTCAATGTTTCTAAAAACTAAGGTGCCTAATGTGTAGTTGTACTCAATACGAATGTGTGGATATGCTAAAATGTGAAAACAGACACCGTTTGCTCACCGAATCACTAGAAATAGCTCGTGGGTCAATTCACGAAGTCGGGCCGTACACACGCAATGTAGGTGTTGGCGTGCAGCTCTCTTCGGGGCAACACACCACACTTCTCCGCACTTGATTACGACCACCAGTGTGCGCGTAGCGTCAAGATAAACTCTCACTCCCTCTCATACACAAAATATGCTTCTCACAGACACTTCATAGAATGAACAAAGGGGTTTTTTCTTTAAGGTTAAAATTTGGTATGTATACCCTTCCAAATACAAAACCTCATGTTCCAAAGTGAAATCCTACTTAGTCTAATGGCAAAAAATAATATACAAAATTGAAAACTTCTGCAAGCCCCAAGTATTTACAAGTGAAATTACAGGTTTTCTTAATGAGAGAATGACTACATAGGATTTCCTTCTTTTCTCTTTTCATCAGTCTTCAGTTGAGTGTGGCCACCAGTCTTCAACTAACACTTCGGCTAATACTCCTCTCTCCTAGCTCATGTCATCCCTGACATGACAATAGAGCCGTTGCTTCAGTGGAGGATGTCGTGCATCTTCAAAATAGACTCATATCGTGCATGCTAGGCCACTAACGTTGGGCCGAATATATATGTGTCGATGGTGAATAAGCTGGTGTAGAAGGCTTCTTCAAAGGCTTGGAGATGGTATGGGAACAAGAACATTATTCTTTGGTATGTATCACCTCATGGGAAGGTTGAGCAAACAGTTCATAAGCACATCTATAAGTGTCCTGGAAGAAGAATATGATATCTGTATCTTTCCTGGTTTGAAGACCTCAAAGACTGCCAGAAGTGTTTTACATATCTTTCTGAGCATAATGCAAGAGAGGTCATGCAAGCTAGTGAACAATTTAATGGCGCCCATTAGGGTTTGCACCATCTATTGCTCACGCATTCTCTTGCCTGTCTTCAAGCCTGGTAGATTCGGTTAATTGAGCCACGTGGGGTGGCTTCTCTTCAGCAATTCCTGTTCCTTCCATGTCCGCATCCTTGGTAGAGGGAAAAAGCTAAGGTCATCTCTGATCATTTTAGGCGCCTCTACCAAATGTACTAAATACTGTGGGTATTTAGTGAGCCATGCCTTCCTCCATCTTGGTTGAGAGTCCACAATGAGCTTAGCACCTTTTGGTTTGGTGATGTCTTCATTGTATAGCGGCACTATAGGCTCCTCTTTAATCCTCTTGTTGATTGTAGTAGCCTCGTATTTTAGAAGAGGATAGGGGAGAGAGGGTTGTAGCCATTCATGTCAAATGACATTTGTATCTAATTTCTGAATGGTCATTGACTTCAATATCCTCTACTCCCACTGCATTGCTTATTTGGCGGTGTCCTATATGGATGCTTCTATTGCTTTCTGTAGGCTGTCTTCTTCTTCTTGTGTCAGATCCCGGGGCTTTTGTAATGGTCCCATAGGAATGTCCTCTTGTAATGCTGTGTCCACCGGATCTGACACATTCTCTATATCAATTCCTTCCATAGCAGTCGGCCCATGACTTTGTTGATGTTCTTCACTTGTTTGGCTCTTAAGTTTGTCCAGCTGCTTCTGTAAGTCATCTTTTGCTAACTGAGCTTATTCTGTCACGGATACTAATAAGTCATTATGTTTTGCATTGACTCTATCAACTTTGTCTAACTTCTTCTTACGTCATCATTTTCTGTCTGCAGTGTCTTTGTACCATGCTTTAGTCTTCTCTGAAGCTTAACCAATTGTGCTTTCAATGATTTATTATCATCTTCCAATCTGCTTTGTATCACCATTGATGCCTCTGCCAGCATCACTCTCTGTCTCTTTTCAAGCATCAGCTCTTTTTGAAGTTCTATCATTTGTTCTTCAACCACAACTCTATCTTGGCTAGTTGTAGTTGCAGTTGCAGCTCTTTCTCTGCCAGGAGATGCTCTCAACCTCTGAATCGTTTGATCTTTCCCTTTGATTTGATCCTTGAGTTCAATCAACTCATCTTGGCTAGCTTCATGTGATATTTCAGCCTTGTGCTTGGCCTCTTTTAAGCTTTCAACGTGTTTTGATTCTTCCGCCAGCTGTAGGGTGAGCCCATCCCTTTCCTTTTCGGATTCAAAAAGAGCATTGCTGATTTTTTGGTATTCTTCTTCATAGTTTATCAGCTTCTGATTGATTTCTCAATTTTGACTTTCTAAATCTTGACCTTTTTGCAGTGCTGCTTCCACTTTAGCTTGCATATGTGATTGGTTGTGCATCTTCTCTTGGTTTTGCTTCTGAAGTGTTTCCACTTCAGCTTTCACCTTTTCTTCACTCAACCTTAGCCCTTCATACTCAATCTCTTTGGCCACTAATCTGGCTCTTAATCCTTGCACTTTTTGCATCACTTCTTCCCCATCTTCAGCTTATGGTTGCAAATCCATGGTATCTATTGCAATCTCCTTTAGCTCCACCAAACAATCTCAACGTGTATTCTTCTGATTTAGGGGTTGATAATTGAAAAGCCGTATGAGCTGCCTCCTCTCGCGTGTATCCTATAGCTAGCAAATCCAAGAATATTCCATAATCTTTTGCCTTCGGATATTTATTCTTAGGCTTTGGTTCAAATTTTGCGTTCTGCTCTTTGTCTTTGTCCTCTTCTTTCTTGGAGTCTTGTTGCTTCTTAGATTTATTTAACTCCTCAGTTTGTCGAGGTTGAGGAGGACTAGGAGGAGGTGGTGATGGTGGAGGACTTGACTCGCGGCTTGATGGTGGTGTTGATATCTTCTTTTTGAAGTCTCGAGCAACTTTTGTTTTCCTCTCTCGCTCTTCACCTTCCTGCTCTTCTAACAGCTGCCGCCTCACATCATCAACCTCTTCTTCGACAAAAGGTATGACTAGAATATTCTTGGTCGCCGCATCTAGGATCTCAAAATTCTTTATATAATCTTTGAAGCGATCCCTATTAGTCCTTTGAGAAGATCCAGACATGGCCTCAAGTGAGGGCTTCCATAATTCGTTTAGATCTCCTTTAAACATTCTCTGGGCTCTGAAACTCTCCATCAAGCTCTCTAGCCAAGCGGCCTTCTGGGATTTAGTCTCTTTTGCTGGCATCTGAATGCTAGCTTTCTTTCCTTTCTTTGACTGAGGTGGCTCTTCTTCTACTGTCTCTAACGTTCTTTTCAGCCTGGTGGTCACCTTGGGAGCTGTCGGTTGCTCCTCTTCCTTGTCTTTTGTCAGCTTCAACCACTCATTCTGTGATGGAGGAAGAGGCCACTAGCCTTTAGCATGTAGAGCTTCATATATCACCTTCGTGAGCATCTCCCCTGCTGCAATATATGTAGGATTCTGGGTTTCCATCCTCACAATGTTGTACTATAGGTATGTTGCATAATCTATCTCTCCTGAGCTGCTTGTCTTCATTGCCCATGTGAATGTTGTTCCAATTGCTGCAGGTGGCACAGTGTCTTTTGAGGCCTCTTGGTTCAGATATGAAGTATTGGTTGTAAATTTGGCACATGGTTGCCACCATTGGATCCGCAATATCCTCGAAGGTGTAGTTCTTGTTTGTTTCCTTGTATACATTCATCTCTTCTCGCCTCTTGTTGACACTGTCTCCTACATTAGAGAGATTCAAGGCACTTGCGACCACCTCTGGTGTGATTACAATCACTGTGTTCTTTCCTTGAAAATATGTCACCTTGGATATGCCATTCTCCTTTATTGTGGTGATGAATTCCCAGACTCTCTAAATGTCAGTTCCTGCTGGCAAAGCCTCAAAACAATTGTGTAAGTCTAACTTTTCCAAGATAGGCACTATCTCTGGTTTCTCGTGAACTCATTAAATTCATGTGGTATCATTGGCAGCTCTTTGGCATTTCCCTCTGGGTCTTTGAACAGGCCTTGGTATATTCTGAGGTCGTTTGCTTCAAGTAAGCTGCTTTGTAACCAAGTGGTAGTGGGCTTTATGGTTCCTGTTGGTATTATAAATGGATGCACCTCATCTAGGTAACCCTTGTTGGTCATTCTTTTCTTCTTTGCTGGCGACTTAGTGGCTGCCATGGATCCTATCGCTCTCAGTAGTTCAAAGTTAGCGTTCTTTACATATTAGTTGATAAACTGAGTTTTAACCATCCAATTGACTTGAAAATTGAAACATGAGCTCAAGAGGGACTAGGGATGCCCTGCAAGTGAAAACAGTAGGATTTGTGCTCCAAAATAAGCCTGAAGACATGCTACATGTAGGATGTCTTTTTTCCTTAGAATGACTTGAAACTTGTCATGATGATAGCCTATGACCTATGCATCACAGCTATGTGCTTGGATTTTGTTTTAGACACCAAAAAGTGAAATTTTGGACTATTTTAGGCTTTTGGTGTACAAATGAGTAGGATGTCCTGTAATGATGAGCAAATGTTATCCAAATGACTTGAAACTGATATGTAGGCTTCTTGTAGCATGTTGATCTCATTTATGATGTCAAAATTTGCTCACTAGTTCAATATGACTCTGGAGACATACTACACGTATGATAGGGCATAGCCTGTGGATCATCACCATGGTCTTAGATTTGAATTTGGATAAGTTTTGAGGATAGGAAGACCATTTTCGGTGTTTGAGAATCTGAAAAGTCCATCTATGGAGCTATGAGGCCAAAAAGTGATTTGTTTGGCTTGAAACTTGGTGGGTGGGCTTGTATGAATGTAATAAAGATGTATGTAGATCAAAAAATCCCTCTAGAGGTCATTTCAAGCTTAGAGACATACTACACGTAGGATGTCTTTTTTCATGATTTTGAAGATATGACCTCACAGTTAGCTTTGACATAATATGAAGAGTGTGTGGTTCAAGTTTCACTTGATTTGGATCATTTCTGATAGATCTATGACCATTTCTTGCCTCTATGCTCTGACTTTGTGTTTTTTTGATGCAGAAGAGGTCAAACTTGGTCCAAATGGAGTGAAACTTGAGGGATAAGATATAAATGACATGTAGAGGCTGTGTGTATAGCTAAATGACATGTAGAGGCTGTGTGTATAGCCAAATGATGAGTTGGGTGCCCAAAAGTGACCTTGATACATCCTATGCGTAGGATGTCTTTTGTGCATTTTTTAGGAGCAAGTCCTACTATCATGTGCATATGACCTTCCTAAGTCCCCTTTGTGCCTTATTTCAATTAAAAAATCAAATGGTTAGTTAGAAACTCCCTTCTTGGCTTTCAGAGTCTCGGAGGAGATTTTTGACTTCTGGAGCACTTTTCTGCAATGAAATTTCTTGATGATGACCAGCATGGCTTCATGAACCCTTGGGGAACCTTGCCATGTGATTCTTGTTGGCTTTGGCTTCACCTGAGCTTCATTTGGTGATTTGTAGTTCTAGAAGCGCCCATTATTGTGTTTGCCTGCCTTCGATGATTTGTAGTGGTCTACCACCATAGGACTTGGTTGTTGAAGGCCTTGGTAAGCTGCTCGTGAAGTTTGGTGGCAAACGGGCGTCTCGCTTGGCAGTGAGAGCCAAGTGACGCTTTGCATTTCTGATGCCGTTTTTGAAGCTTAGGCATGCTTTGGTTTTTCTTATGACCATGTGGCCTATGTATCCTTGTAGAGCTCGTCGAGAAGCTCCTACCCATGAGTTTTGGTATCATTCGGATCACTTTTGCCGGATTTTCCTCTTTGTGGCCTCTTGTAGGGCTTGAGATGTCAGGGTTTTTTCTGTTTCTTTCTTGCCTCCTTTGGGCATCCAAGATTGGTCTCCTAAGCTAGGGTAAACCCCCTATGAAGTCTTGTTGGTATTGGGTTAGCCGTTAGGTGGCTACCTATGCTCATAGGTCTCTACCCTACAAACCCCGTTGGAGTTCTATGCTAGTCTTGGCGACAAAACATCACATATACACGAAGAGCATAAGGTGATGAGCCTACCTCTCATATCTGGTGGCCGTCTGATGACTATGCGGGGCGTATCAATTGTTGGAAGTCCTCTGCACTCTAGGTGGCTAGAGCTCTCTCTCACAAGTGAATAGTAGAAATGAGCTCTAAGTGGAGTGAAGAAATCTTATAATGGGGGTCCCAAAACCATTTTTCATGAAATTTGACATGTGCTCCTAACTTTCTGTGAAACGCAGTTTAGACTCGAAAAGTTCCCCATTTGGACTCCGTTTGCCCAGTTTCTAAGAATTTTGACGATTCAGTCAAAATCTGGCCACAACACGCCTCTCGCTTCGTTCTCATAATTGCACCCACACTGTACCCTAGATTTTCTTATAGTCACTGATCATCCCCATCTTTTTTGTATTTCATTCTGTTCGCATTTCACCTGCTTTTTGTATTTTTGAAGTTTTTCTATCAATAATTAGTAAAATTAAAAGGAAAATAGCAAAATCAACCCAAAAAAAACCCCAAAAATCAAAATAAATCAAAAACTTCTCCCCGACACACTATGTATACTCACATGTAATTTTTATGGCCGGATTTCTCCGTTTTACCAATATTTTGCCCGAAAAATGGCTATTTTTACATATATACACACACCTATAGGCCTCAATTTGGCGTTTGGCCTCATATATCTGTAGATTAATGCTGTGTAAGGGCATATATACTTAGGTTAGTCCAAAAATTTTTACAATCAAACGTAAATCCCTCAGAAAATCATCAAAACATGCCCTTTTTGCTACTTTTTACGGTCATCGGATTCGCATTGAGAATGCCTCCCCCCCCTCCTAATCGGAATCCTCCCGGATGACAAGGTATCGCCTCGAGGTATATGGAGTGCATGAGTTAAAAATCATGCTAATGCGGGGCCTTGTAAGGTGGCCTTACCTGATGCATACTCAGTCTATGCATGTGAAAATTAATGCGGTGCGAGAGGAGGGAATAAGCAAGATTCTTATTGGCATTCCACGTCGAGGTTTCCTGTTTGTTCTTGGTTTGGTTGGAAGATTTTCTTTGCAATTAAAAGTTGTAATTCTGCCGATCGTTGTTTGATCATCTTCTTTGCGAAGGTGACTGGATTTGCCGCTACGGTAGATATGGCCGTTGTGGTCTCCTTAGACGGGAGTGTCTTGTCTGATGTGTCCATAATCTTTTTCTCTTTTGATTGCCATTTGTAGCTTTGATTTGGAGGCGTTTGTAGGTTTATGGCCTCTTCTTTGGTTGTTTTTGCGGTTCTTTTGATCGACACCCACATAGATCGATTTAACAATGTCGGATTTAGTGATTGTCTGGCTGCTTGTGTTTCTTGTACTAAAGGAAGTTCATGTAGCATCTCTTTGGGGATCCAAATGCGTGTCTCATGTAGTTGGCGATTGAGCATGTTTTTCGATATCCAGATCTGTTTTATGGCCCTGTTCGGTGTTTGTTTAACATTGTTTTTCAGAGGTCGTCTGCTATTCCACTGTGGTTTGTAGGCTCGTTCACTTCCATCCTTCTGTACACATACCTATTGTTTGCTTATTGCCTGTGGTGTCTCATTTTTCTATTGAGTATGGTGGGTGGTTTCCTGCTTATCTTTCGTGTCTTTTGTTGGTTAAGTGACACCCATCCTTTTTGCTCTTTATCAAGTGAATGTGGCACCAGTATTTGGCTCTTCATGGTTGTCTGAGCAAAGACTACCGCCTGGTGTTCTTGTGCTTATTGAATTTTGACCGTATTCGAACTCCAATCTATCTGCACATTATACTCTTTCTGCCATGGTTGTCCCAACAACATTGGATGTAGTGTGCTCGCATCCTCAACCACATAAAACTTGTGGGGATAAAGATATTGATGTATTTGTACATGCAATATCGTCCAGCCCAACATGCTTAATGAATGTGATGTACTAATTTTCAGTGCTTGTTGAGTAGGATGGAGTGGTTCTTTAAGTTTGAGCTGTTTATATAATTTGCAAGAAATCAAATTTGCTTGAGCTCCTGAATCAAGAAATGCCTTCGATTCAACTTGATTGCTACCCACTTTGAGTGCAATTATTGGATCCACTGTGTCTTCATTAAAATTCATTAATCGAATAGCATTTATTTGCAACGGTGATCCAATAACATGTTGTTGCCGTAGAAGCCTTCTTCTTGCAATGCGTTCTTTTGCTTCTGCTTGTGCTTCTTCTCGTACCCTCTGTTTCTCCTTTGTCCGTTGTTTTTTGTGATGGATTTGTTGAAGCATCTCTTGTGCTAGTGGTAAATGATATTTTTTAAACTGACATCCACTAATCCAATTTGGCATTTCATCACCTTCCAATGTCGCAATTTTGACGGCTCCGCTTTGTGATAAGTCACTAATCACAAAGGGTCTTATCCCTCGCTTTTTTAAGTTTTTTAGTATGTTGCTTTAAAGTGTAAACAAGTACATAATCACCTGTTTTAAACTCTTTCGCGCACACATGCTTGTCAAAAAACTCCTTTTGTCTTCTCTTCTGAGCATAGATCGAAGCTATAGCTCTCAGTCAAAGTTCATCTAGCTTTTCAAGATCATCTATTCTTGAAGAGAGTTTATGGCCCGTCCATTCGAAGCATTTCGCTACTCGTAGAGTTGGAATAAAAAACTCTATGGGTAATATAGCGTTTAGACCAAACACCATGTTGTAAGGTGTTGTTTCAATCGATGTTTTATAAGCTACCTTGTATGCCTATGGTGTTGAGTGTAATTGTTGATCCCAGTCTTCCCTTGATTCTGATACAATTTTAGTCAAAACAATGCATAGGGTTTTGTTTGTGGCCTCAGCTTGTCCATTTTCTTGTGGATGATATGGATCAGATTTTTTATATATGACCATGAATTCCTCTAGCAGTAATTCAATGACTTCATTAAGAAAATGTGTTCCTCGATCACTGTCAATTTCTATTGGTAGTCCATATCTTACAAAGACATTCTCATACAAAAATTGTGCAGTGGTCCTTGAATCTGCTTTTTGTGTCGCTTTGGCTTCAGCCCATTTTGTGAGATAGTCCATAGCCACGATGATATATTGGGTATGGGTGCGATACGTAGGGGGTGAAATAGGCCCCACAAAATCAATTCCCCACTTGGAAAATGCTCGTGCTTCCATCATTGTCCATAGTGGAATCTCATCTCTTTTTATTGGCACTTTAGTGTGTTGACATGCGTCACAACGCTTTACATATTCCTCAGCATCCATGTGCAATGTAGGCCACCATATCCCCGCGGTTAAGACAAATTTTTCCGTTTTATCGCCTAAAAAATGACCTCCACTTATTCCTCCATGTGCATGTCCTAGAATCAGCAGGTATTCACTTTCACTTGCATAGCTTCTAAGTTGATTGTCCTCTCCTCGCTTGTAGAGTTGATTTTCAATTAAATTAAAGTCTCGAGCCTCCAACTCCATAGCCCTTTGTCGTGCTTTTGTTATGTTTTCGGGAAATTTCCTTGTTGTTAAGAAATCAATGATATATTGACTCCATGCAAGTGCAATGGTAACCTGAAACAATGTCGCGTGATCTATCCGTTGTTTGGCACTACCTATAATACATTTGTTAACATAAGCATGTGTGTCAGCATACATAGTTGGCCAATATACTCTTAAGTGTTTCAATCTTTGGTGTGTTTTCATTGTTGAACAATGAAATGCACAGTCTTGGATATGTGCTTCCTCAAGATAACACTCAAATTCCTCTGGATTTATACATAATCATAGAATTTTTTCCGATCCTAGATGGTATAGTTGTCCCGCAATCAATATAAAGTTTTTGTTTGTCGAAATGTTTGTTGTGTGGATCCTTCTTCCTTTACATCAAATCTACCTCCAAAGGAAAGAATGCTACCAATTTTCTGAGACCATTTGGGTATCATTTCAATATTGAAAAGATAAGCATCAGGTATGTCATCACCTACTCCTTCAAGAGCTTCCCCGTTTTGTAGCATTGAAAGATGATCCGCTCGTAGATGCGTTTTACCTTTTTTTACTACCACTGTGAAATCAAACTCTAGCAATATAATAAACCATCGTACAATTCTCCCAGTATTGCATGGTTTATTTATTAGATATAGAAGAGCTTGATGATATGTGAAGAGCACAAATTTGTTTACAAGCAGATAATGCCAAAATGTCTTTACAGCATATATCATTCATATTCCCTCTCTTTCAATGGTGATGTAGTTCTTTTCTGCACTATTTAGCTGTCGGATCGCATAACAAACTGGGAAACCCATTGTTCTGTCTCCAAGTTGAGCCAAAATACTACCTATTGCGTATGCAGAGGCATCAATGTGAACATGGAATATCTTTTTCCAATCTGGTGCTTTAAGTACAGGTGTTGATACAAGGTTTTCCTTAAGCTTTTTGAATGAAGTTTCACACTCCTCAGTCCAGTTGAAACTGACTTATAAGCAATATAGTAGTTGTGCAATGACAGCATACATATATATGAATCTTCGATAATAGGCCTGGGCAAGTTTGCTATGACTCTAATTTTGTCTAGGTTAGTGGTTATGCCATTTCTTGAGACAATATGTACTAAGATGCGGCCTTGCCTTACCATAAAAATGCACTTCTCCGGGTTGAGACAGATTCGATATGTTCTACACTTCTCAAATACCTTTAGTAAATGGTCAACGTGTTCTTCCCGAACAAGAGAGTGGACATAGAGATCATCTATATATATTTCAAAGAATATTCTTAGGTATTCTTTGAATGCATGAGTCATTAACCTTTGGAAGGTGGTTGGGGCATTGGTTAAGCCAAAAGGCATAACTCTATATGCATATATTTCCCATTCTGTGGCAAATGCTGTTTTGTGTTGATCCGGCTCTACTGCAATTTTGTACCCCGAAAACCCATCCAAAAAATGAATAGGCCCGTTTTTCTGCTACCCTCTCAAGAACATGTTCTGTGATTGGCAAAGGATAATTATCTCTTATTGTTGCTGCGTTTACCTTTTTGAGGTTCACACACACACACGCAACTTTCCGTTCTTTTTGGGGACAACCACAATAGGTGACACCCAATCTGTATGTTTGATTTCATAGATGAATTCGGCATCCTTCAGCTTGTCAATCTCTTCTTTGATTCGTTTAGTGAATGTATCATTATATGTGTAAGGACGTTGTTTGCTTGGTCTGGCATCTGATTTTACAGGAATTGTATATTGGCATATCGATGGATCAACTCCCTTGAGGTCTTTATAAAACCATGCAAACACATCTTTGTACTTCTTGAGAAGGTGTATTAGCATCTCTTCTTCTTCAGGCCCTGAATCAGTTGCTATATAGACAGGCTGAGGCTCTTCACCTGGCACAGTGAGGTCAATTCGTTTTGCATTTCTAGCCCATCGTAAGTTCCTGGTTTATTCTTTCCTTTATTGGTGGTGTCATTATGATTTTTCTAACTTGGATGCTGAATTTTTGATAGTGGGATGGTACATCTATGTTTTCTTTTTTTGAATCCTCCTTATCGTCACTTTCTACATCAATAGTCCATACCTCTCGTAATGTCCGTTTAAGTTCTTGATATTTCTTTTTACGCTCTGTTTTGGTCCACTCTAGATCTTTTGTCTTTTCACGTTTTGATTGTTGAGATTTTCTTGAATTTGTTTCCGTTTTAATTTTCCATGCTTATTTTATGTCCTCGTGTGTCCTTTCCCTTCGAACTCTCGAGAATCTCCCTGATATTTTGTCTTTTACACAATCCTTTGCCTTGACTAGCATTAGATAGTGCGTTTTATCTTTTATCCTGAGCATCAGGTTTTCTCTAATCTTGTTTTTTGCTCTTCTTTTCTATAGAGTTCCTGGCGTCTAGGGTGTTGATTTGCAAAATCATAAAATTTGATTTCTGCGGTTGTTTCCCTACTCTCACTTGAGCTGTCTGAACACTCGTTTTCTTCATCGTTACTTAATTCCAGATGCTCAGAGGGGGGATATTTCTGGGCGAGCAGTTTTCGGCGAGCGCTTTTTAGGAATCAGTTGAGCAAATTCCTAAAAAGATTCTCCCTTCCTCTTTGTGGACTATCTCTCTCTCTCACACACACACAGAGAGAGAGAGAGAGAGAGAGAGAGAGAGAGAGAGAGAGAGAGAGAGAGAGAGAGAGAGAGAGAGAGAGAGAGAGAGAGAGATAACTATAGGTATGGAAGCTTGACAAATTGTTTCAAAAACAATATAGACAGGGGTACTTAAAACAAGAACTCCCATTAATAATAAAAAAGTTACATTTTATTAAACTTGCATTACATAAATAAGAAGTGTTCATTTGTTGGAAGGCCCGGTTTTAGTAGTTGATGTGCTACCTTCGATTGGCATATTAAGATTCACCACGTTGCTTAGCTGCTGCCTCATTTCCTCCTCATCCTCCTCTGTGAGGAGCCCAATTTTCTTCCAGCAAGAGAAAGCTAGTTGTCCCGTCTCGTTCAAATTGATTAAGCTCCGCATATTGAGTTCCTTGTGGCATTGATAGAGGCGATACACGGTGATGGTTGCCTTGAGAGCCTGACAAAACCACTCGGCTCCATACAATGCCTCTCCATTTGGAATGGCTTCCATGGCATCCGAGGCAGACTTTATTTTACTGGCAAGATCCTCGGACATAGTGAAAGAAGGAGAGGTGTGCTAGGAAGATAGTGGACGCTTTCACAAAAAATAACTCAAGTTATGGCAATTTATAGCCACTGTGGTAATGTTATATTATTTTATACACGATTTGACACATAAACAACCAGTACTCAAACATGAAAAAATTTTGCAAATGAATGTATCCCAATGTGACCATCCTAAGATAAAATTAGAAAGTAGTACAATTGTTTAGGTAAAGCATAGTAGGAAGAAGTGAGCATTGTCAAATGCTATGCATCCATGACTGGATAAGTCCGGCTTCGACTTAGTGCCCTGAAGATATCAACATCTGCCAGGATTGGTTGATGGATAAACATGTTCTCATTTTGTCTTAGCCCTAGCACACACAGATAAATAAAATACAAATGTTTACATGCAAGATATGGTTTTTGCTTTGACACCCCGTTCCATGAAGTCTGGGCATGTGCACAATGGCTGGTTGCTAATACAACCTTTGTACATCCCGACATGACCATCTTCATTGTTCGTCTCTAGTTTGAAGACCTCACGAACACCATCTGCTGCACATATCTCTTCTACGACCTTCGCTCTCAGGGCTAGTGCTAGACTGATCTTGCGAGCAACATCCTCGGAAATGGAAGTCCGATACCGTACACATAGACCATCTCGCACTGTGGCTCTTGCACTGCCTTCAGGAGTGGATGCATCTTTTGACTTGAAAGGAGAGTTTGTCATATTTTGTTTTTGAGCAACTGGCGTTACATTACATACTCCTTCTTTTCTTAGCTCCACTTGATACCCCCCTTCATGCAATATTTGCACCTCATCCTCCGATAGGTTGGTGCCCACATGCACGGGCCAAGTGTGTGGTGGATGAAGAGGCTGCAGCTCAATGTTCTAGTCTACTATATGAAAATGCAAGACATGATCCGGAAAAAACCAAAACCATTGATGCACCACACCATTTGGATGTTTTCGATATCCTTCAAACGATGGGACTGGTATACCAAGGCTAGAACCTACTATACTGCATCCACACCTGCGTCCGCCTCTTGGTGTGCCGCTACATGTGACCCTACTACCTTGTGGAGTTCGACGTATGGCCTACATTGCCTCATTGACCTTGCGCTCAACTACATACTGCCCACTAGAACCTATACTTCGTTTTGGGGTTTGTGATATCCCTTCTTCTGCAAAGTTGATCTTACGTGGTCTTCCACACTTCTTGCAATCTTTGGTGACCGAGTTGTACTCAGGCCTATGTGATGCATCATCTTCCACGTTGATAACCTCATTTGGCTTCCGTTTTTGCATTGATGTCTCCTTATCTCCTGTTAATGGAGTTGGTTGTTTATACATTGGAGTGCCCTCAGTAGACGCATTCACTGCTCTAATCACTTGGCTAGGACGTTTTTCATGGCGTTCCGTAAGCTTTGGTATTGATGGACCCTTCCCAATGTGTTTTCCATGGCTGTATGAAATGGCCTTTGTGCAGACAACACCAAGTTGATGGTGCAAAGGATTTTGACTGTTGACCCACACGCAGGAGCCAGGAAGGTTCAAATGTGTTTGGAAAAAGAAATTATAAGTACAACACTTCTTCGCAACAACACCAACGAAGGTATTTTAGGCGAGCAACAGCTATTTGCAATCGTTGAGGAGTTGGGCCCGTTGGTGCAAGATAACTGGTATGAGCATTTCGTAGATTCTTATTTCGATGCAAAACTCTATGCTAAATTATTTTTTAATCTAAACACTTTTAACATTGACAGGTTTCGGAGGTTAGTATCTATTTTACGTAGAGGGGTTGACAAAGAATCTTTTGGCATTGATGCACTCCTAAAACTGAAGCGAGACTTCACATATGAGTTTTTCCATGGAAGCCGGTTTCCTGGTCAAGGTATGGAGGGGGAGAAATGTTGTCTTCAAAATGTCCACAATTGGTCCGGCATCCGGTGTGGACCTAGTCAACCGAATGAGACAAGAGCGGGATTGTGATCTTCGACGTGCGTGGATCCAATTTGATCACACCATACGTGTTAACGATTGGGTGACTATGGCCTGTCATGTCTATGATCCAAGGTACATGGCCTATCTTAAGAGCTTTGTGGATTTCCATTTACTCTCTCTAAAACAATTTGCTTGCAGCATGCAGGACCTTTTGACTATTGCAGCTTGTGAAATGAAACAGGAAGACATGGAAACGCAATGTTTGTTTTGGGAGTGCCTTAATGATGTAATGATATCATGTGGGTGTGACAAAGAAAATTTCTTTGGCTACATGGCTGATGAAGCTCAAGAAAATTGGAATGCAGTTCGAATTGTTTTCAATGGTGGTGACAAGACCAATACAATGAGCGGCCGAGAGCGTTCTTGTCTTTTCCATTGGAAGCAAAGATTGAATTAACACACAATGAAGTATGTGGTGCAAGCTTCTCAACACACACACAAAGAAATGTGTGAGAAGTGGAGGCAAGCACCAACAAAAGAGGCTGTAGCAGCAGAGGCTCGTCTGATACGTCAATGGTGGCGTAACGGTCATTGCATAGACCGTAACATTCCATACATGGATTCATGGCTTAGTTGGTGGGAAATTTGTATTTCACATTGGGGTGGCATTATGACATGCGTAGAAAGTAGCTCTGATAGACCAAACACTCCACGCACTAACCTTGCGGAGAGCAAGCATGGCAGTTGGCTAGCAAGGGAGGGTTTTCGTAAATGCATATCATTATATGATGCATGTGTGTGTGCACCACACACACACGGGCACGTGTGTCTACACCACACACACACGGGCGCGTGTGTGTGTACACACACTCATGTGCCCTCAGTGCAGTGTGTGTTTGTGTGGCGCACACACACGTGCGCCTACACACACACATGCTGCACACACACACACACACACGCACGTTGCATAGACGCTGCACACACGCACGCACGCACACACACGTTGCACACACACACGCACGTGCACGCGCACACGGACATGTTGCATACACACACGCGCACACACGCTGCACATACACATACACACACACACGCTGCACGTACACACAAAAGCACATGCACACACGCGTGGACATAGCAAAACACACACACAGAGACACATTCTTTTCTCTCACACACAGTCATTAAAAAAAATAAAATTAAATTGAAACTAATAAAAAATTCAAAGCTTTATAAAGTGACCTTCTCTTCTTCATTTTTCTTCTTCTCTATTCTCTTGTGCTACACAGATCTCTCTCTCTCTGTCTCTCTCTCTCTCAAGTTCACATCTCAAACTTCCAACCTACAAATTCTCAAAAATCATTCTATATGTATTTCTTATAAATTATTCTTCTTTCTTGCAACCATGAGAACAAGAAACCAAACAAAAAATACTGGTGCAATTGATGAGGTGGATGTTACTACCTCACAAGAAGTACCTCCGTTAGGCACACAGGATACCCAACAATCTCAGGCAATGAGTTCTTTGGATCGTATTGTATCCATTGTAACTGGAGTGGCTGGAACATCACAATCAAGCGCCGGACCCAGTCATCTTGTGGAAACAGGTACCGCTATTGAGAATGTCAAAGACGAAGTGTTTGGAAATTTTGTTGACAAACACATTTCTTTGGGTTGGGTGGATTCTCACAAAGTACCATACGATGGGAAACTTCCACGATTGCCTCTTTGTCGACTTCTCTCAAACCCCGCCATCCGCACGCATGATGACCATGTGACCGATTTGCAAATCTCTATTGCAAACAAAAGCTACCAACCAACGATGGCAAGATTTATTGTCAGGGAACGAATTCCTGGGGAGGATCACAAAAAATTTACTCGCCATGGTCACGCTGCGAGGGATCTTGCAATGTCATATGATTTGGATGAAGATCTTCGCCAAATCCCGAAGCTTACTCACATGGTCAAAAGGTACTTTGTGGTTTGGGATGGTAATCACCGATTGAAGGCATGGATGCGGTGGATGAACGAGAACGACATTCCAATTGAGAAAGCGCCAAAGGTGGAGTGCGTTCTAGTCGATTTTCAGCCACATGAGGCAGCGGAGTTTCTTTTGGTTTTGGGTATGATCAATAGGTGAGTCCTTTTTTTTTTTCTAATGTAAATGCATCTTACTTGTAAACTATATAAATTACAATCGATTGTTAAAGAGGGCCACGAGGGTTTCAGTGCCTCATACGACTGCTCATGATATTTTCATGATGAGAAAGCTAGGGTTGGCGGACCCTACATCACTTCTGCAAAAATTCCCCGAAAGAGCGCGTTTGGCAGCCGAAAGGGCTTTAAATTTTAGGGGTCCAAATAAGTCTAAGTGGCTAAAATTGCCCATGGCTGTCCTTGCACAACTACTTTGGAAGGTATACTTCAAACCAATTGTATATGAGAATATGTTTTGATTACGAAATTTTATTAATTCTATTTTGATTGAGTCTTTTGAAAATAATAAGAAGAGTTCGATCATATGTTTAGTAGTAAAATGGAAAGGCTACCATCAAAAGGGAGTTTTGACTACGAGTTGGCACCTGACGCTTACGAGGAAAGCATCAATCTAGCGCTTTCTCAAACAGAGCAATACTTTACGCGCAAAGGGCTAGAGATAGCCACCATTGCAAATCCAGAAAATGGCAGTGATTTCTTCTAAAAATATATTTCATTTAGTGGTTGGGGCGAGAAGACCACAAAAATGACACCCTCAAGAGTGGCAGAGGTAGCGCGCGCACGCATTAGCCCAACAGAGTAAGTAATAGTCGTTTAAATCATTGGATATATTTCTTTTTTTATTATGTAACAATAAAAAATAAGTCTCGCGTTTCCTTTGATAGGAAGTGCCAATTGCTTGATTTACTCCAAGCCGGTGATGCATCCTTGAAGGAGAAGGGCATCGGTTTGACGGAGAAGGCCTGGATCCAGTGGCTTCGATATCACGTTTACTGGTGGAAGTTGGAAAGGTTAGATTTCTCAAACATTTGCACCAGCTAGCAGTTTGTTATGTAACTTGTGACTTATTATTTGCTGTTGTAGGAGAGTGCTTGAGATGGCCAAGAAAATGGAGGCGGAGAATCACGATGTTGCTATCCAACATGAGAAGGCTGAAGGTAGGCATGGTTGCACGCTTGCCCACACATTATTGACATACAGACGCAAGCACTTTCAGAAGGCCTTCAAGAAGTGGAGTGCTCGGATCAAATCCACACATGAACCCGAAGAGAAACCCCATTTTGCTTGTACCCCACGACGCTTGTTGTACAAGTTGGACATCTTTAATTGACTAATTAAGACTGTAGTAGGATACACTAATCTCGTTCTATGCAAATGAAAACTTTGTGGTCTGTCTTGTAGATGGTGGAGAGATGCTCTTGTCTTTCCCATTCTCGAGCACCCTAGTGATGCATTGTGTAGGTCGGAGAGAGAGGAGACGGGACTATATCCTGACGAGTGGATAGATGACTTGTGGCCAAAGGGAGCGTGGCTCAAGTGTCCTTGGTGGCTGGACTACCCGGACAAGGAGTACCCACCCGAAGAGGAAGAGCTATACATAGGTATGCCTCTATGTAGTTTTTACCTTTGCCATGAAGCAATAGAATATGGGCTCAATAACTCTTCTTCTTTTAATTAATAGTGGAGCATAGTGCATCACGGAAGAAAGCGGTTGTGATAGAAGATGCTCTATCTCCAAACACATCAAAGAAACCAGAGAGGAAGAAACAGACCTCAAGGAAAGACTCGCAAGCACAACAAGATGACAAGCAACGTGGGAAGAGAAAGAAGAGGGCTGTAGTTTCGAGCGAGCATGTGGTTGTGGAGTATTTTGTAGAAGTGAGCGATAGTGCTCATAGCCTTGGTGCTATGAGTCACAGTGTACTAACACTATCCTTCACTCCCAGACCAGTGGGGGGCATCCAGGAGTCCCCTCCATGTTCACCATCACATGGTAGGGCTGCAGAGGACTTATCAGACATGGCCAGAGTTGTGGGAGATAACCATCCAGGTGCGTGAAAATGCTTAATGTTGTGTTGTTCTCTTTAGCATTGCTTCAAAGATATGTTTGATCTTATGTTGCTATATACAGATACGCATGTAGATCCACGCCACCTTGCAGTGCATGCTAGTACCAAAGAGTTGGCAAAAGCTATTCCAGATGGGTTGTGCAATGATAGGTAAGCCACACTTATTTACAATCATAGTTATGTGCACACTTATAGTGCTAACAAAAACTGCATGCAGTTCTATGCAGTCACTACGTAGATTCTTCGGCTCTCTATCAGGAACAGGGCAGATGAACCCCAGCTTGAGATTGGGTGGAGTACGTTTGGTGTACATGGCCTTTCCCTTACACACTAGGCCACATGCAGCTAGCACGGGTGGGGTTCCTATATGGAACCAATGGGATAGTGACCTTGTGGATGCTGCATTCCTTCTGGCATCCGAGTTTCTTTTGGTGGATGGCATGATTGTGGCCACATGTCGTGCAGAACATCTTTCCATCGTCACTTCGAAGGCAGAGGGAGCTGGTTTCCAACTGTTGAGGATATTGTACTTACGGCTACCGGAGGCTAGTTGTACGACTGTTCAGGACTATTTAGAGGGGGTATGTTGTTTTTTTATTTTGATAATGAATAGTAACTTCGATGTTCGTGGGTCAAAAAATAATGTTTTACTTGCTCCCCGTAGGTTGGTACTTTGTTGCTAGCCATTTTTTCACCCCCTAGAACTGGTGGGTGTCGCCTTCCGAGGTACGATTGAGCGGATGGAGAGATTGCAGCAAATGTATGTGGCTTCTCTGCAGATGAGGACATGTTGTGGGAGAAGCTACCAGGATCAGATTTCACACAATGGACGCTTGATCGTATGGGCCGGCCTTTTCGTAGAGGTGTTGAGAGGAGTCTAGCGTTTGCCAGGTGGTAGAACTTTTTTGTTAGCTGTTTTTATTGTTCCTATAAAATTATAGGTATAATAAATATTAAGGTAACTTTTTTTGTGTAGATGGCTACTAGGTACCTTCACAGACATGGGAGATGCTGTGTTGGATTATTTTGCACGAGTTGGGACATTGGCAGCACAATGTTTATTACTACGTAGACATTGCATCAGTTGTGAGAAGGATTGGGCAGTTTTCAGTGCTTGTTTGGAGCTAGCTCAGCGCCTACCTTCCGATTTAGGCTCGACATTCATGTTTCATAGGAGTGTCAGAGCTCAAGTAACTGAGCAACCGCAGCAGGTGTCCGAGCAGCTTCATCCGCTTGACCCACCGTCCCCGACACCACTCAGGAGTCGGGGCGGGGCAGTAGCAGCACCATATCCCACTTTCACAGCCCCATTTTTGGCATGGCGTGCAAGTGGACCGTCTCCCACTGCATTCATTGCCTCCACATCTGAGGCCCCACCCGGGGTTGATCCATTGCCTCTTTCACTACCTGCAGCCCCCCCCCACACATATAGTTCACACCCTTTGCCATTTGGTGCACTGCCCCCATTGGCACGACCTTTGTTTCCTCCTAGAGGATATGGCCCCCCACTGCCCTTCTTTCCTCCACGTCACCCATGATGTATCAACCCCCATATGTATTTACTTTGGATGCAATGGAACTCATAGATTTGTGGTTTGCTATTTGAAATAGACCGTAATTGTGTGTAAGGAACTTTCTCTTATTAATAGTGTATTGAATGATTCCATGGTGTTTTTTGTCTGAATGTAAGTTGGTCGTGAAATGACAATCAAATTTTAGTTGGCGAGAGAGAGAGAGAGAGAGAGGAAACAAAAGAGAGAGATAGAGAGAGAGAGAGAGAGAGATGGGTAGATTGTCCCTTCTTTTGGGAATCCGCTCGTCCGATTCTTAAAAAGCGCTCGCCAGAAATTGCTCGCCCCGAAATCGCATCCTGCTCAGAGGAGTTATAAAACTCTTCTTGTTCTACTGAGTCTACATTCTCATCTCCTACTGGTACAAGGTTTTGTTGAGCTTATATGTGAAGCTACTCAATATATGGCTTCTCTATATATGACACCCAGGTCCCCTCTATATATACATCATCTCATGTGTGTATTCTACACACTTTGGGTTTCTATTTCTGTGCTCTCTCCTTCTCTCTCAACATGGTATGAGAGCAGTACATTTTTGTTTTCGATTTCTCTCCTGATCAAAATCGATTTTGCAAAAACTACCAGCCGAAGGCACCAAGATCGATGTGGTCTACAACTTTGCAGAAGGAATTTTTTTCAAATTCTGTACCGATTTTGAGTTATCGTTTGCAGACTTCGTACATACCTGAAAAGCAACTTCCACTTTTTGTTTTTTATTTTTCTGCTAATTGAAAATGATTTTGTAGAAACTACCCGCTAAAAGGGACCGAAATCGATGTGGTCTACAACTTTGCAGAAGGAAGTTTGTTCAAATTCTGCACCGATTTTGAGTTATCGTTCACGGACTGCGTACATGTCTGAAAAGCAAGTTTCGTTTTATATTTTTGATTTTTCTGCTAATTGAAAACGATTTTGCAGAAACTACCTGCTGAAAGAACCAAAATTGATGTGGTCTACAACTTTTCAGACGGAAGTTTTTTCAAATTCTGCACGGATTTTGAGTTATCGTTCACGGACTGCATACATGTTCGAAAAGCAAGTTTTGTTTTATGTTTTTGATTTTTCTGCTAATTGAAAACAATTTTGCAGAAACTACCCGCGTGAGGGATCAGAATCGATGTGGTCTACTACTTTGTAGATAAACTAGCCACTCCAGGCATCGGAATTGATGAGAAACTATTCGCTTGAGCCATCGGAATCGATGTGGTCTATAACTTTACAGAAGAAAGTTTCTCTAAATTATGCACCGATTTTGTGTTATCGTCTCGGACTGCGAATATGTTTGAAAATCAAAATTTTACTTTTTGCTTTTGATTTTTCTCATAATTGAAAACTTCTCAATTATATTTTTTTCTTCATCAATCATATATTTGTTACTGACGTAACTTTGCTACAGAAGCCAGTTACATATCGTTCCGATTCAGTTGAGCCGTTGATGATCATCCAAATTCTATCGAGCTACTGTTGGTACATGATCTTTTGTTATATGATATACTCGTTCATTGATTCTCGTATAATTATTCTTTTAGAGATATAGTTTACGTCGTTTTATTCATAATTTCTCATTAATACCATTGTGATTTTGATGGTACCATGATGATGTTTTGTTAATACTTTGGTCATGGTGATTTTCGTTGATACCATGATGATATTTCATTGATACCATGGTTATTCTCCGTGATGCGATGATGATATTTCGTTGATACCATGGTTATTCTCGGTGATTCCATGACGATATTTCGTTGATTCCATGGTGATTTTTATTGATACCATGATGAAGTTTCGCTGATACCATGGTTATTCTTGGTGATACCATGATGTTGTTTCGTTGATACCATGGTTATTCTCGGTGATACCATGATGTTGTTTCATTGATACCATGGTTATTCTCGGTGATGCCATGATGTTTTTTCGTTGATACAATGATTATTCTCGGTGATATCATGATGCTTTTCGTTGATACCATGATGATTTATTCATTATTATTGATGCAATGATGATGTTTTGTTAATACTTTGATGGTATTCATTGATCACTACGTTGATAAATTTTGTTTTATGTAGTATATAAACATATCGTTTGCATCACGTAATCACACATCTTGTACTTTTACGTTCATACTTTATGTACCATATGTTGTCGTGCGTATATATGTCGTCAAAAGAGTGGCGTCGCGAACCATATCTTATGGCATTGTGAACGTAATTATTTCACTAACGATGCTAATAATTTTCATGACTATGTTTTTTTTTGAGTCTATGATCTATGTAGGATTGATCAAAGAATTGATTTTATGAAGACAAACTTGGTGACAATAAAAGATTTATGAAGATATGTTTGGTGATGCCATATTGATGACAACATGAAGACATGTTTGGTGATGCGATATTGATGACAAGCTACACAGCAGATTCACGGAGACACTTTTGATTACAAGCTAATCGATAGCCTTTCCACCTCTTTATTGAACCTTTGTATTCATTATTGTATTTGATAGGATAGGAGTAATGTAACTCCTCATAAAACATTCATTGTAAAAGGAGTGATGTAGCTCCTCATAAATTATTCATTGTTAAAGGAGTGATGTAGCTCCTCGTGAACATTTGTATATTCAATGATTTTTATAATATAATGGTGGGTGTATATAGAGCTGTGGGTTTTTCCCTTGATCCCATAAGGGTTTTTTCATCCACAGTTAGGGACCCTTATTTGAGCGGGGGTGTTGAGTTTATATGTGAAGCTACTCAATATATGGCTTCTCTATATATGGCACCCAGGTCCCCTCTATATATACATTATCTCATGTGTGTATTCTACACACTTTGGGGTTCTATTTCTGTGCTCTCTCTCTCTCTCTCCCAACAGGTTTACCATGTAATAGGGTAGCGCATCATAGCCGTCCTTATCGCAAAATTTTGTCATTGGGCTATCTATAATGGTACAGACATCCAATGTTGCTAGTATGTGTTCCCATTCCATAGGTTCTGATGCATCTTCGGGAAAAGGTTCCGGAATATAATCCTTGTCTTCAATAGCTCTTTCTAAGATGCATTCCTCTCTTTTCAAGCTCCCACAATGTGAAGATCCACACATCCATAGCTCTTTTTTCTGCCCTTACCATGCTGGGAGTTCGGACCCTTCCAATGTAGCCGAATCAAACTCTTCCACTGGTGTCTGGTTCACATCCTTGTAACTATGGTCTTTTAGGTATATTTTGGTTGTAGTCTCCACATGCCTGAGGTATACGTGGTCATAACCCCAATCCTGTACCATCTTTAATTGTCTCATGAAAGGTCTTACCAAGATGATCTTGTAATTCTTCTTTTTGTCGAAATCAACTATTGCAAATGAATGCTCATACTCGATTCCGCAAGAGGTGACAATTACTTTTTCTAAAAGTCCTAGAGGCTTTTCCATGAATCCATCTGCCAGTTGTAATTTTATTCTGGTTGCTCTGAAATCCGTTTTTCCCCATCTTCCGAGATTTCTTTTGTGGCCATAGCGACTCCCGCTCCAGTGTTGAGAACAGCCTTGGATACCACTCCCTGGAATTCTACTGGTAGTGTGGTATTTCCATCCTCTCCCTCGCAATACTCTCCAACCTTCTTTAAAGGTATATGCCTAGTGTTCAGTTGAGGCTTGTCCAGTTCTCTAGTCCCTTCTTGAATCCTTGAAGTAGGGTCTTTTACTCCAAATTTTTATAAGCATTTGCCTACTGTGGTCCACATGTTCGGTCGTAACCTCAGGAGTTCGGCTAATGTGATTGTGCATGCCACAGGGGTAGACAATAACTCAATTAACCCTTGTGAATCCATTACTCTGTTGGGAGAAAGTCTTTGAGATGGGATTGCTCTCACTTCAGACTTAGCTTCATACTCCCCTAGATAAGAGGGTAGATCTTTTGGCGAGTCAATTTGGCTGTGCCACGAGCTAATTGACCCCTGGTCCCCCCCTTCTAAATGCATATCAAAGTTCATTTGTGATCTTGCCTCAAATTCTTCAATGGGAGGTAAGATCTCATTTTTCTCCTTCCCTGCACGATTTAGTCGGTAATTTACACCATTAGCTTTATTTTCTTCCCGGATTTGCTTCCACAGGTCATCTAGACTATCACACTCTTTACCCATCCCCGCCGATGTTTTGGGTTGGAAACCATCAAATGTCTCATCTGTTATATTTGACACTGTGATAGGTTCTCGCTTAGACTCTGAGACAGTCATGAGTCCCTCCTTTGTGTCTGCTTGTTTCTCTAGATTTGGTGTGATAGGGATTGGAGCTGGCACCTCGTGCCAACTTGCAGGTTTACCAAGTGGGTTTTCTATCAAGGATTGGGTTATTTCAATCATCTTCCGACACATTTCCAACCTCTGTTTTTCTAGTTCCGCATATGGATAAGTCATCCATCTTTGCTCTTGATTTTGGTTGTTTTTGAGTCTGGCTTCGTATGCTTTTAAAAGTGCACCAAGCTGCTCTTTTACTTTTTCTACCAGTACTAATCCTCCTGATCCTGCACTTTTGGGCTTCATTATTTCCTAGGGTCCTATGGTTGCAGCAATGTGTGAAGTTAAGCTAGTTGGATCCTCTAATCGCTCCAATCTGTCCTTTGTGTGTTTTAGCTCCTCGATTAGAGCCGTTTGCACTCGTTCCTTCCTGGCTTTCATACGATCTTTTCTCGCTTTCTAAGTGCTTCATTGATTCTTCATTTTTGCACTAGGGGCATCGGTCTTTGGCTCTTCAATTATGGGTTCACTTGTTCTTCTTTGAGCTTGTGCCCTTGTGACTGCTTGAATAGGTATTACTATTTCATTTTCTGACCCCCCACTGGATGGCACTGCTTCCAACATGTTCAAAGTAGTTTTTGCTCCTTTGCCTGGGTTCTTAGGGCAATCAGGAATCAAGTGATTAATCCCACACTCGATGCAATACGCATTGACTATAATGATTTCATCGTGAGGATAGTCCCTTAGCCAATCTCCGCCACACTTGTAGCAGGGTCCCTTAGGCTGTTGAGGTGCTCCTTGAGCTCCTCTCTATTGGTAAGCATGCCTCTACCCACCCATGCCTCTGTTGGCTATGAACAAAAATGTTCGTTCATCCAGGCTGTATCTTCCTTCTCCTGCAGCCTGGGCAGTTGTTGGTGGTCATGTACTTCCAACCATGCTCCAAGGTTCTTGCGTCTTGGGTTATTCCGTGGATAATAGACATGATTTGCTGCATATCCATTGGGATCTTTGTAATATGCATGCATGGGTTCCAAAGCCTTCTCTTCTGGTTCGTTTACCATTGGTGTATATCTTATGCCGATCGGTCGTACTCCTGGTAGGGGTGGTTGTTGCCCCAATACTGGTTATGGTCTTTCAACTCCTACAAGTCCTTGTAGGTTACCTACTTGATACCTAGGCATCGGTGGGATTTGAGGAGATGCTACTTGAGCTTGAGGAGTATAAGGTCGTTCTTTCACATATCCCTTGTTATAATAACATTCCTCCGTCACATGGTTTGTCCATGTTTTTTCAATTGTACACCACTTTGTCTGCTTAGCGTGAGGCTTGGCATACATAATTATTTTTTTTAGCACTTCTTCCACAAGCTGCTCCTAGCTTACAGCTACTTCTCCCTTCTGTGCGGACTTAGTGGACTTGCTTCCACTTTGTTGTGAGGATGAATCGTCCTCAAGATCCTTAAATTCACCCTCCTTGTAGACCGCACAATTGTCTACAAGGTTAAGAGCTTCCTTAGTTAACTCATCTGATGTTGTGCTCCTATTCATATGTAAGTCCTTTGGAGATCTCCGTTTCTAAGTCCTTGAATAAATATAAGCATAAGTCTGAACTGGGTTGGTAGTTCTTCCATAGGGCAGAACTTCACACATCTCTTTAGTCGTAGGGCTACCTTTCACACAAATCCCGTTCCTTCTGTTTGAATTTATGGATTTGTGAGACTGTATTATGAGCTATCCCCCTTTGTGAGAATTCCTCAATAAACTCGTCAAAAACCTCCTCCATAGGCTCAAAATCTCTACGCTCCACACAATCAAACCAAGTGGCGGCATCCTCTTCTAGGGTAAGTTCAAACCCTGCAAATTGATTAGGGAAATCCAAAACTTCTTTAGCTCTAATTACATGCACGAAGGCTGCTACATGATCCCTAGGATCTCTATTTCCCGTGTATTTCTTGTTTACCCATTTTTGCACCTGAGAAAGTCTAATTCTACGATGGTCTACAAATCTCATCATTGGTTCTCCTCCTCCTCCTCGATATACCTCTTCTGGCCTTTGATAGTGGGAGGGTTCCTCTCCTAGAGGTGCTCCTAAGACATAATTTTTGACGGTTCTTGCAAGAGGCTCTCCGAACTCGCTCTCTTTGTTCTCGTTCTATGGGTTGTCTTCTGGGCTCTACCGACTTGAGTTTTTGTCTTACTCTCACTTTGATACTGTGAATGGAGTGGTCATTCTTGTAAATCTCTTAGCCCTCATGTGGCTGGATAACCATCCCTGTTTTGGTCTTGTTCGAATGTTGCATTTTGTTGAAGCCATGCCTGCAGTGATGGTTGGGTTGCCTATTGGTTCTCATAGTTGAAAGTCTGCTGCCCGTTAGAATGTGATGTTGCATCGTACTCTTTCAAAAATGGATTCATTGACTTGCTAGGGGTATAGGTGGACCTTGGTGCTTCTTCGGGGGAATATGTTGATGCTTCTGGAACTGTTGCCTTATCTACCTCCTCTGGCAGAATTTGTTTATCTCGCCCGTACTTTTCAACAAAAATGATATCCTTCCCCATAGCAATCTCATAAGAGAACAAGTAAAGAACCTTGTCATCGCTTAATTCATTTGGGTAGGGTTCTTTGCATCGAAAATAAGAGACTACTCCCTCTCTCTCATGATTGTAAATTCCCACATTCTCATTATAGGTAGAGACTCTGGTTGTTTTTTTATCATACATAAAAAGTGCTCCAGGTCGATCATTTTTAGGGGGCGGCTCTTGAGTTTCTGAGATCATTTTTTCTTTTGCCACATTATCTCCATACATGTTGTAACCCTGAGGGTTGTTAACTATCAGATAGTGGTCCCCTTTTCATCTCGGAATCTATCTCCATCATCATAGACTTGAATTATCTCTAGTCTCTGAGAAGGCAGTTCCTCTATACAAATACACTTGCGTCCCCGATAGTCAAAATAAACTAGGGCTCCCCAAGATTTTGTTCCTTCCAAGAAGATTATAGTGAACTTGGCCTTGTTCAAAGGGTTTTGGGAGGTGCTAAACTATCCAGATCACTGCCACTTTTTGGTCTCTTGGAATGGGTCTTCCAGAACTTAAATTCATCAAACTTAGCAATGCGATTTATCACAAATCGAACCACTCACCTAGTAAGGGATTAGTTTCTACACAACTTCTTCCTTCGCTGTCGAATATACCTGTACACAAGCATTTAATTTCGGCAATTGAATCAAAGAATTTAACCGCTAGAGGTGGTCCTAGTAATGATTGGTATAATTGGAGGGTCGATCCCAACCACTACTATACTCTATATACTTTTGATGTTCTTGATTAGGTCAACTAATCTTGAACTGTACACCACCCAAGTGTTTGTTAGTCTAGAGGTAACGTCTTAATTCTCGTCTTTGCTCCGTAATCATGTCAAACAAAGTCCAATTTCACTTCTGAAAAAAGTTGTGAAACCTTTAAGTCAATTAGAACCTCCTGGTATGTCCACAGTTTAGACCCTGTAGACATCCTACGTGTAGGATGTCTTTTTACTATGTTTTAGCTAAAATTTGCAATGTAGCTTTCCCTTCATGTGCTGAGCTCACAACTGCTCTCACGTTTTGGATTGGACACCTATAAGCTGGTCAACTGATCAGAAATATTTTCCAAAAGACTAATGTCCGTTCTGATGAATTCACGAATCAAATCAACTCCAAATTGGACCAAACTTGACTAGAAGCTTTGAATAAGGTTATATGAGAGCCTGGTATGTCCCAAATATAATTTTGGGCTTTTAATCATGCATTAGACATCCTACGCGTAGGATGTCTTTTGCATCAGATTTTGACCCAACTTGGCCCACAACTTTTCCTTGATGTGCTGAGCTCCCTGGTGTTTTTCGATTTGTGTTTGAATGTCAAAAGACCCCAAACTTAGCTGTTCTGACCTTTTTTCCCCGTCAAAAAGTATGCTTAAACCCCAATTTTCTCACCCAATTGAGATGAATATGCACTCAATAAATCATGTAGATCATGCACATGAAGACATCCTATGGTTTTGGTCTCACAATTATACCTTGCCACAATTTTGGGTAGGATGTTTGGCAATTCTTGTCTTTTGGCCACAATCTATCAAGAGATGGTCAATCTTCCACTTTCCAGGTGAAAATAGGGAAAAACCTACCTTCTAAACACTCAAGTCAACTCAGATTCTCAAATTCTTGCCAGATCACCCTGTAGACATCCTACGCGTAGGATGTCTACTGTCTTAGAATTTAATTTTTCTCCGCTAGTGGGCTTCCCTATGCTATGTAGATCTCTAAGCAATTATCATAGAAACTTTTGGCCTTCAATTCAACTTCTAAACACAAATTACCGTCTTTTATAGTTCATTGATGAGCCTAATAGCAATTATAACCTACATGAAGTGCTCCAGATCATAAATCATGATCTCCTACTCACCCTAGTCCTACTCATCATGTGAGATGGTGATTTTGGTGTCTCGGTTGCTTCCTCGTCTCCCACGGACTCTCAAGCTATCCTTTCATCGCACCTACCACTCCAACTCTTACTCTCCACACCACAACCTAACTAATACTACCTAAGTCGAATGATCTAGGCCAGACACACGCTCCCTAGATTCCTCCTAAGACCTAGAGAGTCCACCACTCTCTGATCCTATCTAAATGTAAAATTAGACTCTGGGAAGCCAAAGAATCCCTATCCTCAAGGACTAGTCTCGGTCACCTACCTAGGGTTTTCGTCCCCGGCAGCGGCGCCAATGTTGGCGGATACGCCACGATGGACGTCAACATAGAGAGAACTCATCTAATAAGAATTGTTAGCTAAGGACGAAGCTCGACCCGCAGGCACATGGAAGCAAGCATAGGGTGTCAACCTACACTCGACTGACTATTGACTACTTCCTACAGAGGTCTCTACTCAATGTCTAAGTTACAACCTATTATACAAAATAGGAGGAGATTTCCTCCAACGCTTCCATGAGCCGAATACCCATCAAACGTTCTCGAAACGCTATGAAACTTGAGGGATATCCTATTAACACCAATAGGCCACTCTCACTAAGCTTCGTGACCCAAAAACGCCCAATGCAGAATCACGTAGGATGTCTGACAGGTTTTTGTAGGTCAACGTTTCTGAAAACTGGTGCCTAATGTGTAGCTCTACTCAATATGAACACGTGGATATGCTGAAATGCAAAAACAGAAACTGTTTGCTCAGCGAATGACTAGAAATAGCTCGCAAGTCAATCTCACGAAGCTGGGTCGTACACGTGCAATGTAGGCGTTGGCGTGTAGCTCTCTTTGGGGGCAACACACTGCACTTCTCCGCACTCGATTCTGACCACGAGTGTGCGCGTAGCATCAAGATAAACTCTCACTCCCTCTCGTACACAGAATACGCTTCTCATAGACACTTCATAGAATGAACAAAAGGGCTTTTCATTAAGGTTAAAATTTGGTATTCCAAATACAAAACCTCATGTTCCAAAGTGAAATCCTACTCAGTCTAATGGAAAAAAATAATATAGAAATTTGCAGGTTTTCTTAATCAGAGAATGACTACATAGGATTTCGTTCTTTTATCCTTTTATCAGTCTTCAATTGAGTGTGGCCGCCAGTCTTCAGCTAACACTTTGGCTAACAGGATTGTAGTGGATGTTTTGGATGTTTTTGCAAACTTTTTGTTTTCTTGCACATATGAGTTCAAATTCTGACATGACAAGACTTATGTCTTTTGTAATATTGGTGTGACTTCCATTAGAGGCATCAAAAATTCCATCTGCACTTATTCTGATGAATCTTATATGTTGGAAACAAAACCAACAACTTACACAGATCGAAGGAGTACCCAGAGTTGAGGCAATGATCTATGGCCCAAGAGGAAACTTCACTAGGTGTTGCGGTAAGGGGAGTAAATTCTACTTGAGTCAGTCTAATGTGAGCAGCTGACCAAGCCAGCTTTTTACACATGATAGTAGGGCTATTATATGCTTTATCCAATCCAAACAATAAACCATCTACTTAATTCTAGGGTAATCCAAGATTTTAAGGTAGAAAGCCAATTTGGAGGCAAGGCTGCGACTTTTTTATAAAAGTAATATTTTACAAGAATTGCTACGTCCATTTGGACTGTCAACTCCAGTTGGAGTGCATTGACTAAATCAGTCAAACATCCAAGTAGGCTGAAACGGCTCAATGTGGATTATTTGGAAAAATGAACATATGGTTTAGTCTTTTAGCAACAAATTTTCTCACCTTGATGTTTTCAATAAACTTTAAATCACAAGTGGATATATGTTTACCGAGTCCATCAAATATCTTACAAAAACTAGGAAATTATGGACAAGTGCAAACAGGGATGAGATCATTTCATAAGAAATCAGTGTTGTAAATAATATTTTTGATAGGATGATGATAATTCCATCCAATTATAACATTTTTTAGCATGTCATGATGTCCAAAGTATGCATCAAAACATTCACAAAAGATAGATTTAGGAGGAAAAAAATCTAAAAGTTCATTATGGAACAAACAGTGGAACATAGATCAACTCCTTTGGTAGCATCTTCTTGGAGATGGACTTCGTTACACATGGGCCAAAAATAACATGTAGTCACATCCAAATTACATATCAAGGAGGTGTCATATAGGGGTATTCCTCCCTCTTCCTCTAGTAAAACTTCTAGTTTTCCCTTTAGTATAGCTGATTGTGGATCAAAGGGTTCGGAAGGATGTGAAAGAGTTATTGGGAGTAGTAAGAGAATTAGGTCTTCTAAGAGAAGGTGTATTGTCGTCTTCTTTGCAAGGCTTAATCATATTAGTAGAAATCTTAACACCTTTATAATTTGCATATGTAGTAAGGTAAGTACCAGGTTCATTAGACTTTAGCTCTTTGAGAATACCAAGCATCATGCTTCTAAAAGTGTTGAAGGGTGAAAGCATGTTAACCTGTCGCGCTTTTTGTGCTAGTTAGCAGTTTCAAGTTAGCACATTTTCAAAAAGTTGGGCGTCCGGTAAATTTTTTACAAATAATATCAAAATTTTTCGGAGGTTGTACATTTGGATTCCTTGTTTCAAGTGCTTTCTATTGATATACCATATGTCATAGATCTTGGAGATGTAGCTCAAGTTATTGTACTAGTTAGCATATGTCAAAATTGTGCTAGTTAGCATTGTCCGGGACATGAAAAAGCATGACAGGTTAACATGCTTTCACCTTGAAGGAAATTTGGGCTATCATGAGGGAGCGAGCTTGTCCCCCATGCTAAGAGAAAAAAGTGAGAGATGAAAATCCATAGGTTTCTCAGGAGAAGGTAGCTCAAGATGATTCAAGATGTACCAAACCGTGTGGTCATACCACATGATGCTAGAGTCACAAGTAGCTTTTGGGTCTAGGAATTTACATGCATACTTTAAGTAAGTTCTGTACACATTCCAAATTGATTTTGTATAGTAATTAGGGTTACTTTTGGAGAAGTCCATGATCCCTTTTTGTGTGAATGTAAAGCACACTTTGCATGATCGACAAAGTTGAGGTTAAAGGGTGCCTTTATGAGCTCCCCTTTATCCATAAATTGTCCTCCTTTTAGGATTTCTAGGCAAAATTCTTCAATCGTGTCAGCCGGGAGGTTGGCAAGGTAGACCCAAGTTTCACTAAGGATAGGCACCAAAAAGCCTTTATTAGGTGAGACCCAAAGTTGGTGGTTGACTTCGAAGGACTCCAACTAGATCTTTCTGACTAGTAGAAAGGGGAAGACTTTAGACACTTTAGGTACCATTTCTAAAAGAGTCGATTCACTCAAGGTACAAAGGTTGTTTTGAAATTCTTTGACAGCTTCCAAGGTATCTTTATCGCAACAAAAAATCCCTCTGGATTGAGGAACAATGGGGATGGCAACTTTTGTGACAAAGGCAGGATTGAAGCCACATAATTTCTTTAGGAAGTTGGCAGGCTCTGCACGAGAAGAGGAAAAGAGGGCCAACTCATGATTATATTGTTGAGCCAACAAAGGGAGCTAAGAAATGAAATCAAAAATCATAGCACACCCTTCCTCATGTTCTTTGTCTAAAGCTACAAGTATTTTAACCCAATCATTAAAAGATGGCATGTGAAAAATGGACGACTTCTTTTCAACAGATAAGGAGGAGTCATAGATTAGCTGTGAAGCTTCCAAGCTATTAGTACAATGTAGGACAAGAGATCAGGCAACATACAAAGGCTCAAAAGAAATCTCAAGACGTTGAGAGAGGGCCAATGTGTGAAACAAAATAGTGGTGGATTAGAACCATAATCAACAAGCTATTGGAATAGCTAATCTTCTTATTTTTGGCTTTTATATCAAGGTAGGGTCTAGTCCTACATGGAGGCTAGGGTAGACATGAGGGGGATGTATTTATAGATAGTGTCTAATTTTTTCAATGATTTTTCTTGCTTCTCGGGGTTGTAGATAATCCTCATTGGAGCAGTTTGTTTATAAGAAAAATGTTCTTGAAAGTAAGTAAAAGCCTTTACTAGAAAAAAAATGTATTAAGGAAAAGTGGCATTGGGTTAGCATGCAACCTAGAACCGGCTAAGACAAAAGACTACAATAGCCATGAGCAAGAACCCAGTATATAGTCAAAGAACAACCACCTAACACACCTGTCAACCAAGTAAAGAATTACCGACAGTGGGTTACTCTAATCCTATAGGAAAAATTAAAGCTGTATCCAACATATCGGTACTCCCCGAAAACTAGGAGGACCTTGTGTTTAGTATGTGTGTGTTGCTCTATTAAAATTAATACATATACACAAAAGAACCAAAAGTTCTAGAGACCACTGGCTTCAGACACTAGAAGATGATTTATATAAAAAAAAAATCAGTGTTAGAATCTTTTTGTACAACATAGTAAGGATGAGGGTCCATCCCAGTAATTACATATAAATGAGCAAGAGGAAGTGGGAAGTATCAATCAACAGTCTTCAAAGTCAAACAATGGCCAAGCTAAACCAGTTTATGCAAGGATAACATTCTCACATGCATCCATGTAGATAAGACAATAGAATGTGTTAGACTTGGCTACCAATGGCAGGTGTAAGCAAATACTATCAGTCGTTATCCATGTCACACTTAAAATTTATAAGACTAGCAACTATCTAGAGTGTAAATGAACAGATGAACCATGAACCAATATACAAGCCAAACCTAGGCTCTTATGCCAAGCACCATGCCAATTCTCAACTTTTTTGTGTTCATTTATTCTACTTAATTTTTTTGCGATAGAAAAAATAGGAGTTTTTTAGGATGATTTAATTACAAGATTATCTATTAAATTACCACTAAAAGGGCAGTAAAAAAATTTATAGATTGCTACTTTAAGTATTCATTTTAACAAAATCTGATCATGATGTTTAGGTACTAGCCAAAACCATACAATAATCACTAGTAGGATGATAGAACTACCAATTGATCTGCTCAATGTAATCATTTAGTTGTAAAATCTAAAATTTCTACCAAGTCAAGAGTGTTGGCCCAGAAGAATTTAGTATATTGAATCCAGCATATGATCTATCATCACTTAGCTTATCCTCAAAGATAAAAAATAGTAGGAACCAACAACCAAAGTCAGTAGCCTATATCGAGCCATGATCTCAGACCATGCTTCATATCATTAGACAAGAGACCCCGGATTTGTTCATTTTTCACAAAGGTGTACTAATTAATTCACATCCCATTTTTTTTGGATACAACATTCTAAGTAGAAGATTATCTTTTTATTCAAACAGTAAAAATTCTCAACAAGTTAGATGGCTAGATTAATTGAGAAAGGACGAAATAGATTTCAACCAGTTATAGTGAAATCCCAGCCATTTACTCCCGAAGTAGAACAAGATATCACCCCACTTTTAACCAAAAAACCTTCTTGCAATCACCTCAAGTAGCACTTTTTCAATAGTAATTCAAATCCCATTTTCAAAAACACATCATTATAAATTCCTAAAAAATAGTAGACAGTCCATGTATAGCAAGTTTCCAAAAATATCTGGGTGAGATTAACTGAGAAGGGAAGAAACTGTGATGAAATCCGTATTGGCTAATTCCAAGTCAGCTTGAGGCTTTGAGGTGTTCATTTTAATTAGAGCAATGGTAGTATCCACACCTTCTCACTCACTCTCTTTCTCTTTTTACTCACGTGGAACAAAAGGCACAAAATTTGACCAAGCTAAGTGATGGATACAATGTCCTTCACCTTGTTTTATAGCAAGATTGTGAAGTCCCCTACTGCTTTCGAGATCATCTCAGTATTTGTACATAGTCCAATTAATTTGAGAGAAGATAGTATAGGGCCTACAGTGCAAGTAGAGTGCAAATTATGTTGAAGCATGCCTAGTAATTATAAATAGGCAAAGATGAAAGGGCGACCCTTACCAAGGGAAAGAGTACCACACAGTGTGATAGGCATAATGGTTTTGATACCCGAGGCCATCTAGCCTAGAGACAAGAGGATCACCAGACAATCCTTCACGGTAGAGAGAGTGATGTACAACAGGTTTGTGTGCGTCAAGACACCCTCGCCAGGGCCTACTTGATCTTCTTAGATACGAGGGCAGTATTAAAGAGTAGGTGACCCCATGGGTTCTTTCTCACACCAAGAAACTTGCTCGATCGTCTCTCGTAGGTTTAGACGCTCAAGGAGGTCCTAAAGTTTTTTAAGAGAACAACCAAGTGGTTTGACTCGGATGAGTTTTAAGAGCTAGTAGTAACCATAGCAAATGATTTGAGTCAAAAAAACACCAAGGCCATATAAAGATACTTGATAAGCCAAGTCAGTCTTGAAGAGTGTGTGTATGTGTGTGTGTGTGTTGAGAATAGGAGGTTGAGTACAAAAGGGAGAAGCCCATGCCATGGCTTCGCTCATACTATCTTCATAGGCTCATAAGTCCACTTCCTCATCTTCATCAATGGTGCTCATAAGTCCACTTCCTCATCTTCATCAATGGTGCTCTCTTTCTCATGTGAGATATTTTCATGCCATAGCTGAGTCGATTCTAACCATACATTAACAATTTAAGGTATTTTGTTCAAGTGTGTTTTTCTATCCTTCTATGATTACAAAACTATGCATGCTATTTTTAGTAAAAAGTAAAGAGACGACTTCTCTCCAAATTCAAACACCTATGATACACTTTCAAGATTTTCCAGAGCACAAGAAGTAATTGATGGGTGTTGCATGAGGAATGTCACTATTAGATTGCACTTTTGTAGGGTATGTACAAAATGGAAGAAATTAAACCTCTATTTTTTTTCAATGAAATAAAAAGAAATAGTCTCTCTTTGATTTCCTTTGCCTATGCTTGCACCTAGAAGGCACAATAAGTAGCATAGCTCTGAGCAATAAGTTCTTGTAACACCGATACTCAAATTGTACTCTGCTATACCCCACACACTAGTGCCTCCTAAAAAACACATGCTTGTTAGATGAATAAATCCACAATAAAACTTTGTAGCATTGCTTGCAAGTTCTCCCCATTCCAATTGTGACAATGGTAGAGAGAGATATGGAACATCCTCCTTTCTTCATCCTCCTCTATTGATCCTTTACATGCTTGCTCCTTTCCAAAAAGGTGAGATAACAACCCATGTGTGTGTATTGTGTATGTGTGTTTTGAGTGTGTGTGTGTGTGTGTGTGTGTGTGTGAGAGAGAGAGAGAGAGAGAGAGAGAGAGAGAGAGAGAGAGAGAAGAAGAAGAAGAAGAAGAAGAAGAAGAAGAAGAGAACTTTTAACATTGTAGGAAGAATCCCAAGAGGCCTCAAAGATTTCTCTGATGAGTCTTTTGAACTCAAAACATGTTATTCAAGAGGGAGAGGGAGAGAGAAGATACTCACCACCCATCACCAAAGAGGCATGGGTATATGTATTATGGGGCACCTCTCAAGATCACTTGCTATGCTATTTAATGCGGGCTTTTCTTGTATAGACTCCTACACACACACATATATATAAAACCAAAGCCTTTAATTATGAAAATTGTAAATTTTCTTATTCAAGGGAAAAAATGACGACCAAGGTGGAGAATCAAGCTATTACTAGAAGCCTCGAGTATCAAGTTCTTGTCAACCTTGAGTGATAAGCATAATGAATACCTAAAACCTTCCAAGGGCTAGTTTTTGAATTCAAGTAGCTAGAAGGTAAAGAGAGGGATAAAGGAAGAGAGATTTCCAAAACCTTGGAAAACCCTAAGGCGGGAATTATCAAAAGGATTTGGACAGAATTTTGAGGCATCATCTAGAGATACACTAAAATGTTTGGAAATTTAAAGGCTTTTCCACCTATATTTTTTTAAAAACTAGATTACATTAAATCTAGGTTTTTTTTGGGCATTGTCAATTAGAGGAGGGGGGGGGGGGGGGGGGGGGGGGGGCATGTGTCAATTGACAGTGTGAGGAGTTTAAGCCTAGTCACATGTGGATAAGATCTTGATCCTCAACTAATCAACATTCATGCAGAGGCAGAGAGAGAGAGAGAGAGAGAGAGAGAGAGAGAGAGAGAGAGAGAGATGTCTTATCAAGTTGCACCACATAAAAACATGTGCACAATCATTGGCAACCCTTGTCTATATGTAACATAGGAAAGGCTAGGTTTTTTGTACGACTGTGCCCACTGAGTGTTCAAAGGTCTATGCAAGGGGACTTTGACAGTGCGGATTCCTCCAACGTCGTCATGCAAGGGGTGGATTCATTTTTTGGTGATTGATTTTGCACCTCTGCATGGATCAACAAGGATCATTGATCCTGCAATCAATCCGTGCGCATATTGATTAGTCTTGTTTAGGGCAAGATACATTACTATCACTTTGCAAATTACAAGAACAAAAAGCACTTTCAAGGTGATTTGTGAACATAAATTTATCTCCAAATTATCCGTTTCCAAATGAGAAAAGATAAGGAAACAAGAGGACTAAAACAAATTAATTGAAAGATACTAAGATAGAGAAAGAGTAAAACAAATTAATACAAGCTTTTAAATTAAGTAAAATTATATTCTATACATTCTATATTTTAAATTAAAACTACTCCACCTAATGGCTTCAAAGAAAAAGAGATTTCTTGAATTTGCGTTAAAGATTCCTTGACATGGAAAAAAGTTGAACAATTGGCCAAAAAAGTGTGTATTATTTGATTAAAGCTAATTTATCACATCCAATTTGAATTACCTAAATAAAAAACAATATTACTCGTTTTAATTGGAATCAAAGATTTTTGAAATGTGTTCACAAGCATGTGATCACATGAGTATAACATATTATTATCATAAAATATATTGTGATCACATCTTAAATTCACATGGTTTGAGAACCAACCGGCCCAAATAGGCTCTGCCAATAAACCCTCCTGTTATGGGTGTTTTTTTTACGGGGCCCATCGGGTATTATTCATACCCGGCAGGCCACGCCGGGAAAACACCAATAACGGTGGGTTTACTAGGAAATGCCTTAACACCAGTGGGCAATTTTTCTACTTATAAAACTTGCCGGGGTTAGCTTAATCTTGCGCTTTTTGGGAAGATTGTCCTTCATTAGGGCATTCTCTCTTTCCTTAAAGCGCTCATAAAACTCTTGGTTGGCTAGGAGCGTCCTTTGAAAAAGAAATTCCTTCTTTTATGGATGGTCGTCTTTCCTTATAGGCACTCCTAAGGCTATTGAGCCACTAGTCTTCAATTCTTTGAATTGTGGGCAAAGTGTGGTTCGTAGCTAATACCCAGGACATTCACAAACACAATTGGAGTTGCTTTGATTCTTTTGCATTTGAGCAACACCACAAGTACCCAACACCTAGTGCAACTGCGATGAATCCATAGTCGATCGGGTCGCCCATGTACCCACCCTAGTGCAACTACGGTGGCCAAACGCTTGAGGGAAGAAATTCAAAAGAAATAAGCAAAGAAACATTACACATCCACCACAGCTAATATTTCAAGGATACAAGAACACCGAGGATCATATTAAGAAACTCTAGAAGCATCACCAGCTTGCTCCAAATGCCAATATGCAACAAGAAGGCAATTTACCCAGTGCTTCTTTATCAAGGTGTCAATTTGACTTGGGACAAGTGTCCATGCACCAAACTTCATTGGAAGAAAGCTTGCGTAATGGTTTTCTCAATGATGCACAACTCACTCTTGTTGAGGCGATTTACTTTTCAGCGAGGAGTGCTATGATGATGGTGGACAATGCACATTGGAAGAGAGCATAGAGAATGATGTCCATGGTAGCCTTCTTCTAGGTTGTGCCACCCATCCACAAGTCTTGAACTGCCTTCCAAAAATCGTAAAGAATATGTAGTAGATATCCCAAAGCAAAAACATCACTTTCAGGAGTATATGCATCTTCCAAAAAAGGATCATACAGCTCAGGTGCTAACCATGGCCGTTTGTGTTGCTCTCTATGAGCATAGGCTTGAGCCTCTGCCACCTTTGCTGGGGGGGGTTTTTCTGCCTCAAATACATAATTACGAGAAAGTCATTATTTGGGCGCTCTCAATAACAAGCCCCAATGGATGATGCCAATGCGTGCCTTCCAGTCTCTCGTAAAGTCCATCACTACATTAAATGGGTGCAAATCACAATGCACAATGCCTGCATTATGTGCAACAACCATTCCATCTACCAAAGCATGCATAGTATGTGGCATATTGACCACCACCTATTTCACCTTTTCTTATTGCATATGACTCATTTGTGCATCAACGGGAGGGGGTCTCTTCCATCCTTGGTCCAAGCGATACATTGCTCTTGTGAACTCACTATATTTGACTTACTATTGATGGATGCAATACTTGCATTCCCTGCTTTGCTTGGAAACTCTCAAACTTAGTGCGGATATCTCCTTTGTACCTCTTTCCACAATAGATAATATGCTCAGGAAAAAAAGAAACACCTCGTACTTTATACCCTTTCACTTCACCAAAGGAGCCTAATCCTATTGTTTGCCCCTCGATCAATGCTTCATGTGGAACACCAATGAGATGTGTGCACAGAGAAATGTACAGTGTACGCATGATTGTACCCGTTCTTGAAACATCCGGATTGCAGATGACCGTGCAGCTATGTCTTGTGCGATGCGCACTCTTTTCCGAATGGATTCTGCATCTAGAGCCTTCATGTGATTGGTCTTTGTCTTTTGCTCTCCCCATATAATCGTATCCCATAATCACAGACGTTGTAAATCAGCTTCAGGGGGCGCCAATGCTTTCAAGTCTTTGTATGCCACTCGCATACTTCCTATGATAGTCTAAACTCTATGCTGGTAATCAAAATCTGTCAACTTTTGCATGTTACACAGATGAAAATGGCCTTCTCTTTGCAGACGATGTTTGCATTGTCCCAAATCTGCTCAACAAAATCGCGCATGAGAGTAATTCCAATGTTTTTCTCATGGCATCTTCTGGTGACTTTGAAATCTAAATAATTGCATATTTGCGTATGGCAGACAAGACAATTTTTCTCTCTTCGGTAGATAGCATGGTGCTCCCAAAGCTAGTAGATATCTTTCCAAAGGAAAACCATAATTGAATGTCAAACAGCAGTAATCAAACAAAATAATAGTAATCAAGAAAAATATTACATGATGATAAGTTGACACTCAATTATCATCAGACTTACATTGCCAAACATACATTGTGAATCATCTATTGCAATCTATTTACATTGTGATGAGTTGACACTCAATTATTGTCAAAAATACAATTTCAAACATATATTGTCAAACATCTATTGCAATATGTTTATAATCATTGCAACCAAGCAGTAGGTAAGGGGAGAGCCATGAGCAAGATGAAGAATCATCTACACTCAACTAAAAGTGATAAAATAATAATTTTACCATTAATTACACTTCAAACAAAACATTAGTTACCATTCATCCATTGTCATTTCATTATCATTTAAATAAACGTAATGCTAAAGAGAGACAATAAGCTAAAATTTTAAATGTTTTTATAAATTATTAAAGATTGACATTGGAGAAATAAACTTGTTTGGAAATAGAATTTTGCAAAGGTATAAATTAGAAAGGATTTTGAGAGAGAGAGAGAGAGAGAGAGAGAGAGATTGGTTGATTGATAGTGGAATTTTTAAAATTACCATCCATCCATTGTCATTTCATTATCACTTAAGTAAACACAATGCTAAAGAGGTAGACAATAAGGTAAAATTTTAAATGTTTTTATAAATTTTTAAAGATTGATATTTGAGAAATAAACTTGTTTGGCAATAGAATTTTGCAAAGGTATAAATTAGGAAGGATTTTGAGAGAGAGAGAGAGAGAGAGAGAGAGAGAGATTGTTATTGACAATGGTACTTTCAATTAGTGTCAATTTGATACCATGTGTGAAATTTTTTTATGTTGAAAAATTGCAATGAATTTTGGAGAATTATTTTATATTTGAGAAGTAGACAAAAACATAGAGTTGATTTGTAAAAACATTATCAATTATTTTACAAGTGATTTTCATATACGTATAGAACAAAATTATAAATCAAACAATGATCTAAGCAATACTTCAGCCGCGTTACCGACCAAATATTGCATGAATCATTCACATCAAACAAAATCACGACAATTTTTTATCGCGTTACCCATCAAATGTCGTAATATGCAGAAACAAAATATGCACTAACGAATGATACCATTTTGTTGCATTACCAACAAGGTGCCGCCCGAATCTATGGATATAGGAAATAGATACATACATAACTTGGTCGCGTTACCGACCATATGCCCACATTTGATAAAGGGGAGGGAATGTGACATCGTTGTAAAGATACTATACTTGCCGCGTTATAGACTAGTACCACTACAACGTGCCATACTTACCATAGGACACTACTCAGCCGTATTACCGACCAAGTGCCCCACGATAAGCACCATTCTGAAGAATGGCCTTACACACACACACACCCCTCGTGTGGCGGACTGCCCATACTAGCCGCGCACTGCGACTCTGGGTAGTTGTCCGCACGAGTACACACACCCCCACACCACACACACACTCTCAGTAACTGTGAGGAGGAGGAAAACGGAATTTCCATGGGTCCCAGTGCGCGTGTTTATATAGAAATAAGTAGTCCGTCGGTTGACGACCCCGACGGGCTCCACTGGAGAAGGCATAAATCTGACGGGTCATCCGAGGGCTTATGGTAATCCCGGTGGGATTTTTTCCGGTTATCCAATGCCTAGAAACCGGTGTTTTTGTGAACATGTTACTATGTAAATATTTGATTAACACGTTCACACATGTTAATACCAAAAAAACCCGTGATCACGTGAATATCAAATCCCTCATTGGAATTGCATTCTTAATGTTTTATTGTAATTCTAAGAGAAGCAGCTTCTATAGATAATGTGGTTACTTGCTATTGTAACATACATAAATGCTTCTAATTGATATTTACTTGAAATCTTTCAATTGAACCTATTCGCTATTCAAAATAGTTAGTGATATAATCTTGCAAATTTGTCATCAAGTGGAAGCAAAGATACTTGGGAATCTTTGTTACATTGGCTATCCATAACTGTATTTTTTACATAAAACAAAAGTTATTACCATTCAAAACATTTTATGACATCATGGCGAGTATTTTCAAATTTAAAAATAAAAGATAAACATAGATTCCATTAAACTGAAGAAGTTAGAGAAACTCAATCATAATGCATTTATATCAACGTGTGTTTTAGTAGCCAATGGAATATAATCATCTCATATTTGCGCCTCTTCACCGCGGTCATTGTTTTGTCTAGCAATCTTCTCATTTATCACTGCATCAAAGCTTCCTTTCAAAAGGTTTGCTATAACTCTTTTGTTTTTTGTTTTTGTGATTAATTTCTTTGACAATATTGTCATTGTGGTCATCAACATTGATTATTGCATCCTTTGGATATTACCTATCTAGTAGATCACTTTAAACATAATTTGATAGAATTAGTAATATATAGCGAATTAGTAAAACAATTAAAAGGTATTCCGGCTAATGGCTTCAAAAAATTTAAAAGGCATTCCTAATTCAAAGATTCCCTCAACAACAAAAAAAAATGATGCGTTAATCTATAGCACGTAACAACGGGAAATGACGAGGTGCGTGTCAACGAGTGATAGCTCAATTGGCAGAGCAAGAGCCCCTGATGCCAAAGGTCTTGGGTTCAAACCCCCTTGATAACTCATATGACATGTCGCCCTTAGGGGCTGTTCCCTTAGTCCATATGATGGGTTGGCCATCCTTATCCGGCCGGGAAGTCTCACCTTAAGAGTCGGGTTGCCTCCACCTACAAGGGTTGGGTGTGTGTGTTGTAATTTCAAAGTTTTATGTAATTCTAAAAAAAAAATGATGAGACGCGTAGTTTTGCAACAATATTAGCTGGGAAGGACGAATACAACATTATGTGTGCGTGCGTGCGTGTGTGTGTGTGTGTGTGTGTGTGTGTGTGTGTGTGTGTGTGTGTGAGAGAGAGAGAGAGAGAGAGAGAGAGAGAGAGAGAGAGAGAGCAAGGAAAACGCTAAAAAAAATGAAAAAGAAGAGAAACACCTCTTTATATGGACATAGAAGGTCTTTTGGCTTTCCACCTTTATCCGTCTTTTGACTTCCACCTTCATCTGTCTTTAGACTTTCCGTCTTCATCCATCACCCTTCACTTATACACTTAATATGTTTTGAAAAAAAATTTAAAAATTTTGAGATTGGGGAGACTAATATCTCAATATTTTTTGTTTACATTAAGACATTCTCAATCTAAAAGTACTTACTTTTGAACATGTGATTCTTGTCGTTGTCTCCTATACCAATCAATGCGTGCTTGACCATTATTTGGGAGCTCATCCATGAAAAATAGGTTTGTAATATCCTTGAAGGTTATGCTTGAATGTTATACTATACAATATCAAAGTGCTTCAATCTTTTTTTGTTCCATTCCTTGTCCGTCAATGTCACTGGTCGGGGGGCAACTGATCAAAACCCTACATCCACTATCCATTGAAAAGCTATTATCCAAGATGAGAAAGGATGCAATCTTCCACTCTTGATCATTTAGAGACAATAATAAGAAAACCATGTCCAATGGAATGCTGAAGGAGACTGAATTATCAATACATTAAATCTCTGTCAAAAATCTTTACATGAGGCAAATAAACAGGCCTATGTTTAAGTTGTCTTCCATATTAATTAGGCATAATTTCAATGCCTATATTAATCACAAAAACCTAAGAATTCGATACAAATAAAAGGTAGGCATAATTTCAATGCCCATATTAATATCATCAAGCGTGATGTTATGAGTGATATTTTGAAAATAAGATTTGTCAAGATCTTTCATACAATACCCAGTCATACCATGAAAAGTATACATAATTTTTCTTTTCAAGATCTTCCATACAATACCCAATCATACCATGAAACTCGTGCATTATTATTTTTTAAGCCCTACATAAGAGGTTAGAGCCAACAAGATTTTGAATGTTCTAGCCCAAATACTTCTTGACTTTTTTGTTCACTGACATAATTGAGGTTGCCACTATTCTAACAACCATCTAAAAACTCTCTATCTTTTGCAAAAAACATACATCAATATCTTTCCCACCTATAAGGACAGTTTTGGTCTGCCTCTTTTTTGGAAGTGTTTTCTTGGGAACAATTTCAGTGGAAACTCCTTTATTTGCCAATCTTGCTTTTTCATTCAATGATGTCATTTTTTTATTTGTATTTACAAAATTAATGATAACTTTCAAAATAAAATAAAACTTTGAATGTACAAAAGCACTATAAATAAAATGATAAAATATACAACAAAAATAAAATTGATTTTTGAAATTTTATTTTGGAGCAACTAGTATGTGAAGAAAGCAGCATCTTGCAGGTATAGCTACAATTAACTCACATTTGCCCCAAGTTTTATTTCAAGCTTACTACTAAACATAATTTATCCATAACAAAGTTTTTAAGCAATTGCAAGGGATTAGAGCATGGTCTAAGAATGCATCTAATGGTGCAAAGGGCAACGTGGGACTGGAAAGCACTGTCACCATAGTGAGGGCATGATGGCACTGTCTCAAAGAGAGAAACCGAGGGGCTCAAGCCAAGAGGAGGCTCACCTTCTCTGCCTTTCTTGAAATAAATAGAAATTGCCAAGGAGACTCTTGTATTATAGAGATCAAGATACTATAGTAAGTTGGACGGGACGATGCCAACATTCCCTAGCTAGCATGGAATTTGTTGGCATACCAACACTGCTGACGTCATTCAACCATTACAAGTTATTTGGTTGATGCTTGTTCGTTTTGTCAATTCTGTTGGGCGATTGATAACGACAATACTAGATGGGCTTTTGTTTTCCCTTTTCCCTCTATGGATTGATTGGAAAACTACCCTAGAGTGATCAAATCTTTTATTATGAGGACTTGATATATATTCGATTCTCTCGAGTAAAAAGGGACTCAAGGCAAGTGAAAATGATGTGATGTTATTAAAATTGCAAAGGCCTACCATTGGATGCCTCCCGTATCTGCCTTCTTTTAGCACTTAGTGGACCAGCACAACTACTATCATGATCCGACTTATGTTTTGACGCCAATTGTTTGCATGATTGACCTCTGATCTCACTCAAGGAGAGAAAGCTAGTATAGGAGCAAGATATCCATGGCACAAAGAGTACAACCCTATGTAACCTTGTATGCTCATGAAGATAGAGCACTTGCCTTGATCATTGATGGGAAAACACCCTTGATTTTTATACATCTCACGGACTCTGTCATTCATTGATGAGCTTTTGTAATTTCAAACCTCAATTGTTAGGTGTTGGGTTTGAACTACATCAACAAAAAAACTTTTGGTAAGCTACAACAAGTGCATTTCAACCCGATCATTGGAAGCGCCCAAAATGAACAAGCATGTTGATTTTTGCAAGGTTGGACTGACAATTATTATCACTTTAGTTGGAAGAAAATGCGGCTAGATGTGTGCCTAGATGACAGAGGGGGAGAAGGTGGTGGTGCTAGTTGGCCACAAAAGGTTGAAAATTATTGGTGTCTTTGCTAATAAAGACATGGCTACCAAGATGTGGCTCAAGAGAGAGAACAAAAGAAGTACAAGGAAAATCATATTGATAATCTCTTGTTGTGCACATGACATCATTATCAAAAGGCATGGATGTTTGAAGAGGAGAGTTCAGAAGTATTTCATGAATTTCAAGCAGAAACTTATACACAAGAATGTGTGTGTGCCTATAAGTCCTCTCCTATTAGAATTTACAGAATGAATGGAGAGAAAATCAACTTAGTAACTTCAAAGAGGCTTGAGAATAGTATAGTCCAAGCATTACTAAACTGAGGTCATGAACATGTTTGATACTCATGATCAAATTTCCAAGAAAGTTTAGGAGCAAACTACCTCCATTTGAGTGCAATGAGGAAAACTAATGTGCTAATGCAATCGTAAAGATGTCGCATCTCAAAATTAACCTACATTTAATGGATTATGAATTCTGGTTGTATGTTTGCACCAAAAGGTTGGTGGTTGAAAGTAAACACTAGCAAAAAACCCATGACCATTAGCCTCCTATAGGATCAAAGGGAAACATTGAACCGCGAGGTCATCCATAACAGTATTATTCTCAGGCATGCGCACTTAATTGTGATGTTTTACAAACTGGCCTAGCTATCTAGACCCCAAAATCTTAAGGTGTGAGGAACCTGATCTGGTCAATTTATGCAAGCCTCATAACCAGATACCACTTTTCCATCACAAGTTGGGCTTATCCTAACAACTACCCCCTTATGCCAAACTTGAGACTCTCATGTCCTCATTACTACTAATGTATTCTGTCTTTCCAGGCACAAAGGTTAAGAGCCTCAACGTGGCCGTGCATCTAGCTTAAAGATTGAAGTCAACTTCAATGTGTCCTATAGATTCAGAGGCTGGACTTTGAACCATGGCTCTTATACCACTTGTAGGATCCAGAGGAAACATTGTACCGAGACTTCCGAGGAGCTCACCCATCCCAATATTGTTCTCACACATACGCACATAATTGTGATGTTCCACAAACTGGCCTAGCCATCCAAACCCCAAAACCTTAAGGTGTTAGAGACCTCCAATCTAGTCAATTTATCCAAGCATCATAGTCAGGCACCACTTTTCCACCATAAGTTGACCTTATCCCAACATAGTCAATGTGTCAAGAAGATCGTGATGGTTGATTTTTGGCAAAGGAGTAAGCGTAAGACCGTGCACACTATACTCTTGCTACCAAGCTTGAGTTTGGCACAGTCCTTGGTTGAGTATCATAGAGTGTGCGCATCGCTTTAACATAGAAATCGAGCACTTGAGAAGAGGATGCAAAATGTGTTGTGAACTTCCATCATCATCCTTGGTCATACTAATGAGCAACATTTCTTGTTCTTAATTTTATCGCTATGACAAGTTTCTCCTTTGGGTAGTTACATAGCCTCTAAGGAAGTTTAGAGAGAGAGAGAGAGAGAGAAGCACACCTATTCTTAGTCATACATGCCACAACTTCCTTCAAAGAGTCACAGTAGGGCATCTTCAGTAATAGTGCATGCGCATGCACAAGCTAAAGAGCATGCAGAGAGAGAGAGAGAGAGAGAGAGAGAGAGAGAGAGAGAGAGAGAGAGAGAGAGAGAGAGAGAGAGAGAGAGAGAGAGAGAGAGAGAGAGAGAGAGAGGAGTCAGGTTAATGTTCCACGCTAAAGAGAGTCTGAGCCTTGAAAAGGGTGGAAAGCATCCAAAGCACATCATTTGTCTTGGAACACGAAAAAATAAAAAACAATTTATATGAAATAATTTAACGTGATGGCCTCGATGGTGTCTCATAATTGTGGTGTATTCTTAAGGGAAAAATCACTTGATCACATAGTCCTTCCTTGACAGGTCTAAAACATAAAAGTTTTGCAAATGTCACTTCAAAGAAAGACTTTCCTTACATTGGACTAGGCTCTTAGGTACTTTTGTTTCATCACTAGACTAGGAGGTACATATCCAAGTCTATTTAAAAATACCGACCATAACTATAGTCATGCATCATGTTAGCTAAGGGCAACCATTCGTGCCATCTCTATTTCACACGAGCATGGAGGAGAACATAGAGATGGGATGAGGGTGGGCATGAGATAGTGCTGAGGGCGGTGGGCGAGCTAGATCTAGACCATGAATCTCGAGCCGAATTTACCAATTTGTCCAAACTTACCAAGATGGCCGAATCTACATTGTTTCAAATGTAAAAAATCCACCTCATCTGCCATTTTCATCAAGATATGCAAACATGGTGGAGTGGTTAGGACACAAGGCTCTCAAGAGGGAAATCTCGGATTCAAGGGGACTGGAGGAGCACTTGGACCAATTTTACCTCTTGTGCAAAATTTACTTCTTTAGCCAAATTTTCAATGTTTGCCCAATTTATAATATTATTATGTTGAAGGCCACTCAAATCCTGGACCGTTGATCCCATCTCCCACATGCCCTTATCAAATATGGAGGGTAGATATTGCCAAGCAACACTATATGGCCTACCGATTGACTTATCGTATTAAGCAGAAACGTAGGTGGCAAATAGAAATGTGGCTAGAAAATTGAAGCTAATGAACTTAGTCAAATCTTATTTTTGTCGCCCTGACTCCAAAGATCAAGCACGCCCACCTTCTAAAAACTTTAGCCAAAATGTTGGCTAAATTATACATAGCCAAGTGTGTAGAATGTAGAGACCCTTTAGAGGCTAAATTGTCTACATATGGCACACACACACACACACACACACACACACATTGCATAGTATATGAGTAATGCCATAGCTCGCACACACCACATTACATGTTTGACATCATAGCGCGAGAGAGACAAAGTGTAATGGAATTGATATTTCTATTAATTATTGCAGTTGACAGGTGGAAAAGGCTTGACCGAGCTAGCCCTATTCATAAGGAAATATATTTCATGTATTATTCAAGTGCTCTTTATGAGCTTTGGGCATTTATGACCGGCCGGCTAGTTTGTACTCACAATTCACCATTTAAGAAATCTATAAAACAAATCGTGCAGGAGTGACCATGTAATGCCATTGATATTTATATTAATTATTGCATCTGACAGGTGGCCTAGCTTGGTCAAGCCTTTTCCACCTGTTAGTTGCAGTAATTAATAGAAATATCAATGGAATTGATATTTCTATTAATTATTGCAGCTGACAGGTGGCCTAGCTCGGTCAAGACTTTTCCACCTGCCAGCTGCAATAATTAATAGAAATATCAATTCCATTACACAAAGAAGGAGAGAACCTTCACCACATTGGACCACCTCCTTAGTTGAATTTCTACAAGGCAGAACCCCAAGCTACTTGCCACATAGTCAAAAGCGACAATAGCCAACCCTTCATGCCTCATCGTTGATCCATCTCCCCTCCTCATTTACAGACCGAGAAAAACAACCCCTCTTCCCCACTCAATTATAGACCAAAACCAACATGATCTTCTTGAGACAGCGATGTTGTGGCCTTCCACATGTAGTGTACCTCCCCCCATGCGTGAATCAAAGATCCTAGGGCCCCAATTCTCAATCCAACAATAACAGGCCCAAATGCATCATGTGGCTCAGTCTGACGAAACGTCAATATGCGAAGGGAACTTTCTGTCCGGGCTTAATCGATACTCCTTATGTAGCTCTTCAATTGTGTAGAAAAACTTTGTTTGGTGAGGACATTCATCCATTTGTTTCTTGCTTGAACTGGAGAAAATAAAGACCACATAGGCCTACCATTTTCATCCTCAAACTATTGACAAACAGTGCCAAAATTGGTACTCGAAAGTACCAAACTTCCATGCAGAGGTTTTATTCATATATACATGCAACATATCCAAATCAACAACAATACAACAAGTCAAATAAGGTTTCATTTGCCTCTCCTATTGGATGACTTTGTCTCCCCATCATCATGGAGCATAGAAGCTCACCCAGAGTCCTCTATCATCTACCTTTTTTTTAACAATTTTTTGAGTGTTTAGCATGCTTTTAGGCTACAATTGAGGTGATTAAGATGATGTAGAAGCTAGATTGATGCTAAGAGGGGATTTCATTGCACCTTCATTGCCCTTTGATTTGGGGTTTCTCTTTGGTGAGAATCTGCTAGTAGCCTTGTGAGATGGAGTCCTCGTGGTGCAAAGAAGAGCACACATAGCAAAATAGCTTAAGTGCTCACAATGGGACTACACATCAGGTCATAGGGAGTAGCCCTTATAGCAGAATGAGAGCAGATAGGGCACAATTTAGCAAAGGAGTGTAGCAACATAGAGCAAGAAAAAGGCTCCATGAGGATATTCTGCATCACATTCAAACATTCATGACTACTCTAAATGATGATACCACCCTCCTTTACACAAGTGGTTATGGCTCACATTATTTTTTTGGCCCAATACCTTAATAAGTTTTCTTTTGTTTAGAATTAAATTTCTTCTTGAAGTCAATCTATTTCCTCCCAAATACAAAAGGACCTCATCTCTAGATGTACCCTGTAGGTGGAAAGAAAATTGGGCTGTTTTTGTACCACTAAAGCTTGCTTTCAACCTTAAAGAAAGTCTGTTATCCTTAGATAAAGGTTGCATCCTAGGATGCATGCAAAAAAATGGAAAAAAATAAGTGGACCATAAGATTGTCATGTTTTGGTCATTTATTAAGGAAAGGCCTTATCACTAAAGGCTTAAGACAAATACTTCTAATGTTGCAAATCACAATACCATATGAGAATCTTGGAAAAAATAGCCTACTTGCACACTAAAAGAGATCACTTAGTTGTTGATGCTCATTTTTGGACATCATTGGCGGGTGTTGGTAAATCCATTGGTAAACATGGAGGGAGTTCTAGTTCAAACAAAAATATAGTTTTAAATTTTTGATGGCTATATAGACGCTTCTATTGACACCTATATAGATACATGTACCACCACCTATTTTGATAACCTGCAGTAAGACAAAACTTGTAGCCTCATTTTTGTATTTTGTTTCCATTTTCTCTCCGCTTCACTTGCTTTTCTCTCCTCCCACCTTGCAAATTTGTTGAGATTTATGATTGCACACATATTTCCAAAAAGAAGGTATTTGTTTTTTTATATTTCGTATGAGTACAAAAAATTGTTCGTATGTTGTTTTTGCTGATTTTTGTTCAATCTTGGAGACATCTTACGCTTTTGCATTATTCAAGTGCTCTTTTTTTCATTTTTTTGCATGCACCTACACATGCATAACCACATACACATACACACATAGATATACACATGTACACTTCGACATGATCATACACATGCATAATCATCCACACATAATCACACATGCATACACATTATATAGTGCATCATAATTAATAACATGTTTTGTAGATATTTTTTTGATTAATCACTTTTAACATAAATGTTTAATTAAATAAATAAAATCATGTAATAAAATAAAAATAAAAATAATAGATAAAACATATTTGATAAAATTAGGTAAATAATTTTATATAATCAAAATTACAAAAATGTAAACAACATGTGAGTAATTGTACTTGCGCAATGGATGGTACTTATGTAGTTAGCTGATAATTAGATAGTAGGTTATAGAAATTAGATATACATATATATTTGATAAAACATAGTATCTATAGGTGGAGTGGAAGTTAGTTTCATGGTATAAGATTGCTTGTAGTATATAGTATTTTTCTTACTTGTAAAAGGGACATAGTAGATTCGTGCATACAAAGTAGAAAATAACTATAACATTTTAAAAAGGTAGACATATAGTAAATAAAAAATGTATCTTGTAGTATATAGTTGGTGTTTCAAGTAGGTAGTAGTTAGCTATTAAATATTATAAAACTTATACAATCAAATGAGTAGGTCTAGTATTCAAAACATAGATAACATATTCACTATTACTTAATTTGATGTTTAATCTTTAAATTAACTATAGGAAACACGATTATTTATCCTTGTATGCAATGTAAGCATCAAATCTTCCAAAATCAAAATATTTGTGATATCAATACATATGCAAGAATTATCATTTTTTCATAGAGCAACTACAAAACCTGTGTTTTCAGTCCCATGGTCAATAGATAATAGATCAATCCCCACCCCTAAATCCTGCTCCAACCTCATTACAAATGCAACAAAGGAGGGAAATGTCAAATAAATCATTGTTGATGCAGCCTTTCCCACCCACACTTGTTGCGATATTCCAAAAATTTGAGTAGGAACAAAATATTGGATGTCTTCTTTGACATGAATCCATCATTGAAAACCTAAGTGGAGAAAACATTTAAGGAAATGTTGCCTCTCATCCTCATCATCCCATTTTCATGCCATGGCATGTACATAATGTTAGAATCAGCTTTTATCTCACCTCCTATGTTTCTTCATGCATATGAACAAATGCTATAATGTACATAGTATGATATATGCAAAAGAGGCTACTGCGGATGTTTCCATCTACATACATATATGGGGAGCTGTGCCCATGCACATGGTGACAAAGCATGTTTCCTTCCTTTCAAATATGCCTAATTTGGTTCAAGAATTTACATATACCAAGTGCTCATCGTAGGGTCCTCACCTCGCTTAAACATTTAGTGTGAGCAAAAACTGTCCAAAATAGGAACCAACATTCGCTACAGATCTGTCGAGAGGTCATGAAAAGTGAAAATATCATGTTTAGCATGACAATTGGGCTCAAGGAAAAATTTTCACAAATGTATGTATTTTTCCATCTCAATTGGATTTTTGATGCTCAAATGGTTTTTTGGGTTAAAAATGGATAAATTTTTGTCCAAAAATGGCTAGTTTGATGGAAAATGCCCAAAAATTCACACATCAACACATTTTTCATGGAAAATAAACAGGACTTCTTTTTTATGACTGAAAACCCTAAATGTTTTTCCTTTTGTGTGTATTTACTTCATGGATTCTCAATTGAATGTGTAATGCAGTTTCACCTCTCTCATTTCTTGGTTTTGAGCTTGTGAGGGTGTGAATTAGGGATTCCCATCATCAAAATCATGTGTGGGCTTCAATATGGAATCTCTTAAACCTTTGTAAAATAAAAAAATGATCAAATCGAAGGTGGAAACTCGTGTGTTTCTTTAAACTGCTTGATGTCATAGTCATGTAATTAAAGGTGAGGCTATAACATTCCATGAAACTGGTTGGAGTTTTGATTGTGTTTTGTTTTTCTATGAGAAAAGAGTCTTATTTTTTGAAATTAAGTGTTTTAATTGTGCTTTTGAGGGATTTTGGTGTATGAGTTTTTTATGTTTCTATCATGAACTCATTCATCACAATAGATGGGCTGAAACATGTGTGTGAGGTTTTGATATATGTTTTTATCATTAACTCATTCATCTCAAACAGGTGAAGATACATTGGTATGTGCATTTGAAATATTTTGGAGCATAAATTCATTCATCCTTTACTTTTTCTTGTGAACTCTCACAGTCAAAAGCCTAGCGCTTTCCCAACTAGACTACACACTTTTTGACAACTTTGGTGAACCTCATGTGAAATAGCTAGGGTGAGAGTTCTTTGTGTTATCATAAAGAGACTGAAACATGGAAAAATAATAAGAGGAACATGGCATATTCCTTGATTTAAACACCATGTAGATGTTTCTAGATTTTGTGTCTTCTAGGCAATAACAACAAGTTGCTTAAACAAGGAAAGTTTCCACTACAATATCCATTCAATCAGTGGTAAACAAAGTAGATCAATTTTTTCAAAAGGATGTCTCAACATACCTTGCAAGTATGCAAAGGGGATGGACTTGAATTGAATTCTTGAAGCTAACATAATTGAAACTTTTGAGCTACTTGTAGTCCCTAAGATCCAAGCACTTGTGAGGGAGATAAGGAGTCATGGGGGCAATTCTCGTGAGGTGCACTATGTAATCATGTTAATGTATAATGTGAGTTCAATGGGAGGGGTTTTAATAGTGCTACATTAAATAAGGGGTTTTTATATTCAATTTTCAAAACAACCCAAAATAAGGGGTCATTTTATTCATTCAAACACTTTAAAAAGGGGTTTTTTAATTACGCCATGAACGCACGTTATATAGTGGGTATTGAATAGTGAACCCCCCAAGGGGAAATTGGGAAGCATTTAAGGTATCTTTGAAGGAGGAGTGATTCATGGAGGAGTCTAAAAAGGTGATAAAGCGGACATTTTTCGAGTGGGTTTCCAAGCCAAAGGAGGGACTGTCAGCCATAGAGCTATGCAAGGAATTCGAGCGACGATATGCTCAGATTTTGTAGATTGAAAGAGCCTTTGGAGTCTCCTTGCTTGCTAAGAGGCAATATGAATGTTGTCAATCCTGCCTCTAGTACTCTTGAGATTTCTACAAAGCCTTTTGTTAATGTTAATCCAAAAGTTTGATGGGTCTATGGTAGATGAGATTGTCAAAGGAATGAACGAAATGAAGTTAAAGCTACCAAGGCTTGAAGAGGAGGTACGAACACTGGAACAAACTTTGAGACAAACATCTCAAAGCAAGAATGCAAAGTTGTACATAGATGCATAATATGGTGCAATAGCACAAACATGCATTAGGCAAAATTTGGATTCACAAAGGGGACCTTTAAGGAGTTTGAATTTACCTGTCTCTACCAAAACAGGTGCATGGATAAATTTTAGCAAATAAACTCCAAAGTTGGCGAAGGTTTGATAGTTAGAATGTCCTCTTCAAGCTCTATATAATGATATATAGCACGCCATGAGACTCCTTATATTTTAGAAGATTCTTTTTTTGATTCACTTAGATTGCGACAGAGTTGTCACATCATGAAAATGCAGTTGAAGGAATGGAGGCATCTACAATGAAGGAAAGGGACCATGGGAAGCTAAAGCAAAGAGTCCTGTATATAAGCTACAATTTGGCATTGAGGTTGCAAAAAACATTAAAAATATATTGATGGAGAATATTTTGAATAGTAAAGTTGAGTTTACCTTGTGAAGTTCTTGGCATAGCCAAGCATGAGTTCCATGAATAAATAATAGATATCATCAAGAGGAAGTGGCAAAATCTTATTGAGTATCTCTATCCACAGGGTGAAGTTGATGCTTCAAACACACAAGGGATAAAGGTCTACAAGAAAAAGGGTAATGAACATGTTGTAGGATACTATCAATCTTCTAAAAGAGGAAAACAAGTTTGTTTTGCTAGCAATGATGATGAAGAGCACACCACTTATAGGAGCCCCTACTCAAAAAATCATTGTACAAGAGCTGCATCTGAAACTTTGGTTATGGTTGGTGATCTAGAGGAGCCATGTGCTGCACTCATGGATAATGGTTTTGAAATTAAGCTTATGTTCAAAAATCTCTACACAAAAGATAGGCGGCCAATTGATACCGATCATAGATGAATGATTTGTGCAGCACAAATTGTTCGGAGTGGGATCATGCTAGCTATGGTGGATGAAAGAGAAACATAGAGTCAATGTGTGAGTGTGTGTAAGCAAGGTTATCACTCAAGTGAATTAAGTTCCAAGAGTAGAATTAGCTTGGACTCATAAACACAATCTTGAGTATTGACTTAGCTTAGCACAAGCTCACCATAGACAAGCATTTAGTGCAAAATAGAGTTGTGTTTATTCATTCATGAAATGAGCTTTAAGTAGCTCTACAGCCTTGCTCCACAGCATGTGGAATAATTCCACTCTTCTCTCCTTCACTCACACTTTACAATCCTCCCCTTGAGGTCTGGACTATGAAAAAATACTGAAGATGCATGATCCACATAGGATGATAAGCGGGTATCCACACAGGATGCTAAAATCCACATAGGCTGACAAAATCAACACAGGATGATAATATCCACACAGAAAAATAAAAGTCCTCCCCTACAAGTAGAGAGGTTGCATATTCAAAGTACGTCTTCATAAAAGACAAGGTTGGTCTCTCCTTTGTATTCTTCATTTTCTATTATGTCAGCTGATTCTTTGCTAGGTCTCTTGCCTTCGATGCTTCTACTACTGCTACTGCCTCCATTTGAGTAGCATCAAGAAGGTGGGTGTCCCTTCTTACCACATTTGTTGCAAGGATTGTTTGTGTAGTAGTCTTTGGCTACGTGTCCCATTCTCCCACATTCATAACACTTTCTTCTGGTTGATGATGTTGATGGAGAATGTCTTCCCCTTGAGGATGTTGTGACAAAGGCCCCTTCTGATGGAGTTAATGAACCTCTTTTCTTTCTTTCTTCTGCTTGGACTAAGTTGATGACATCTTGAAAAGGTGGAGCTAGTTCTTTTTCTTCAAGAATTGTGACTAAGTGGTCATAAGAAGGTGGAAGTGCACTTAATAGTATGGCCAATTTGTCATCTTCCGGTACTTCAACCTAGATGTAAGTGAGCTACGTGATAATGCCCTTAAGACTATTTATTAGGCTATCAATGTACTCCCCTTCAATCATGGTGGTGATTTTGTAAAGTTGTCTTTTGAGACTAACTTTACTTCTTATGGCCACAGCTTCAAAGTTGCTTTCTAAAACATGCCAGGCATCATGTGCATGTGTACATTTCTCTATCGAATACACATAATTGTCATGCAAGGAGGTGATGATGATTCCTAATGCTTGTTCATCTTTGGCCAAATTTTGTGTACTTGCTATGAGTGTAGATGCCCTAGTGTGCACTCCATCGGGTTCGGCTTGTTTCTCTAAGGTAGTGGTGATGACATACCACAAACATTTTTCCATAAGATATCCTTTTAATTTTTTTTGTGAGGTGTCAAACCCTTCCCCGTTGAATTTTTCTATTCCCTTGTCCCCCATTTGTGCTAATAGAGGGGTCTTAGCTTAAGAGACTCTCCTAGCCAGTGTCTACCTCTTTACACGAGCACAAATAACCCCTAAAAAAAATTATTGGAAAGTTGTCGGTCGGAGCTCTGATTCTGGGTGTGAAAGTCCACTAGAGGAGGGGTGGGCGAGGGCGCGCAACAGGACTTCACCCCTATTGGGGAGCTTCTTGGAGCCGATGCACGGGGTGGGAGCACCCCCTTGTGGAGAGCTTGACCTTTGGCTTCTTGGGCGCGGGAAGAGGTTCTTTGTGGTCCAGGCAGATAGGGCAACCGGGAAGGACATCAGGCAGGCAGGGGCAGGTTGGTGGGCGGCAGGCGGCACTCTCGCCGAAGCGCCGGGCAACGGGCACCTTTTTTGGGCAGGCGAAGGTAAGACCGGAGGCCCGGAGGCTTCCTAGTTTTGGTGCAGCTGGGGTCCCTGTTCGGACCCAAAACTTCTTTTCAATTCAGCCTAAGATGGCATGTGAGGTCCGCCGACAGAGTCCCTTCGAGTGTGGGGCCTTGAGCTCCTACTTGGGGAAGGGTACCCACCGCATTAGGACTACCCATTGTCTTTTATCATTGACTTTGAGAAGTTTTGGCACATGGAATTAACTATAGTTAGGCATACACACATTCACACATAAAATTATGAACTGTTGCAAGGATTAGAGAGACTGAGAATGCACTTTGAGTGAAAAATTGATTAAATGAGTAAGTGCTCTAACGGAGCCTGATGTGAGCAAGAAGATAGTCGGTAGAGAGCTCTTGAGATAATCTATGCACACACATTAGTTGTAATTTTGCTAGAATAGAGAGCAACTGTTGAGTGAAAAATGCAAGTTTCTAATGGCAAATTAATGAAATCTTATACTAATTAATCTTCCAATTAGCTAGTGAGTAGTGGCCCAAGAGTATTTAGCTCAAGAACATGCTCATGCTAGCCAATGGAACACTAATCAGGCATACACTATGCAATAGAAGAGCAAATCTAATGGATGTATCTAATAATGATAAAGTAATGCTAATTGTACTAACACACAAACTCATAACAACAATCCTAGATAGCACACCATATCTCTGATACCAATTGTTGGGAATGGGATGTGCTAGCTATGGTGGATGAAAGAGAAACATAGAGTGACTGTGTGTGTAAGCAAGGTTATCACTCAAGTGAATTAGGTTCCAAGATATAATTAGCTTGGACTCATAAACACAATCTTGACTTAGCTTAGCACAAGCTCACCATAGACAAGCATGTAGTGCAAAATAGAGTTGTGTTTATTCATTCATGAAATAATCTTTAAGTAGCTCTACATCCTTGCTCCACAGCATGTGGGATAATTCTACTCTTCTCTCCTTGACTCACACTTTACACAAATAACTCCTCATAAGATTTATATGGATCTTGCCCAAATGTGAAGATGACTATAGAAGATATGAAAGATGAACAAAAGAAATTTAGCATAGGAAATGTCTACTTATTCTCTTATCTTTGGACAACCATATATTATATCTATTTGACTGGAGACCAAGGTCATGGATGATGGTTCAACTTAGGATCGAGAGTTGAGATGAAAAGCGTGTTTTTTAGTTTCTTAGTGTTTGAGTGGGTCATGAGAGGAATCATGACTCTCTTGGAGAGCATCCTTTACTACGAGCAAACAAAGAGTTTAGAGATCACAAGGATATGATGGGTTTTGGCCATGTACATTGTAAAGCAATATTGCAATGGTAAATAAAAAAGATTCGTGCTTGACCGAAAGCAAGAAGAATCTTTTTCTATAAACCATTAAGAGCTGATAGATAATGGGTCAGTATGTTTTTTGAAGCTTGATGATTTGAAAAGAAAACGACATGACGATATGTATATAATGTACAAAAAATATTGTAGAAAAAATGTTTCATAATGGATAATGAATTTAATGTGGGTTTCTTTGAGCAATTTTCGTATGTAGATATAAGCATGAACTTGCAACTCTAGTGGGTTTTTTTATGCAATATCGCAATCGAATCGTGGAATTTTGCTCTACAAAAATGTATGAAGCAATCAACGTGTTTGAAAACAATGAAGGCTTCAAAGTCAATAAAGGATTGGAGGTGTGGGTAGATACCAAGTACAAAATAGTGGCAATGAAAGTAAGACCAGTAATCTAACCATTACCATGAGATTACCAAGAAAAACTAGAACAAACTTCTTTGTAGCCAAACCTCAAGGATCCAAAAAGAACTAGACATAAGCTCACAATGGAATATCTAAAAGAACTAAAGGTTGGCTTTAACAAATTTCGAACACAAGAAGAAAAGAAGTGTTTTGAAGAAATGCTTTCAAGACATCATAAGGCTTTTGCTTTTTAGCCACATGAGATAGGGTGTGTAGATCCTAGCATTGTTGCTCCTATGGTGATCTTCACTATCCCTCATGTACCTTGGAATTTATGTCCAATAATACCAATTTCAAAAGCACATTTACTTGAGTTGATCATGGTCCTTAATGAGAAGATTTGCATGGCCATGTTGTGTAACCCTACATGTATCGTTATGCGGTTACTCACTCCAACTACCATACATTGCAATGCACTATGTTTATATTGCAGCCACCTTGTGCACCATATTCAAGTAGGATGTTCATGATGCCTTAAAATAATGAAACATTGTGTTTCATACAAGATATGCAGTCAATAAAAAACATTACTATCAAAAATGTGGTTACTAGACCAATTGTGGATGAGTTTACAAAGAAGCTCACGGTGGGGAGGGCAATCTACCAATTTAGGCACATATGATGAATGGGGTGAACAAGGTTCTGAAGATCCCAAATTGGCTTCTAGTCTCCATGATTGAAAAATGGTTTCCATATTACAAGAAAAGGTCACTAAAACCCCCTTTCCTTCCTCATAGCTACCAATCTTATTGTAGTAAATTCACAAATAAACATGCTTTGAAATGTGGGCACCATGCAAATGGTGAAAATTGTAGCAAGAAAAACATTTTCCACTACTAGAAAAAACATTTCCTTTGGGGCCTTGAAGATTCAAGGTAGATGAACTCCACAATCAAGTTTGATGCAGATAATGAAGCTGTTCACCAAGATTTATAATTATAATGTGCAAATTTTGAACTTAAAGAAATTAAGGTCTAAATTAGTACATCCAAGATTTTTATTTTCATTTGGAAATTTACACTACTAAACAACAATATATGGGCAATAGTATTGACATTTTTCTTACAATAAGTTCACAAAAGGGGACACTTTTATCTACTCTCCCCTTGAGATGAGTTTATGTATTCTTCTTGTTTGGATAAACCCAACTTGTTGATGGAAAAGTGGGGCTTGACTATGAAGCTCGCATACATTGACTACACAGAGGTCTCTAACACCTTAAGGTTTTGGGGTCTAGATGGCTAGGCTAATTTGTGGAACATCATAGTGAAGTGCATATGTGCAAGAAGAGTATTTGTATGGTTGACCTCACAATAAGTCCCGACACGATATTGCCCCTGGATCCTATAATGGTATTCGAGGTATGGTTCAAAGTTCAATCTTTGAGGCTATAGGACACCTTGAAGCTACTCCAATCTCTGAGCTAGGGGCTCTCCCATGTTGAACCTCTCAAGCTCTGAGCCTAGAAAGGCAAAACACATTGATACTAATGGGAATAGGATAGTTCCAAGTTTTTCTTAAGGAGATTTTTGTTGGGATAAGCCCAGTTTGTGATGGAAAAATGGTTTCTAGCTGTATCTTGCATAAATTGACTACATCAAAGGTCCCTAACACCTTAAATTTTTGGGGTCCGATTGGCTAAGACAATTTGTGACCCATCACAATTGCGTACATATGTGAAAGGATAGTACTAGATGGGGTATGCTGTTGCCCATGGATCCTACACTCCTTGGTACACAAAGTCTCAAGGCAAATAATTTGCATTCTCTCATCTTGCATGGTGTATGCAAGAGATCAATCTTTCTCCCCCTTATGTTTTTTCATAGCCACATTTTGGTTGGAAGAGAAAGTGGAATTATAGAGCATTGAAGGAAGCATTACCAAGCTAATCAACTTCTTTCTTTTAGCCATATATACAATAATGAGTGGTGTTGTTATATTAACATGGTGAATAATGTGTTACAAACCTCAAGCACTTCTTATGCCTTGAGGGCTTTTTTGATGTAAAAGAGCTTCGTTCCAATCAACATGAAGAAATCTACCCTCAAAAGAGGATATGATATATACACAAGGTGTTACTTTTCCTAAGGGAAGTTGTTTACCTCCTCTAATTTCCCTCTAATTGTTTGAGGAGCTCCATGTTTTTACTTGTTGTAGCCCATCCAAATTCTTTCTTACTCCTATTGTAAAGAGTAATTCCTTCCTTTCTTGTGTGATTTCTTCAAACACAGCCATTTTCTCAAGGACTGTGATGTTTCTCGCCTTTTTGATAAATGTTTTAGAAGCAGCAATGGGCAATTTGTGTGGACACTAGAGTATCTTGACTTAAAATTTATTTTCTTCCTACTATTAGATCATTTTTAAAGAACAATATTTTCAACGTACTTTGAATCCATTTATAGACTTTGCGTACCAAACCCTCATGAAAAGGCATTCTTTAAGTATTGTTTTATTGTGGTGAACACTTTGCAAGAAACCGACACACTAGACGGAATATACGCTTGCACAGATTTGAGAGAAGAAACATCTGCTTCTTTGTTTTTTCCATAGCTAATTGGATTAAATTAGATTACCATTATGAGAATTTTGAGGTCATGTTTTAGCCCTATAAAAACTTTCCTAATAATCACTTTGTTGTAAAAAAGGGGGTCTATATAACTATCATTTTTCTTGCTCAAAACTATATGTTGTGGCCTATCATTGTAAAGATCTTCTCAAAAGCTTTTAAACACCCCAAACTTAGTACAATTTTAAATTCATTTGTAAAAGTTACGGCCTTTCCATTAAATAAAAACCAAAAAGTTTTGTAACAGAAGCCTCCTCCCCATTGGCCTTCATGGCATATTCGCAAAGCCTTCAAAGGCAAAAGAAGGACATCAAACCTCCCCTCATGCATTCATCATCGTCTAGGAAAACCTAAAATACATAAGTTCTTGATTCCCAAGATCTCAAAAGCTATCCCTTGACTTGTGACTACCCAGAATTATCATTTAACTTATTTCTAAGGGACATATACTAAGGTTAGGCCATTAAAGCCCATTACGCAGGCACTCCTTGGTGGCTTGCAATTTTGAAACAGAATTTGATCCGATTCCACAATTCCTTAATCCAAAATAAGGAGCTATATCTGGGGAACTATCATCCTGCAGTATTGGATCACATGCGCTCAACAGTTTGAGAGCACTTGCCTCAACAGGTTTGAACCACATCACTGATATATCCTCTTCTATCTTTCCTTCTTGCATCTCCGTAATCTCTTCCTTAATCAATGTGTGCTCCTCAAAAACCACCTTTGACTACTAACCTCCATACTATCCTGCACCTTTTTAGTGGTTAGAACCACTATTTGATCCATAGCTCTGCCTGCTTGGTCTCCATAGTTGTCACCTAATTCTGCAATACTGCATTTTGATCTTGCAAGATCTACATAGCACTCTGTAACTCCTTATCCTCAGTCCAACAAACAGTTGCTACACCTGTTGCACAAGTCTTTACATCCATTCATGCAATGTTGCTTTCACATTAGCCCATATCTCTTCTTACTTATCTTGCAGCCTCTGTTTGAGCTCTTCTACCTCTCGAGTAGTAAGTATGACACCCTGCATCTCTGCACTTTCCTGCAACATTTCCTTCTCTAGCACACTCAAGGCCTAGACTCTATCCGTCAACAACACATTATCAGCCTGGACTTTCCCAAACTTAGCACCCAGGTCTGCCATTTGAGACATGAAATCTGTATCTATTGCTACTGACCATGAGTGAAACACATCCGAAATGACCTTAAACTCCACCACGTGCTCATTCTCTATGGCTTTATTCCACGTGATTTCCCCTTCTAGCTCTGTAACATACTTTTGCAAGTCCCAATATTGTTGATCGATGGCTTGTAATTCGTCCACAATGCCTACATTCTGCTCATTCTTAAGTTTGACAGCCTTTAACTCTACCTTCTATTTCAAAACAAAGTGTTCCACTAATTGAAGACATCCAATAACGACTCTCACTTAAAAAATTAACCACATAGAAGTAGAATACCCTTTCTTGGGATCATGAAGTTCAAGCCCCCAACATCCATGCTCATAGGCTAAGTTGCATTATACATTATTCGTCCAATGTATAATATGTGAATAAAAAGTGTATTATTCGTTACCTTCAATAATACGGCCATTTTATACGGAGCCACATCAGCAAAGACGGGTCAATGTATAACTTTTTTGTTTTTTTTATCAAAAATATTTAGGATGAACAATATTTAGGTCATAAAAATTACTATATAAACCTGGGGTTCCTCATTCTCTCTACTCACAATTAACGTAATGGTCCTCTTGACTAAACACATAACCTAAAGAAATTTGTAAAATTAAATAGAAATCATTCAAAAAAAATGATTGGTTATATTTATTTTAAATTAGTAATTTAATATTTAAATCAAATAATAAATCTTGTATTTTGTGTAGAGTTTGATCTCTCACTTTATGCAAGTTGTTCGCTTGTAAACATCACTTATCATGTGTTTAGTGTATTTATACTTGAAAGTGAATCAATCCAATAATTTAGAATATTACCATTGTGTGTAGAGTGCACTCTCACATAAGGTAATTAGTTTGAACACTATAATATATTAAAAGCTAGTGTTGCTTAATTTAATGTTTGATTTTGATGTCTAGAGATTTACTCTCACTTCAAAATGAACATAGGTAGATAGATACATTATTTTTACATCTTGTGTAGAGCTATTCCCACTATGCTTTCACTAGAGTAAAAATTTAAGGATTCAATATCCAAATATATTGATATTTAATTATATTTATTTGGATTGCAAAGTCTATTGTACTGTGTAAGAGCATACATGTGCTTGCACTGTAGATAGATAATTTATTAATTCGTTAAAGATCTATGGTGAAGTGTATCTATGGTGAAGTGTGAGAACTTCATGTTCACACTTTAGATAGATATGGTCAGCTTCTAGTTTTACAATTGAATACAAGTTGATAATGTCACTGCACATTTTAAAATGATATCTTTTTAGAGTTTTAATTCGATTAGGACTCGATTATCGTAATATGTGAAAGCTAACACAATAGATTTAAATGTATTGTTTTTCAACATGTATTATCGATAAACGCAATGATATTAGATATTGTATCAGTATAAAGTATTGTTATTTATTTTTTATGCTTAAATTTAATTTGATTAAGAGATTGATTGTTGGATTTGTTGTTTTTAATACATTACTTTGGTACAATATGGTGAAAGGACACAAGTGGAGCTATGTGCAGGAGTTGGTTGCCGGCAAGAATACATCTTGATTGAGATTTAAATCTTGTGGTCACAAGTTTAGTGGTAATGTAAATAGGATTAAAGAGCATTTGTTTCAAGTTACAGGCAATGTTAGTGAGTGCATGGCACCATCAAAGGATATCTATGCTAGATTTTCCAAGTATTCTTAGAAAGCAAAGCTGATCATTATAGCTAAGAAGAACGATGGTGTTTCTAAAAATGCTTCTGTGGATGTAGAAATGTCCATCGGCAATGAGAAAGTGGAGCATGTGTTTACGCAAGTAAACGATCAATGTTCTACTCTTGTGACTTCTCTTGATGGACATGCTTCTACATCAATTGTGATTCCTAATGCAAGTAAATCTGGTAGAGAATCATCCAATGGATAGACGCTGCATCAAGCTTTGGATAAGCAATGGTTGTTAGAGGTGCATTTAAAATGGACACAAGCTTTTGTGACATGTGGCATTTCTTTCAATGTCATACACAACCCAATATTTCAAGATTCATTAATGAGTATAGCCAAAAAAGGATTGTGCTTCCTTACTACAAAAAAATGCGTAGTGCACGGTGATGGATTTTGTTCCTCCATACGGATGCACTATAGCATTCGATAGATGGACTAATTGTCAAAAGAAGCCCCTGATTAATGTATTGCTTATTAACCCCATGAGATCCATGTTTGTAGAATTAAGTTATTGAAACCTTGTTTAAAGAGAATATAATTCTCTATCTAGCAAGGATATACAAGCATGAAATAGCCAAAGTAGGTGGACCAAAGCATGTGATTGCTATCGTCACAGATAATGCATCAAATTATAAGGGAGCAAGAAGGGCTATCCAAGCTAAGTATCCAGAGTTACTTGGGCACCATGTGCAGCTCATACCCTCAATTTTATTCTTAAAGATATTGGTAAAATTAATTGTATCATGCAAATACTATTGGAAGAAAATCATGTAGTGAAATTTATCAAAGCGCATCAATTTTTGTATGCTCTTTTTTGAACCAAGTCGCATAATAAAAGTCTACAGATATTTTGTGCGACAATATTTGCTACGTCATACTATGTTCTTGCCACCTTGCAAGAAGTAAAGCCGACATTGATGGAAATTGTGAGAAGACATATGATGGGATGCATGGATCAGTAAGTATCCAGGCTATCAAGGTGCAGCTGCAAAATGTGCAACATATGTGAACTCACCAATTTTTTGATGGAATATAAAAAGGATTGTGATTGTATCAAAGCCATTTTTAGATCTTCTACAAGTAGTTAAAAAGACTCTTTTGTCTTTGGCAGGGTTTATTAGTATATGTCAGAGGCCTTACGCAAGCTTAGAGGTCGTGTTGGCTTTGGTGCAAATAAAAAATCTATGATGATCACAGCTTCCACTAAATGGTGGGTGCAAATGCATACACCATTGCATGGTGTCGCATTTTAATTAGATCCCAAGTTTCAAATGCACCGACAATCAGCTAACAGTGAAGTCATATATGACTTCCAAAAAGTATGCTCTCAACTCTTAGGACCTGAGGATGGAAAAGAGGCCTTTCATCAGCGGATTCATTATGTTAATAGAACTGGTATGTTTGAAGATCCATGGCATATAGATTCTATTGGAAAAACAAGTGCACCTTTATGGTGGAAAGAGTACTGTGGAGAGAAGGTGGAGCTACAATATATCATAGTCAGGGTGTTATATGTTGCTTCATCAAGTGGAAGTTGCGAGAGAAATTGGTCAACATTTGACTTTACGCACACTAAAAACAAAATCGACTTCATCCTAAACAGCTACGGATATGGTTTATGTTTTTTGTGATATGAAACTTATTCATAAGCCCCAAAGCATTGTGACAAGAGTGGCTCAGAAGCCCTATGGTGTTTTTCAAACACATGAATCTGTCACTACAAAAGTTGATGAGGAAGATGAGATAGAATGGGAGGTAGCAACAAAAAACTTAGATATGGATGAGGTGGATGATATGGTTGGTGTGTTTGATGTCAAAGATGATGTGTGATCCACACTTTGTAATTCTTGTGTTATTTTATGATATTGTACGCAACACACTGGAATACTATGTCATGCTATGTTATACTCATCTCTCTCTCTCTCTCTCTCTCTCTCTCTCTCTCTCTCTCTCTCTCTCTCTCTCTCTCGTTTAACATAAACTTTTTGTAATAAATATGATAATTTTAAATAACAAACTGATTGCAAAATGTAGATAATGATTAGAGATTACAAAACGTTGTTTCAAGAATATAAAGAGGTCAGAGATCAGAGATTACAAACTTTTGATATTGATAAAAGATTACAAAATATAGCAATTCTCAAGCTATTGAGTGTTCCAGCTCGTTTAGTAGAACATCAATTTGAAAATCAACACTTCTTAGCTCAGAAGATTGATCGGTAGCAAGTGCTTGTTGCAAAGTAGTTCCTTCTTGTTGGATGCATCCAACATCAAGAGCCATTTTCACCTTCTCATGGACATTATTTTTCCATTTTCTATATATATATTCATGGGCTCACATTGAGTTCAAGGTGTATCTGTTATTTCACTTCATGTACTTTGGGCCGCCGGCCATAAACTTTAAAACCCTAGGTATATAAGTGAAGGTAGCTCATGTGAAAGGGGAGATATTATTTTGAGAGAAACCTAGAGTACATAAGGAAAAGAAGGAGTCTATGGAGGTGGAAGCATGGAGCCGCATGTACTCTCTTCACGGACCTATTGATGCATGCAATGAAGATGAGTCCTCTGGCTTGTCTCTTGCTTTTCATTAAGTTGTGTATTAGTGTCTTGATTATGTTGATTAAGAAATAATTGCTCTATAATTCTTGGTTGTATATTGTGTGTTTGATCATAGTAGTGTGTGCACGATTAGATTACTGTGTAGATTAAGGATTTGTGCATGCATTGCTCCAATCATAACCCCATGAGTTTGGGTGAGCTTGTGATTAGGATGTGACCATGAGGATTCATAGATAATGCAATGATTAGTACCTTTTGATTAGAATAAGGGTTAGCATGTGTGCATACACTAATCCCCTTCTTACTTCTCTCTTCTTCATATTCTAGATAATCTCATGTGATTTTTCCACTCAATTCTATCTCATTTTTCGCACACAATCACCCATGTGTGATGTTTCCATGCCCTAGTTGGGTCGCTACCATCCTTCGATTGATAATTTTGTTGATTCCTGAGATCTATGCTACGAGGAAGTTAACATTTGGCATCATTACCGGGGATGGTAGCCTAAGCTAGAGGAGATTTTTTAGTATAATCGAGTGTTTAGGAGTAGATTTATTGTAAAACCCCCCAATTTCTCACTAATTGTTCACAAACTTTCTATTAATCTGATAATAATTCAAGTGATTTACATGTGTGTATACATAATTACAGATTTGGTCATCAATCTTTTGATATGAAATTACAAAAATATTGACTAAAATTGAGTGATTTTTGAGTGTGTAATTAGGGATTTTTCCCTAATTAAGCTCTCTAATTACTCTCTAATCACATGTGCTTTTTGTTCTACACATCGCTAAAGTAATGATTAGAGATGTGATTATCATTCTTATGTGTTTAATTTCATTGAAAATGATGCTACACATGAGATTTTGTGCTCAATTGATTGTAGGTGAAATGCCGTTAAGCGGTTGCTAGGACACACACATGTGTGTATGCGTCATTGGAGTTGGAAATCGATGCATTGCTAATTTTTTGTTGAGTGAATTAACCCACTCATTTTCTAATTTGATTTGCAAGTTTGATTACAAAAAAGTTTAGTGCAAATCTATGTGCAATTAGTGTGCCTATGTATAAGCAAAAGTGCGCACATTCAAGTGCAAATGATGGCTTAATTGTTGCCAATTGAAATTATGAAAGGCAATGACTTGTTTGATAATGTTATTACAATGATAGTTCAATTTTTTGATTGCTAAAATTGCGTCATTGTGCCGTCAAAATTGCGGTAGAAATTGTGTGTGTGCACTAATTACCGGATTTATGCTTTATTTTGTTAGTTTTTGCACACATAATTGAACTAGTAATTCGTTGCAAATTGATGTGTAATTGATTGCATTGAAAATTTCAAAGCAGAATAATCAAGCGTATGTGCACGAATTTGACTGATTGCATCATTAAGTGTGTTAATTTCTGGGTCAAAATTGGGCCAAAAAAAGACAAAAAACGGTCAATTTTACATCGATTTGATTGTCAAATGCATTGAAAATTGAAAGGCATTGTAATCTTGATGTTCTAAGTGCTGGAAATGAAGTAAAACAAGATGCATATTTCTTTAAAAAAATTAGTTGATTTTTGGTCATTATTTTGTTAATTTTTGGTGTTTTTACTTTTTTTTGCTAATTTAGTGCTTAAAATTGTTCAATTTATATCCAAAATTGATGAAATTGTAAAAAAATGATTTGAAAAACCAATCCAAAGCAAAAAATTTGAACGATGTACTCTAGTTAATTTTTTGGTTGTTTTTAGCATTTTTCGAGTATTTTTTGGACAATAACATTAGAGTCAATGTTTTAAAAGAACTAGCCACATAGACTTAGAAAAATTTGACTAGACCTTATCTAAAATTTTAAGTCATTATTCCATAGTTTTGCTACACATTTATATAACTTTCACATATAAGGAAATTCCTTTGATGTTTTTTTCAATAATGTGAAGTTTTGAGAGTTGGATATTGCATTTTGTGCATTCATTTTTATACGATTGAAAACATGTTTTTATGTAATTTTTTGTTTTGATAAGACTACGTACACTTACTCTATCTCCTTGGCACATAAGCTAGCATGTTTGATTGCTTTTTTTGCTATTGTAGTGATCTTGCAACACTATATTTAAGATATGTGTGTTGCACCCAAACGTATCAACTTTAGAAAACTGTTCCTTTAAAGGAAGGCCAACTGGCTTGAAATTCTTTGCATTGTCCATTAGTACCCGCATCACATTAGAAGGACCTACTTGCCCCAGTAACCTCCACAACCACGTTTGAAAAATAGGCACAAGACTTGATCTCCCTAGAGCTATCATCTACTTTGATAAAGAATTCAGCACAAGGAGAGAACAACGTGATATTTATTAAGGCCATCAGTGCACATTGCACCACCTATTACTAATAATTGTGCATCCAAAATTTCTTGTGTTGATAATCAAATTATCAACCTCTTTTTGGATTTCAATATAACACTTGTCAAGAAACGAATTTCAAATATGGTGCAATGTGGGAGGGGTGAAACTTGCATCATATTTCTCTTGTTTTTATGTTGATCTCCATGCAACATGGGTAGCCATGGAAAGGGCCCTACCAGTGAAGTAAATAAATAACTTTTTTTAGAGCCAATTGATCATTCACCAATGTGATGGCATGAAAATTATTCTCTAACTTGAGTTGTCTAACCATGCAAGTCGAATGAGCTTGAATTTGTAGAGAAGCACCTATCTAAGTCTCAGTAGGCATTGCGTTCCCATTACCATTGCCAAAAATCCCTTAGGCTATATTTCCTATCAAGTTTATTAAACTATTTGACTTATCAAGCTCAAAATCTGGAAGTTTTCCATGACCTACCTCACTTGCTTGTTTTTTAACATCTTAAGTAGGTGAGCATGCAAGCAATTTGCAACCTCTTTTGGACCTACATCCTTACATTTCACTCCACTTTATCACAAAACGAGCCTCCAAGAAAATGTTCTTTGATTTGTGGAGCACCACCTAATTTGCATTGGCCCCAAAATTGTAGTTCCAATCTAAAACTTTATTAATGTCTGTAGAAATTTTGCACTCAAAATGAGGCACTTCGCCACTTTTGTTTCCTTTTCCTTGAGAACTGCATGCATCATTAGATCCCAACTCTCGATAGATCTTCTTCAGGTCACTCTACTAGGTCTAGCTTCCATTTTGGTTGAAAAAGTTCTGGGAATACCTTGCACTCTCTCCACCCATCCTACACATTATAAACAAGTAATTTGGTTAACAAAAGCATACTAAACAATAGACAAACATAAACAATAAGAAAAGAAAACAAAAAAATGGACGCGACCGTGAAGTAAGGAAGGATTCCTCCATCCCAACAGTAGGAATGAGACCCAAGCATTTCCCCTACCCAAGCTTATTACCTAGAGGATAGACCCCCATGAGAGGAGAAACTAATGTTTAGTATCATACAAGCACGATGGTGTAGTGAATGAGGATCGCTCTATCCCAACAATAAGAAGGAGACCCAAACACTGAACCAACGTAACCCCTCTCAAGGACAACTCCTACCTAAGCCTACTACAAGGAAGATAAACATCTAGGAGTGTGAGTGCACAGAGTGTGCGACTGCAAGTGTGCAAAAGAGTGCAGGAGAACATAGAGAGCCAACACATAGAGCTTAGTGGATCACATGAGTGGATTAAAACCACTCTACTCCTTATTGATTTATGTATTATAGAATAAGGTTATGGGAAGGTGCCTGGCCTATTGGCCTAAAACCCAACAATCTCCCACTTGAAGGCCAACGTGGCCTAATTGGTTGTTAGCAAAAAAGCTAGATTGAAATTATACAAATGTGAAGCATGACTATAGCTCAATCCCACCCCCATCATGTTTCTACAATAATGTACAAACCGCTCTGAGGATAGTCTCTTTGTAAGAGCATCTGCAGGGTTGTCATCTGTGTGAACTTTGGTAGCTCAATGCGTTTACTATCCAAATATCCTGTACCACATGATACCTCATGTCTATGTGTCATGATTTGGAGTGAAACACTGGATTCTTTGCTAAGAAAATTGCACTTTGCAACACTAGAATCTGGGTAATGCCAAGGCCTCCCACTAGGAGAGATAACCATACAGCTTCCTTGTTAGCATCAAATATTTCTACATACTCTGCCTCTACAGTGGAAGATAATGTACAATTCTGAAGACACGATCTCTGGGATATAGCTACTCCAGCAAAAGGAAATATATAGCCAAACGTGGATCATTAACAATCCACACAACCCGCATAATCCACATCCAATTAACCCACTATGGATACATCACTGTTCCCAAAGCACGAGCACTTGCTTGTTGTACCCTTGAGGTATTTCAAAATACACTTCACTACTTCCCAGTGCTTTCTATCATGATTTTCCATATATCTACAAATCAAGCTCAAAAAAATTTTGTTTTTTTAAGAAGGAAGCACTAATGTAAAGGGGTGTGTTTGTAATAGTACCCGTGCAAAGGATATGAGAGGGTTGGCTTGTAATTCTTGTTGTTACATTGACTCTTATTAAATACTTGTGCAAACATATTGGCTGATTGTAACTACAAAATTTCTTTGATGGTCAAGTAGAATGGGGATCCTCACGATATATTTAAAATCATTGATGTAGGAATTAGAAAAATCTATGGACAATTGCAAATCTAGGATTTTGTAGCATGGAAATTATTCCAAGATGAATACTTTTTTGGGTCATAGTTTTACTTCATCAATCATTTTAAAATAATGAATTCTCAAAGGCTATATACCAATACCTCATTTTAAGTGGTTGGAGACGTGTAAAGAGGACCTCTAAGGTAAATGCAGCAACCATCAAGGACAACTATCATCTTCCTATAACTGAGCATGTTTTCGAGGGATTAGATGAATGGCTAGATGGAATAGATCTTCGCATAAAAGTAGAGCTAAAAATGGAGTCAAAGTCAAAGCTCTCACGGATACAGGTGCAAGAATCAATTCGGTTAGCTATTCGACATATACAAAAGCCACGACTCAACCACTAGAATCATGCCATACAAAGGTGAAAGGATGCAATAAGAATCTAACTTGAACCTATTAGTCAATGGATTTTCATGTTCGCATCATTTTATATGTCTTCCCGATGAGCACATGAATAAAGACCTAGTGTTGGGAGTTCCACGGATGCGTACTTTTACAAAGCAGTACAGAATTCGACTACAAATAGATTAGAACTCTCTCTGAAAGGTGGTGATTTATGAGTGCCCTTTGCCTATAGCAAAGAGGAATGGAAAGCCAGTCTTGTGAGACCAAAAGACAGGACCACATAGCAAGCAACTATTTGTTCGCAAGAGAAAAGGCCAATCAATGCTCAGATGGCCAAAATCTACCAGCATCAAACCAGCATGCAAGGAGCCAGGCAATATTGGATACAAAAGACCCAACTCCAAGGTAAACCGAAGGAAATCTGAATCCCTAAATAAGTGAAACAGGTGCAACAAGACCGTCAAGAACAAAAAGGAAAAGCAAGGTCTTTGAAAGCTGCAATAATTTTAGATCAATCAAGTTCAGTGCAGAAATGGGCCTGGAAGCCAAAGAAGTTGCAAGCCAAAGAGAAAACCAAAGGAACCATTCAAATATGGAGGCCAAAAGTTAGCAAGGTTCAACTTGAGCTGGCAAAGAAACGGCAAAAGAAATAGCTACAAAATAGGTCTACAAAACAATCAAGGAAAGAGCTTATCAAAACTAGAAAATTTGTTATTCAAAAGAACAAGCTATTTATAAACCTCTAAAGCAGAAACCCTTGAGTTCATGCACAACATTTTGTTCTAAACTGCATTGACCATCAAAGCATGATAGATCCAATTCGGGCTATGCATAGACACAAAGTTCAACCCATGCACATGAAAAACATAATTGAGTCGAAGCTCGCCAAACCAAAAAAGGAATGAAAACGGATTCTACTGCTATATGATAGCATATAAAAAGGGCAATGTTTGAGTAGAATCACAAAGTGCTTATGTTAAGGTTTGGTTTTCTTGCATAATTAACTAATACAACCCTTCTATCAAGAGAAAGAGGATAGATCTCCATCTAATCCTCAAAAATGCATGTATATAGTGTAAATACTAGTCAAAAATGACTTGAAACTAGGCCAAATTGCTTGATTTTGATGATTTTCTGTTGATTTTGGAGTGAAGAAGGAGAAAATTGCCTAAATCATGTTTGGGTAGTGCCTCTTGGTTGGTTCCATTTAATTATGGCTTGTGAAATTGAATTTTGCTAGCTGCTTTCTAATTTTTCTTAATTTTCTTAATAAAAGGGTCATAAATTGATAATAAATAGCCACAATCTTTGATGGAGAAATGGACCATACGATGATGATCACAAAAGGGAAAGACAGACAACTATGTCAAATTTGGTTCATTTTGGAAAATGTTGACAGAAAGCCGAATTAGGCCACCAAATCCTGATTTTGCAAAATCTTCACCGATTGGGCTAACAGACTCCAAATCGCGTGATTCTTGAAGGGAATGTAGATTTTAAGACTTACTGGGACTGTGGGGAATTTGAGCGGGAATGAAAAAAAAAGTCGGGGTATACATATCCGAGATGGCTAGGGAGAGCCTCATTTCTACTTGTTCAGTCTAGAGGAGAGCTCTAGAGAGCTAGCAGACCGCGACTTTTCGACCTTGCTACCTCCATGTACAGCACACACATCCAAACCACATATGAGGGATAAGTTCTTAACCTTGTTTAGATCAAATTCAAACTCGGATATGGGGGTTAGAGAGTTCCAAAAAAACCCTAGGAAGTAGTTGCAATCTCGGAAAGATCAGGAGTAAAAATGCTCATAATACCTAACCCAAGTGTCCACTCCTGACCAAATCGAGATCTCACGTGTGGACATGCTCTAATTATCTAAATTTGGTCAATATCAAGGCAAAAATGAATGTCTATTGCCGGTCGGGGGAAAAATTGGTCAAATGTGGGACTCTGCGATCAAATCAAGCCAAAATACAATATTGCGTGTGAAACGGCTCTAAAGCATGTAATGTGGAAAATTGTAGACTCAAAATCAAAATCCATGTGAAACCGGGTCTATGTGTGAAATTTGTCTCAAATTTGCTAAAATCGGCAAAATCAAGCAATTTTGGGTGACATCTGGCTCTCGGGGCTCTAAGTGTGCCTAATCGTGCCTAAATGCGTGTGCATGGAGCGTGCACAAGGCATGCGATGTTGTGGGATGCAAAGGGGAGAAACAATACAAAGAAAAGCAAAAAAAGTAAAAACTTTAGATGTACTTGGAGCCCGTGTGTAGATTTTGTATTAAAAGTTCACTCGAGAGATGTATGTAGATTTAATCAATAGATAAACAAATACCCTTTGGGGACGTTTGACTTGAGGGCCAGTGCTTCTTGAGGGGGAACTCCGCCTCCTCGTGTCTTGCGTACAGTAGTTCAATCTTTAAAATTTTGTTATTTCCTATTGATTAGCCTTGTCAAGTGACTTGCCGGTTTCAATTGTCAAAATGTAGCAGTAGGGGTCAGTTAAGGAGAAATAAAAAGGGAGGGGGGGCGGCGCGGGGGGGGGGGGGGGGGAGTTACGCAAGCTATATATCTCGAAACAAGCGATAAACGAGCTCTGCAATTGATGCTCCAATTGGGCGCCCTCCCCTACTTATAAGGGCCTCCGCTAGATAAAGGGGTAATGATGGGCTGCCTCAATTTTGCAATCACCCTTAAAATGAGAATATTTCATAGGACCACAAACAGAGAACCTCTATTAATGGCCTAGAAACATCTGCTTCTTTGTTTTTGCCATAGCTAATTGGATTACATTAGATTACCATTAGGGGAATATTGAGGTCATGTTTTAGCCCTGTAAGAACTTGCCTAATCATCACTTTGTTGTAAAAAAGGGGGGTATATATAACTATCATTTTTCTTACTCAAAACTATATGTTGTGGCCTATCATTGTAAAGATCTTCTCAAAAGCTTTTAAACGCGCCAAACTTAGTACAATTTTAAATTCATTTGTAAAAGTTACGGCCTTCCCATTAAAATAAAAACCAAAAAGTTTTGTAACAGAAGCCTCCTCCCCATTGGCCTTCATGGCATATTCTCAAAGCCTTCAAAGGCAAAAGGACTTCAAACTGTTAAGTATGGAGCCTGATTTACCCTTGTAATTTTCTGTGGTAAAAGCGCACATTTGCAAGGCCCCCATTATGAGGAGAAGCCATCGTGCGTGAAGGAAAATCACTCGCCGGAAACCAAAATTTTCACGGGGCCAAAAATTAGGGGCAACTTTAGGGGCCTCAGGGGCGGAAGCCCCCGAGACTTTTTTTTTCCCTCATCAGAATATTCCTTTTCGCCAGAATATTATGGCGGGACGGCGGCCGGAAAGTGGTCGGAAAACAACCGTCGGTTGGTCGGTGGCCGGTAGTCAATGGCCGGTGGCCGGTGGTCGGAAGTCAATGGCCGGTGGCTGAATTCAAAAGCGGACTTGTCTTCTCAAGGGCGGCCACACATGGGCGGATTGGAGGGTCCGATTTGGACTTGTCTACACAAGGGCGGCTACACATGGGTGCCTCTCATGAGAGAGGACAGCCTTTTGGCCTATAAAAGGAGGCCATTTCTACACACATTTCATAGTGTGAAGTTGATGCAACAAGGTGAGTGTGAGGTGGTGAGAGTGAAGCAAGGCGGGAGCTCCATTAAGGGTATAATCCCTTTGTAAACAACTTCTTGTTTTGAAGTACTAAAGCCATTGAGTGGCTGCTTTCCCGTGGACGTAACCCACATTGGGTGAACCACGTATATCGTGTGTACTCTTCTCTCTACACTCTATAATCTCGTGTATGTAAATCTGTCTCTCTCCATTAAGTAATCTACTCAATTATCTATTTAGCTACGTCTTATTTCCTAACACAAACCTCCCCTAATGCATTCATCATCGTCTAGGAAAACCTAAAAGACATAAGTTCTTGATTCCCAAGATCTCAAAAGCTATCCTTTGACTTGTGACTACCCGAAATTAACATTTAACTTAATTCTAAGGAACATAACCTAAGGTTAGGCCATTAAAGCCCATTACACATGCACTCCTTGGTGGCTTGCAATTTTGAAACAAAATTTGATCCGATTTTACAATTCATTGATCCAAAATCAAAGAGCTATATTTGGGTAACTATCATCCTGCAAAATCCGATCATATGCGCTCAACAGTTTGAGAGCACTCACCTCAATAGGTTTGCACCACAACACTGATATATCCTCTTCTATCTTTGCTTCTTGCAGCTCCGTAATCTCTTCCTTAAGAACTGCCTCCTCCTCAAAAACCACCTTTTACTGCTAACCTCCATACTATCCTTCACCTTTTTAGTGGTTAGAACCACTATTTGATCCATAAGCTCTGCCTGCTTGGTCTCCATAGTTGTCACCTGATTCTGCAATGCTGAATTTTGATCTTGCAAGATCTACATAGCACTCTGTAACTCCTTATCCTCAGTCCAACAAACAGTTGCTACACCTGTTGCACAGATTTTTACATCCATTCATGCAATGTCGCTTTCACATCAGCCCATATCTCTTCTTACTTATCTTGAAGCCTCTGTTTGAGCTCTTCTACCTCTGCAGTAGTAAGTAAGACGCCCTTCATCTCTCCACTTTCCTCCAACATTTCCTTCTCTAGCACACTCAAGGCCTAGACTTAGCACTATATAAACCTGGGGTTCCTCATTCTCTCTACTCGCAATTAAGGTAATGATCCTCTTGACTAAACACATAACCTAAATAAATTTGTAAAAATAAATTGAAATCATTAAAAATAAAATAAAATTGATTGGTTATATTTATTTTAAATTAGTAATTTAATATTTAAATCAAATATTATAAATCTTGTATTTTGTGTAGAGTTTCATATCTCACTTTATGCAAGATGTTGGCTTGTAAACATCACTTATCATGTGTTTAGTTTATTTATACTTTAAAGTGAATCGATCCAATAATTTAGAATATTACCATTGTGTGTAGAGTGCACTCTTACATAAGGTAATTAGTTTGAACACTATAATATATTAAAAGCTAGTGTTGCTTAATTTAATGCTCGATTTTCATGTCTAGAGATTTACTCTCACTTCAAAATGAACATAGTTAGATAGATATATTATTTTTATGTCTTCTGTAGAGATCTTCCCACTATGCTTTCACTAGAGTAAAAATTTAAGGATTAATATCCAAATATATTGATATTTAATTATCTTTATTTGGATTGCAAAATCTATTGTACTCTGTAAGAGCATACGTGTGCTTGCACTATAGATAGATAATTTATTAATTTGTTAAAGATATATGGTGAAGTGTATTTATGGTGAAGTGTGAGAATTTCATGTTCGCAATTCAGATAGATATGGTCAGCTTTAAGTTTTACAATTGAATACAATTTGATTATGTCACTGCACATTTTAAAATGTTTTGCTTTTAGAGTTTTAATTTGATTAGGACTCGATTATCATAATATGTGAAAGCTAACACAATATATTTAAATGTATTGTTTTCAAAGCTGATCATTATAGATAAGAAGAACGGTGGTTTTTCTAAGAATGCTTCTGTGGATGTAGAAATGTCCATTGGCAATGATAAAGTGGAGAATGTGTTTACGCAAGTAAACGATCAATGTTCTACTCCTGTGACTTCTCTTGATGGACATGCTTCTACATCAATTGCGATTCCTAATGCAAGTAAATCTGGTAGAGCATCATCCAATGGATAGACGCTGCATCAAGATTTGGATACGCAATGGTTGTTAGAGGTGCATTTAAAATGGATACAAGCTTTTGTGACATGTGGCATTCCGTTCAATGTCATACACAACCCAATATTTCAAGATGCATTCATGAGTATAGCCAAAAAAGGGTTGTGCTTCCTTACTACAGCAAAATGTGCAGTTAATACTTGGATAAATTTAAAGATAGTATTGAATCCATCCTCAAGTGCATGGTGATGGATTTTGTTCCTCCATATGGTTGCACTATAGCATTGAATAGATGGAAAAATTGCCAAAAGAAGCCCCTAATTAATGTATTGCTTATTCACCCCGGGGATCCATGTTTGTAGAAGTTATTGACACCTTGTTTAAAGAGAAGATAATTGTCTATCTAGCAAGGATATACGAGCATGCAATAGCCAAAGTAGGTGGAGCAAAGCATGTGATTGCTATCGTCACATATAATGCATCAAATTATAAGGGAGCAAGAAGGGCTATCCAAGCTAAGTATCCATAGCTACTTGGGCGCCATGTGTCAGGTGGAAGTTGTGAGAGAAATTGGTCAACATATGACTTTATGCACACTAAAAAAAAAAATTGACTTCATCCTAAACAAGCTACGGATATGGTTTATTTTTTTTGTAATATGAAAGTTATTCATAAGCCCCAAAGCATTCTGACAAGAGTGGCTCAGAAGCCCTATGGTGTTTTTCAAACACATGAACCTATCACTACAGAAGTTGATGAGGAAGATGACATAGAATGGGAGGTAGCCTCAAAAAACTTAGATATGGATGAGGTGGATGATATGGTTGGTGTGTTTGATGTCAAAGATGATGTGTGATCCACACTTTGTAATTCTTGTGTTATTTTATGATATTGTACGCAACACAGTGGAATACTATGTCATGCTATGTTATAATCATCTCTCTCTCTCTCTCTCTCTCTCTCTCTCTCTCTCTCTCTCTCTCTCTCTCTCTCTCTCTCTCTCTCTCTCTCTCTCGTTCTCTCTCGTTTAACATAAAAATTTTGTAATAGAAATGATAATTTTAAATCACAAACTGATTGCAAAATGTAAATAATGATTACAGATTACAAAATGTTGTTTCGAGAATATAAAGAGGTCAGAGATCAGAGATTAGAAACTTTTGATATTGATCAAAGATTACAAAATATAGCAATTCTCAAGCTATTGAGCATTCCAACTCATTTAGTAGATCATCAATTTGAAAATCAACACTTCTTAGCTCAGAAGATTGATCGGTAGCAAGTGCTTGTTGCAAAGTAGCTCCTTCTTGTTGGATGCATCCAAGGTCAGTAGCCATTTTCACATTCTCATGGACATTATTTTTCCATTTTCTATATATATATTCATGGGCTCACATTGAGTTCCAAGGTGTATCTGTTATTTCACTTCATGTACTTTGGGCCACCGGCCATAAACTTTAAAACCCTAGGTATATAAGTGAAAGGTAGCTCATGTGAAAGGGGAGATATCATTTTGAGAGAAACCTAGAGTAGAGAAGGAGAAGAAGGAGTCTATGGAGGTGGAAGCATGTAGCCGCCTATACTCTCTTCACGGACCTATTGATGCATGCAATGAAGACGAGTCCTCTTGTTTGTCTCTTGCTTTTCATTAAGTTTTGTATTAGTGTCTTGATTGTGTTGATTAAGAACTAATTGCTCTCTAATTCTTGGTTGCATATTGTGTGTTTGATCTAGTAGTGTGTACACGATTAAATTAGTGTGTAGATTAAGGATTTGTGCATGCATTGCTCCAATCGTTACACCATGAGCTTGGGTGAGCTTGTGATTAGGATGTGACCATGAGGATTAGTAGATAATGCAACGATTATCAACCTTGATTAGAATAAGGGTTAGCATGTGTCCATACACTAATCCCCTTTTTACTTCTCCTTCTTCATATTGTAGATAATCTCATGTGATTTTTCCACTTAATTCTATCTCATTTTTCTCACACAATCACCCATGTGTGATGTTTCCATGCCCTAGTTGGGTCGCTACCATCCTTCGATTGATAATTTTGTTGATTCCTGAGATCTATGCTACGAGGAAGTTAACATTTGGCATCATTACCGGGGATGGTAGCCTAAGCTAGAGGAGATTTTTTAGTATAATCGAGTGTTTAGGAGTAGATTTATTGTAAAACCCCCCAATTTCTCACTAATTGTTCACAAACTTTCTATTAATCTGATAATAATTCAAGTGATTTACATGTGTGTATACATAATTACAGATTTGGTCATCAATCTTTTGATATGAAATTACAAAAATATTGACTAAAATTGAGTGATTTTTTAGTGTAATTAGGGATTTCTCCCTAATTAAGTTCTCTAATTACTCTCTAATCACATATGATTTTTGTGCTACACATAGCTTAATTAATCATTAGAGATGTGATTATCATTCTTATGTGTTTAATTTCATTGAAAATGATGCTACACATGAGATTTTGTGCTCAAATGATTGTAGGTGAAATGTCGTTAAGCAATTGCTAGTACACACACATGTGTGTCGGCGTCATTGGAGTTGGAAATCAATGCGTTGCTTATGATTTTGTGAGGTAATTAACCCAGTCATTTGCTAATTTGATATTCAAGTTTGATTACACAAACTTTTAGTGCAAATCTATGTGCAATTAGTGTGCCTATGTGTAAGCAAAAGTACACACATTCAAGTGCAAATGATGGCTTAATTGTTGCCAATTGAAATTATGAAAGGAAATGACTTGTTTGATGATGTTATGACAATGATAGTTCAGTTTTTTTATTGCTAAAATTGCGTCATTATGCCATCAAAATTGGGGGAGAAATTGTATGTGCACTAATTACCGGATTTATGCTTAATTTTGCTAGTTTTTGCACACATATTGAACTATATAGTACTTGGTTGCACCTTGATGTGTAATTGATTGTATTGAAAAGTCCAAAGCAGAATAATCAAGCGTATGTGCAGGAATTTGTCTAATTGCATCATTAAGTGTGATAATTTTTGGGTCAAAATTGGGCAAAAAAGAGGCAAAAAACGGTCAATTTTACATCGATTTTATTGTCAAATGCATTGAAAATTAATTGGCATTGTAATCTTGATGTTCTAAGTGCTTGGAAATAAAGTAAAACAAGATGCATATTAATTTTAAAAAATCATTTAATTTTTGGTAATTATTTTGTTAATTTTTTTTGTTTTTATCTTTTTTTTGCTAATTTAATGCTTAAAATTGTTCAATTTATATCAAAAATTGATGAAATTGTAAAAATATGATGTAAACAACCAATCCAAAGCAAAAATTTTGAGCGATGTACTCTTGCTAATTTTATGGCTGTTTTTAGTATTTTTCGAGTATTTTTTGGACAATAACATTACAGTCATGTTTTGAAAGAACTAGCCACATGGGCTTAGAAAAAGTTGACTAGACCTTATCTAAAATTTTAAGTCATTATTCCATAGTTTTGCTACACATTTATAAAACTTTCACATATAAGGAAATTCCTTTGATGTTTTTTTTAAATAATATGAAGTTTTGAGAGTTGGATATTGCATTTTGTGCATTCATTTTTATACAATTGAAAACATGTTTTTTATGTAAATTTTTGTTTTGATAAGCCTACGTACACTTACTCTATCTCCTTGGCACATAGGTTAGGAAGTTTGATTGCTTTTGTAAGTTTCCAATAGTGGATTACTTCACGATTTCAAAACTTTGCTTTTCCATGCAGTTTAATTTTCAAGGAATGAACAATATTTTTTCCAATAAACTCAAAGTTTCTCTTGCATATCAACCAAATACATCAAAATACATTTGATGAACCCAATTGAGGTACTCCAAATTTTAATTTTTGTTTGATAAGGAAAATTTTAGATTTTCAAGAAATTTTTCACACTACAAGATCAAGAAAGGAATCAAAATATCAAAATTTATGTGAGTTTGAAACCCCAAAGAATATGTAGTTTCTTGCTTTTAACCTGTACACTCAATTTCAACCATAAAGTATGCTCAAATTTACTAGGGGGTCTTTGGAAGGCCAAATTTTGCCTCTATGTCAGCATTTTTTCAATTACGTTGTTTTTAAAATAACTTGCAATGGGCTTAGGAACTAAGTCTTGAATATTAATACTTTATTTGGTAATGTTAATATCTACCAAATCATATGCATAATGAGTTTAATCACCTTCCTAGACTTATCTATTATGGACTTAAACCATTATGTGTCATTGCTCTTGTACTGATCTTCCAACACTACATTTAAGATATGTGACCCAAAGGTATAAACCTTAGAAAACTGTTCCTTTAAAGGACGGCCAACGGGCTTGCAATTCTTTGCATTGTCCATTAGTATCCGCATCACATTAGAAGGCCCTACTTGCCCCAGTAACCTTCACAACCACGTTTGGAAAATAGGCAGAAGACTTGATCTCCCCACAGCTATCATCTACTTTGATAAAGCATTCAGCACAAGGAGAGAACAACATGATATTTATTAAGGCCATCAGTGTACATTGCTTCACCCATACTAATAATTGTGCATCCAAAATTGCTTGTGTTGATAATCAATTATCAAGCTCTTTTAGGTTTTTAAAATAACACTTGTCATGAAACAAATTTCAAATATGGTGGAATGTGGGAGGGGTGAAACCCCGGGGGATTCACTCTATATATAAAACAGGATGCCACGTGGGAGCGGACAACTTTGATAAAACCCCTATATACGACTCACATTAGGGAACATGACCCCCCTTTCTACGCTTATACGACAATCAATGCAAAAAATTATCATACCCCTATCTTACGTATAAAATTTAGGTCTCACATGATCTAACTGAGTAAAACTAGTCAAAGAGCGTGTAGCATAGTGACTGGAAACGTACTAAGAAACCACTTATGTTGATAACTAGATGTACTCTCAATGTGTCTTAGTTTGAGTCTCAAACTATGTACCCGTTCAGCTTGCACTCTAGCTACTCATCCAATTCTGCCCCATATAAATTACTCAAAAAACATGGTCATATAGTTGTGCTATGTTCTTCGTGTAAATTTGCATTTATACACACTGTTTATAGCTTTCATCCCTCAACAACTGAACTATAATCACAAAACAATCAATTGATACAAAGGAGTGTTAGTTCTTGCATGGATCTTTGTAGCTATTGACTCAAAAGTTCAAGGGCACACTCTTTTGGGAAGCAATGATTTTGAAACACAAAAACTTCCTCTCATCTTTTCATTTTCTCACTCCCCCCCCCCCCCAAGCCAATAAATATGATACCCCCTCCCTTATTTTTAATCTTAGGAGATATGCCCCTAGCTTATACGCTTATGTAACTTGTAAAAAAACCCCCCTCCCTTGCACTTACGTGGTGCAATACGTTTTCCATGGTGAATCCCCCGGGGGTGAAACTTGCATCATATTTCTCTTGTTTTTATGTTGATTTCCATGCAACATGGGCAGCCATGGAAAGGGCCCCACCAGTGAAGTAAATAGCTTTTTCTAGAGTGAATTGATCCTCCACCAATGTGATGGCATGAAAAATATTCTCTAAGTTGAGTTGTCTAACCATGCAAGTCGAATGAGCTTGAAGTTGTAGAGAAGCACCTATCTAAGTCTCAGTAGGCATTGCGTTCCCATTATCATTGCCAAAAATCCCTTAGACTGTATTTCCTATCAAGGTTATTAAACTATCTGACTTATCAAGCTCAAAATCTGGAAGTTTGCCATGACCTACCCCACTTGCTTGTTTTTTAACATCTTATGTAGGTGAGCCTGCAAGCAATTTGCAGCCTCTTCTGGACCTACATCCTTACATTTCACTCCACTTTCTCACAAAACGAGCCTCCAACAAAATGTTCTTTGATTTGTGGAGCACCACCGAATTTGCATTGGCCCCAAAATTGTAGTTCCAATCTAAAACTTTATTAATGTCTATAGCAATTTTACACTCAAAATGAGACACTTCACCACTTTTGTTTCTTTTTCCTTGAGAACTGCATGCATCATTAGATCCCCACTATCGATAGCTCTTCTTCAGGTCACTCTACTAGGTCTAGCTTCCATGTTGGTTGAAAAAGTGCTAGGAATACCTTGCACTCTCTCCACCCATCCTAAACATTATAAACAAGTAATTTGGTTAACAAAAGCATACTAAACAATATACAAACATAAAAATAAGAAAACAAACAAACAAAAAGGACGCGACGGTGAAGTAAGGAAGGATTCCTCCATCCCAACAGTAGGAATTAAACCCAAGCACTTCCCCAACCCAAACTTATTACCTAGAGGATAGACCCCCATGAGAGGAGAAACTAATGTTTAGTATCATACAAGCACGATGGTGTAGTGAATGAGGATCGCTCTATCCCAGCAATAAGAAGGAGACCCAAACACTGAACCAACATAACCCCTCTCAAGGACAACTCCTATCTAAGCCTATTACCAGGAAGCTAAACATCTAGGAGTGTGAGTGCACAGAGCGTGCAAGTGCAAGTATGCAAAAGAGTGCAGGAGAACACTGAGAGCCAACAAACAGAGCTTAGTGGAGCACATGAGTCGATTAAAACCACTCTACTCCTTATTTCTTTATGTATTAAAAAATAAGGTTATGGGCAGGTGCCTGGCCTATTGGCCTAAAACCCAACAATCTCCCACTTGAAGGCCAACGTGGCCTAAGTGGCTGTTAGCAAAAAGGTTAGATTGGAATTATACAAATGAGATGCATGACTATAGCTTCATCCCACGCCCATCATGTTTCTACAATAATGTAACAACCGCTCTGAGGATAGGCTCTTTGTAAGAGCATCTGCTTGCAGGGTTGTCATATGTGTGAGCTTTAGTAGCTCAATGCGTTTACTAGCCAAATATCCCGTACCACATGCTACCTCATGTCTACGTGTTGTGATTTGGAGTGAAACACTGGATTCTTTGCTAAGAAGATTGCACTTTGACTATCACAATGCAACATTAGAATCTGGGTAATGCCAATGCCTCCCACTAGGAGAGATAACCATATAGCTTCCTTGTTAGCATCAGAAATTTCTACATACCCTGCCTCTACAGTGGAAGATGATGTACAATTTTGGAGACACGATCTCTGGGATTTAGCTACTCCAGCAAAAGGAAATATATAGACAAACGTGGATCATTAACTATCCACACAACCCGCATAATCCACATCCAATTAACCCACTATGGATACACTATTGTTCCCAAAGCGCAAGCACTTGCTTGTTGTACCCTTGAGGTATTTCAAAATACGCTTCACTACTTCCCAGTGCTTTCTGTCATGATTTGCCATATATCTACAAATCAAGATCAAATGAGCATTTTTTTTAAAAAAAAAGGAAGCACTAATGTAAAGGGGTGTGTTTGTAATAGTACTCGTGCAAAGGATATGCGAGGGTTTGTAATTGTACTCGTGCAAAGGATATGCGAGGGTTTGATTGTAATTCTTGTTGTTACATTGACTCTTATTAAATACTTGTGCAAACATATTGGCTGATTGTGACTTCAAAATTTCTTTGATGGTCAGGTAGAATGGGGATCCTCACGGTATATTGAAAATCATTGATGTAGGAATTAGAAAAATCTATGGACAATTGCAAATCTAGGATTTTGTAGCATGGAAATTATTCCAAGATGAATAATTTTTCGGGTCATAGTTTTACTTCATCAATCATTTTAAAATAATGAATTCTCAAAGTCTATATACCAATACCCCATTTTATGTGGTTGGAGACGTGTAAAGAGGACCTCCAAGGTAAATGCAGCAACCATTAAGGACAACTGTCCTCTTCCTATAATTGAGCATGTTTTTGAGAGGTTAGCAAGGAAAGAAGCTTATAGATTCTTAGATGACTTCTCTGGATATAACCAATTAGGGATACATCCAAGAGATCAATATAAAACTGCTTTTGCAACTAAATGGAGAATATTTTCTCAGAGGGTGATGCCATTTGGATTAACCAATGCTCTAAGGTTAATGAGCCATGCATTCAAGAAATACCTACGAATCTTCCTAGAAGTGTAAATAGATGATTTATGTGTGCATTCATCCCAAAGAGCAGACCATTTTCAGCATTTGAAGAAGGTCTCTGAAAAATGCAGATTGTATAGAATTTGTTTGAACCCAAAACAATGTGTCTTCATGGAAAGACAAGGCAAAATTTTGGGGCACATATTGTCCAAAAATGGTATAGCCACAGACATGGACAAAGTAGCAGTTATTGCCAAACTACCCAGACCTACTATGGTCAAGGAAGTTCAAGCTTTTATGGGGCACTGTGGGTATTATCAAAGATTTATCTACATGTATGTCTTAGTGGCAAAACCCATTTATAGCTTAATCACCAGCTTCCAATGGACTGAAGAGTGTGAAGAGTCTTTTGAGAAGTTCAAACAAGAACTTCTATTCAAGTCTTCAGACTGGAATAAGATATTCCATGTGCATGTCGACGCATCCAATTTTTCTATTGGATGTATATTGGCCCAACCTGGAGAAGGAAAACTAGATTTTCCTATTTCTTATGCCAGCAGACAGTTAAACACTGCTCAGAAAAACTACACTACTACGGAAAGAGAGGGATTAGGAATGATTTATGCAGTAAAAAAGTGTAGACATTACCTACTAGCAAACAAGTTTGTGTTTTTTTGTGTATCACCAAGCCCTACTCTATCTAGTGAACAAACCTTGAAACACAAGACGAATAGTGAGATGGTTCATTATTCTTTTGGAATATGACTTCACAGTGGTAGTTCAAAAAGGAAAAAATCACCAAAGAGCTGATCACCTATCCAGAGTTGTATCAGGAGAACCACCCATAGGAGTCAATGATGACATACCGGATTCCTATTTGTTTTGAGTGTGGAGATGATACCAGGATGGTCGGAGAACATAGTTTCCTTCTTGACCGTAGCTGAATTAGACTTTCAAGTACCTCTTCCATTGAGTCCAAAATTGATTGAACAATCTGTTGGAATTAGGGTTGCGGAGAAACACACACAGCTTGGAGAAGACGAAGGAAGCTCAAGGCACACAATAGAGAGTGTATTACTTAGTGTGCAATGGAAAGATAGATAGCCCTAGAGTGATGGGCGTATATCCAATGCACAGGGGAAAAAACCTCCTAAAGAGGGGAAAAATGTCCCGGAGGTCCTAGTGTGTTCACACACATCACTACCACATGTATATGGTAACAAATCCCCCCTGGAGTGATGCGGTGAACGAGAGCTGGCACATGAGTAAAGGGAAGTGCCATGCCCTGAGGACATGATCAGTCCACAAAGGGGAGTAAGCCCAAAGCTTTGCGGAAAGCTTCAAGCTTTTCACAAGACAATGCCTTTGTGAAAAGATGTGCAAGGTTGTCCTGTGTTGGCACATAAGCCAAGCTGATCTCTCCTGCTGAGAGCCTCTCCCTGACATAATGGTAGTGCACCTCAATGCGCTTTGTGAGAGCATGAAAAACTGGGTTCCTCGCAACTGCCAATGCGCTCTGACTGTTAGTGTAGATAGTGTTGGCAGTGTCCTGTCCAACACCCAAATCAGCCATAAGGCATCTGAGCCATACACACTCAACCGTAGCTGTGAAGACTGCCCTGTACTTAGCCTCACAACTCGAAGTGGCCATAGTAGGTTGCTTCTTGCTCAACCAGGATATATATGAACCGCCAAGCATGAAACAAAAACCACTTGTGGACACTCGCGTGTCAAAACAACCAGCCCAATCTGAGTCCGAAAAAGCATGTAAGTCTGGCGGCAATGATCCCCCCTTGCGATAAAACAAGCCAAAATGTAAAGTGCCACTAAGGTAGCGGAAAATCCTCTTGACAGCCTGCCAATGCTTAGACCCTGGTCTATGCATGAATCTGCTGACTTGTGAGATTGCAAACTGAATATTTGGCCTCGTATTGCATACATAAATGAGGCAGCCAA